>NW_020884887.1:625870-747290 GCF_003945725.1 Corapipo altera
TTTCCCCACACCCCTGTCTGCTCAGACTGTGATCTATCTGACATGGACACATACCTACAGACCATTGTTAGCAAAGGTAACAGGTATTTGTGCTCTCCTTGAAAATCTACAGCCATAGCAGCTCAGTAACATCTTCACGAGGTTCTTACCAACACAATGTGAGACCAAGATGCTCATCAGACACTGCTGGTTTCCACCTGCATGGACAGAAGTGATGCCTTTTCAAAGGTGGTACCATGCCTGCCCCTGAACACAGCCATCCAAGGATCCCTGCAACCTGTGAGGACTGGGATTATTTTAAAGCAACACTGTTTACCACAGTAACAGCAGAGACTGTCTGTGTTGGGGAACCCGTGATGAGATCCCACCAAGTGCATTCAGCTGCAATTTGGAATAGCAGCAAAAACCATAGGCAAACCTTCTGGCAGGTTTGTCATCCTCCTTCTTACACTGCCTAGTTCTCAATGGCATCAAAGGCTTTGGTAGACACCTGAGAGACCATTATCTTAATGATGAGCTGCCCTTCATGTTGTTACACTTCCTGATGCCACACTACTTTTCTCCAGCCTCCCTCTGAGGCCTCAGCCATGTTCTACTCTGCCTCTAAAGGCAGGTTAGGCTTAAATTTAGGATTAGAGCTAGGAGAACAGATGCACCTTGTAGTAGCAAGTCCTGAAGACAATTTGTTTGAAATTCATGGAGAACAAAGCAGTGTGCCCTGATGAAGTGTCAGGCATGTGGCCAAAATCACATTGCTATGGACCTTCCCATGTCAGCCAGAAATTCTCAGCCTGCACTGCACACCTGATGCCCTCTGGGAGACAGGGAATAACCACAGCAGGCAGGGCTGGAGGAGCCAAGAGCAACAGCCACAAGTCAGCGAGGAGACATTGCAGCACAGGAATCCTCAAGGGCAGCCAGAGCCATCTGGCAGAGGTGGCAAAGTTCATGTCCTACAGAGGTGTCTGCTGTCACCTGGGACCAAAGGCTCCACAGGCTGTGTGATGGAAATCCTCCTGAGCTCTGCAGTGTGGCCAAGCAGTTCAGGCATCGAAGGAACTGACACAACCCTTCCCAGTTCCCCCAACCTTGCCTTTGCTGGCCACAGCCACAGCCACCTGGAAGCTCAGACAAGTCCTGGGAGCCACTGCCATGCTGGAGTTATGTGTCAATGGGTGGAAAGTGGTTGTTCCACAGCTGGAAGTGGAGCATTCCTGTTCCACGGGAGGCTGAACGGCTGCTTCCCCAGCCTGACTACAAAACACAACAGGAGGCCACTGTGGTGAGAAGCAGCAGCTCCCATGCCCCCATTTGCACAGGCTGAAGAGACTGAAGAGTCTCTTCAAAGCTGATGCAGCCCCTGGGGCTGCCTTGGCTGGCTAAGACTGGCTCATGAGTCATTGAAAATTACTTTCCTGTGCTCCAGCCCACAGGCTCGAGGGCAGGGAAGAGTTATGGTGACCCAGCTACCTAAAACACTGTCCTGGAGCAGCTGTTCTGTCTGTGAATGACTGAATGAAGAGCCCTGGGCTTTCAACAGGAGTAAAAACTCCATGAGAACTCTCAGGTTTATTCTGTATTCTGTCTCACCTCTCTTTTCCAGACCTTTGCTGTCTCCAGCAAAGTAGTCATGCAACTTTGATATTTGCTGTAAAAGGAAACCACAGCAGCAGCAGGCTGGTTGTCCGTGCTGCCTCACTGCCTGTGTGTTCCTGGTGCCTCTCACAGGAGCACTTTAATGGATGCTCCCAGCATCCAACTGCCTGCATGTTCAAAGAGAAGGGGAAGTTGTGATGTTACCACCGTCATGACCTTCAGAGAAAGGGCCTAATTATTCCCAAGCAGGCAGCTTAGTGCTGGGCAGCTGCTAATGAACATTGATAGGGAATGAAACGCATCCAGATGCAAATTTCAGAACTGGCTGAAGAGGTTTATGGTGGAGATGATCCTGTGCTGGCTGCAGCTTCATGGTTTTGCTGTGGCTGAACCTTCCCAGATTTCTGTCCATCTCAGACACCCCTTTTCATCCCTTTTTCCACATCCTCCCGAGCTGATTACAAACTGAATGCCCGTGGCCATTGCAGGGAGCAGAGCTGTGGGCTGGAGGCTGCAGTTTCTCTTGCAGGGACCATGTTTTGGTCTTCACGGAGGTCTCAGCAGTGCAGGGGCTGAATCACCACCTGCAGCAACTGCCTTTTGTTTTGGGATGCATGGAAAGTGAGCTGCAGCATCTCTGCAGAACGGAGCCAAGCAAAGGCACTCCCAAGGAGGACACAACAGTTCAAAGTGCCAGGCCTGGATCACCAGGAGCCCTTGGCAACAGCAGCAGAAATGCAGCAAAGTAAGGAGGGCATAATTCTGGGGAGTGGTAATGCTGTGAGAAACAGAGAGGTGGGGCAGAGCGGCTGAAAACAGCCTCTGAGCTGGGCAGGTTGCAAAAGGAGCAGTTGCTGGTTCCCACGTAGGCAAACTGCATCCCTAAAAGCCGTGTGTGCTTCGCACAGAAAGCTGTGCTGGGGGCTGTGATTGCAATCACCACTGGCAAGAGCCTTTCTAGGCATGGGAGGGGTGATAATGGGCTTGTCTGTTGTCAGCATCCTGAAGGAGCCTGGGATGCCCTGGCAGGCTGTCACCAGCACGTGCTCAGTCCCTGCTGCCTGGCTGCCTGTCCAATTCCACCTTGCACAAGACAAGTAAAACACAAAGAGGAGGTTGCAAAAAGCTCAAGTACCCTGAAGACAAGAAGTGTCAAAAACCAGGCTGCCTGCTCAGCCTGGCTTTGGCAGACCTCAAAGTGCCAACAGGAACAAGTCTTACATTTTACAAGGGGAAACATGCCTTGTTTGGTGTTGAAGGGGTTCAGCCTGTGCAAGGCTGTTTGATGTTTGGCTTCCCCAGTGTCTCCAGAGGGTGTCCTGGCCTTACTCAGGGCAAGCCTCCCTAATGCTCTCATGGTGATGGAAGTGTTTGCCCCTCCTGGGCTGGGCTGTAAGATGTCTAATTCTGATTGCTGGCTGCTTGAGGAAAAAATATCAGAATCAGTAAGATGTCCAGTGTGTGAAGATCTCACCCTGCACCACCCCTGCATGATGGAGTGGACTGGTCCCTGTGCTGCACAGGAGCTCCCAGCCAGCACGAGCACTGAGAGCTCTACTTGGACTACACCTTTGCCTCTGCTCTCCCAGTGCCTCTCCCAGAGGGAAAAGGTGGAGGGGACTGCAGACAGCACCCCTTCAAGCAGCCATTCCTGCAGAACCACTCAGCCTCTCAGGAATGTGCGACTCCATCAAGGGCCAAGCTCCTACCAGCCCCATTCCCTCTCATCTTGGAGGGACACACATGAGGGACACATCCAGAGGGCATCAGGATTTTGTTAGAGCTCATCTCAGGGGTCATCTGCCCTTCCCAAAGTGCCTTACAGTCACCTCATACCGTTCATGATCTCACAGCTTGCTGTTCACTCATGGTTTTCCTATGGCAGTGGCATGACAGGTGGCATAGGTGCTCCCTGGAGCAGTATTCCCACATACCTCATTCCCTTGCCACTCTAGGACCCAAACCCCTCAGTCACTCATCATCAGACTTGTGCTCCAGACCCTTCCCCAGCTCCATTGCCCTTCTCTGGAACACTGCAGCACCTCCATGTGTGTCTTGTACTGAGGGGCCCAAACACAGCACATGACTCCAATATGATTCCAACCTGCGCTGGAATGAACTTGACATTTTTAGGCATAAGTAAGATTATCAGGAATACTACTGATCAAATATCAAAAAAAATAGCAAAGGACATCCCTAATGATATCACTGGCTAAGAAGAGGAACACAGTCTGGTTAAGCAGACTGGCAGGTAAGACAGGACACTCAGAGCATCCACCAGGCAGGTACAGCTCCAGCAGGTACAGAACTGTTGGACTCAGCTGCAAGGTTAGAGCATCCCAGGGGATCTTCCACTTACAGACACCAAGTTGAAAAGGGACCTTGAGCAGTCATCTGCTCCATCCTCCTGCTCAAAGCAGGGCTAATTTAAAGAGTAAATCAGGTTGCTTGGAGCCTTATCTTCCTTATAGGTTATAAATAAACTGGACAATTCCAAAGCCAATGCAGAGGCAGGATATCTTCTTGTCAAGAGCATTGATTAAGTCTCAGTGTTTTTCAGGGAGCAAGAGCCTGAAGTTTCTTGGTCATTTTTGTTTATATCTGCACTAGGTCACCAGTGACAGAAAAATTGGTTGAATTGTGCCTGTCAGGACTTCTAAGAGATACCCCGTTTCATGGAAAAATGCATCTTATTGACAAAGTGGAACTGCTTGGGCACATGGTGATCTTGGATGAGGAGTCAGAAGGGATAATTTCCAAAATAACAGGCTCAGGTGTGAAGATGTCCCTTGAACTGTCTGAATGAGATCAGGAGACTACTTCAGCAGGATAGAAACCTGTCCACCCCGAGGAACCTGGACATCCCTGAAGTTACCAGTAGCACCAGAGCTGCCAATCCAGTAAAACTGAGCTTAGACAGACTCCACTCGGATGTTCAGGTAAAGTTTATCTTGCAGGAGGAGACAGTTCAGTCCAAAAAACTTGTGCAGTTGGAAAGGATATTTACTAACAAAGTAGTAAAGATCTAGATCTTGATCTAGAATTCCCACATAATTTCTGGCTGGGAAACAATAGAGAAATGTCCCAGTTTAAACAAAGCCAGGCTGTCTCCAGCACACTTTGTTTCAAGCAGAATTCATGTCTGTGTCACAACAGCTGGCCCTGGATTAGCTCTGTGTCTGCAGCTGACCTGACTTGGGCAAAGTGGACTAAAAGAAGAAGACAAGAAGTCTTCCTGTTGACTTGAGAAGAGGTGGCATCAACCTCCCATCTTTGTTTCTTGATATATTTGCTTTATTTTTAACGTACCACATGGCATAGTCCCATTCTTAGGGACGATAGGTCTAGATGTTAAAATGCAGCTCATCAACGCATCTACTTCATTAACTCTGTGCCTCAGAGTCTGCCCCAAATCCTCTGGTGCTGAAGGTGTGTGACCAAGGGTGATTTATGACAAAGAAGTCCCATTTCAGCAGAGAGGTGGCTGAGTGCTCACCCTTCGCTCTGACCACAGCCTGTCCCTGGTACGTGTTGTCCACAAAACAAAGGAAACCACCACGGTGACTCTTTCCTGCTGGCACAGGGCTGGGCTGTGCCTCTGGAGCTGGGCCACTTGTGTGGAACTGGGGGTGGCTGCACAGCTGCAGCACAAGCAAACTGTCCTGAGAGGAGGCAGTGGAGAAGACTGCAGTGACTGCATTGTGATACAGAAGAAGTGTTAGAGCTGATCCATTGCCATCTGTCTTTATTTTGCTAACCCGTTCAGTTGGACGCCACAGAAGTGCATTCACAGCAGATGAGCTGGGAGAGCCGTGGCATGGCAGCTCTTGGATTACTGGCATGAAAAGAATCCTTTTGTTCACAAGCCAGGAAGATTAGCTGCTGCCACGTCTGTGTCTGGTTTGTAGGACAAGAAAGAGAAGATGCAGCTCTCTTGCTGCCTTGGCCACTGCTTTGTGGCATCCCAGCTCCAGCTCTTTTCTCACCTCCCTCTTGCTTTATCCTTCCTCTGCTCCTTCCTTCCTGCTCTCTCCTCATCTCGAGCTTTCTCTGTCTTTTCCATCTGCTTCTCTCCTCTCTTGGCATCCCCTCTGCTTCTGCTTGAGTGCACACGATATCCCTTCTCCTCTTCCCCGAGTTCAGGCGGGTAACAGAAAAGTTCAGGGCGGCGCAGCCCCCCTCCGCCGAGGTGCTTTACCTGCGGCCCCTGCTGCGAGAAAAATTGGCTCGCACCGCCTGATCCCAGGCAATTCCGTTCGCAGCGGGCGCTGGGGATAAAGCGCTTCAGCGCGAGGCGGCTGCGTCCTCCTTAATCGCGGGGCTGGCGGTGCCAGTTGGGCGAGCGGCTGCTCTGCAGGCTGCCCTCGGGACAGCGGAGCCGGGCAGGAGGAGGGCCGGTCCATCCAGACCCCGTGGCCGTGCGCTGCCGGAGCCTCCGGAGCGCCGTGACCCATTTAGCGGCTCCCCAGACGACCCCGGGCGCGCCGTGACCCGCGGTTTGAGAAGCGCTTCTCTCAGCAGGAGCAAAACCCCTCTGTGTCCTTTAATTCCGAGAGTGCCACGCTGGGAGGAGATGCCCTTCAGATGCCCTCTCTGCTGTACCTGCAGGCTCTCTGCAGAGCGCAGAGGAAACCCGGTCCTCTCTGGTTTAGGGGTAGGGGCACAGCCCCAGCTCCAGGGCAGGAGTGCAGGGTTGCACATCTGCCTTCTGCACTCGGGGCAGCGGCTGGAGGCTCGATGGGGGTGATCCTGCCTCTGTCATGCACACCTGGGCTTTGCCAGTGTGGGTCCCAGCAGGACCTGCAGAGATCAGAGCTGCCTCCTGCTGATGTCTCCCCTGGAAGAGGATGAAGCGTGGAGTTGAGGCGGGGAAGGGAGGTGAGAAATGTTCCTTCCTCCCCATCCTGAGCACAGAGCTGGGCATGCAGCATCACCTGCTGCTGCACTGCCCTTCCCTGAGCTCCAAGAGGTCTGGCACAATGTGCATCCTGCAATCAGGCTTGCTCTGGGCAGACTGACCTCAGGGCTGCATTCCCAGAGAGACGCTTGTGAACAGGACTGTCCCCCACAAGCTGTTGGGGAAATGCAGCCTTGTACCAGCCAGGATAGTTGGGGACACTCACAACCTGCTCAGTGGTGTGCAAGAGTCCCAGACATGCTCTTGTAACTCCACCCTGTACACTGCAGTTACCAGGATCTGTGCCACAGCCGACATTCCCAAATGCATCGCTGCTGCACATGCAGTGTCTTCTGTGTGGGGCTAAAGAGGGTAAAGAAGGATGTTTGGTGGCTGCTTCAGGTGCTTCCAGTTCCTCCCCAACAGAGGTGAAAGCTCACTAAAGCAAAAAAATTCTCCAGAAACAGGTCTCCTAGTAGTGCCTGAAGCAGGTGCAATGGATGAGAGCAAAGATGTGCCTCCAGGAGCCAAGCTGCTCCCTGTCCCCCCAGAGACTCAGCCCTCCTCCAGCATCCTTCACAGCTACCTCTGACTTTCAATCCACGTTCGTGAAAAAACTTCATAATCTCCCTGACTAGGGAAGGTTTTGGGTCATATACAGATGGATGGAAGGAAATTAATTTTCTGCTTGGGCACTGAATCGTCCTAGGAGAAGACCTTCATCTCACACTGCAGCTCACTGGACCATGCCAGCCTGTTGAATTTCCTTGTGTGACACTGCGAGGGGCTGTTTGGGCCCTTCGCAATCAAATAAGAGTCAGAGATACATAAAAGATGAGAAATGAGAATCCCTGCTGCCCTGCAGGGTGAAAAAACCCCCGCTGGCAAGAACACAGTCAGAATTTGACCCCCCATGGTTTTCAAAGCTGATCAGTAATCTGGGGGTACCCAAAGCTCAGCACATTCACCAGCATGGGGGTGTCACGCTGGTCAAGTGGTTTAGGGTGCTGCCAGCCAGGTGCCTGCAATCACCAATAGTTTGTAGACTAGAAACTCATGAGGCCTCCACCATTGCCGTCTCCTGGGAGCCGAGAGGGAATCTCATGCCCTTGCACATCACATCCCTGCACTGCTCAGCAGCTGGACAATCAGGGTCCTCCCTGATCCCCGCAGGCAAGCTGAGCTCCCCCCATCATAGGGTTAGAGAGCATTGCCCCAAAGAGGGGCAATGAAGATGGGGAGGGCCTTGATTTGAAGCCATGCGAGGACACTGAGGGCACTTGGTGTGTTCAGCTGGAGAAAAGGAGACTGAGGGGAGACCTCACTGCAGTTACAACTTCCTGGGCAGGGGCAGAGGAGGGGCAGGCATTGAGCTCTGCTCTGTGTGACCAGTTGTCACTGGACCCCAGGGAACGGCCTGAAGATGTGGCAGGGCAGGGTTAGGTGGATATTAGAAAAAGGTTCTTCCCCCAGAGGGTGGTTGGGTACTGAACAGGCTCCCCAGGGCAGTGGGCACAGCACCAAGGCTGACAGGGCTCAAGGAGTGTTTGGGTGATACTCTCAGGCACAGGGTGTGACTCTTGGGGATGGTCCTGTGCAGGGCCAGGAGTTGGACTCGATGATCCTTGTGGGATATTCTGTGATTCTGCGATCCTCTGCAGCCAGGCAAGACCATGGCATCTGCAGCTTTCCACTTCAAAACATCCTTGCACATTGACCTTTGTAAATGGTGGTCGCCTTCCCGGTTCCCACCTTTCTCCCTTTGGCTTGGAAGCAACCTGTGTAGTCATGGGTCTGATCCTGCCTGACCTGACTCCCCTCTGCCCTCCCAAGGGTCGAGTCCACCTGCGCAATCAGGACCTTCTCCCACGGGATCTCCTGGCTCTGCATGTCAGATCCAGCACTGGGCAGGTGAGCAGCTGGGGCAGTGGGCATGGCTGGCAGGGGGTGCCCAGGCTGGAGCAGCCACACCAGCACTGCAGGGCTTCCAGGTGTTGGGTTTTCATGTGCAGGAGGAGAGAAGTGCGAGATCATCGCTCCCCGCGCGGGCAGGGTCTGGCCATGGCCCTGCCAGCACCCCTGGATCAGATGGGAGCTGAAGGGCTGCCTGGCTCTCCGTGACTCAGCAATAATGCTTTGGGTAGTTAACATTTCATTATCATTTTTAAAGGCTAAGTGGCTTTTACCACCTGAGAAGTATATTAATGGCCCCAGTAAAACACTCCCCTGAGTGCCCTAATGCTTCTGTTATATCGATTCATTTCCCCCCTCCCCCCTTTCTTTCTTTCTTTTTTAAAACATTTTTTCTCTCTCCCTGCATGTATTCCCCCATTATGAAAAATACACACTCATTTATATGGTGCAGACAGGGGGAATAATGCCGTCCTCCAACTAATAACACCGCTGAATCCTCCCCTCCTCACTTGCTTATTACTCCCCGCAGCAGAGAGACAAGAGGCAGATGGTGACAAATTCCTTCCCTGCCCCCACAGATGATCAGCTTATTCCCTAGAGTACCAGGGGGTTTCTTGGGGTTTGGGAGTGGGTTCCTTCAGCCTCTGGAAACCTCCTTTCCCATGGGTTGTGCTGCTGCTTGTGTCTTGTCCCCTCACTTCAAGAAAGACAATGAGGGGCTGGAGCGTGTCCAGAGAAGGGAACAGAGGTGGGGAAGAGTCTGGAGCACAAATCTGACAAGGAGCAGCTGAGGGAGTGAGGGACTCAGCCTGGACAAAAGGAGCCTCAGGGGGGACATTCCCACTCTCTACAACTCCCTGATGGGAGGGTGGAGCCAGGTGGGAGTCAGGCTCTGCTTCCAGGTAACAAGGGACAGGATAAGGAAAAACAGCCTCAAGCTGCGCCAGGGGAGGTTCAGGTTGGTGTGATGGGAATGCTGGGAAGACATATCAGGAAGAATTTCTTCACAGAAGAGGTTGTCAGGCATTGGAACAAGCTGCCCAGGGTGGTGGTGGAGTCCTGAAATGTAGCACCAAACTGCTCCCTCCATGATGTAAGGTTTGAGATGGATGCTCAGGGATCTTCACACAAGGTCTCCATCCCAGGAAACGGGTGCCACACAGAATCACAGAATTATTAAGGTTGGAAAAGACCTCCAAGATAACTGAGTCTAACCTTTGACTGATCATCACCTTGTCACCCTGCCCAGAGCACTGAGTGCCACGTCCAGTCATTACTTGAACACTCTCAAGGGATGGCGACTCCACCACTGCCCTGGGCAGCCCCTTCCAGTGGCTGACAACCCTTTCAGTGAAGAAATTCTTCCTGGTGTCCAACCTGAACCTCCTCTGGTGCACCTTGAGGCCATGTCCTCTTGAAGAAGATCCTCCCCTCCACAAATGCAGACCCCAAATTCCTGGATGCCACCTCCTGCACAGGTCAGGCAGGAATCTCCCAACCCAGAGCTGGTGGCTGCTGCTGGGTCCCGCAGTGAAGGACTTGCCACATCACCAGTGGCACACCAGTGCCATGGGAGCTCCTCTGAGCTGCTGAACAGCAAGAGGCTGTTACATTGTGGGTTCTTGCACAGCAGCACTTCAGGCTTCATAGCAATGAGAGGCTGTGCAAAAACAGGAGAGTTCCACATTCCCAGTGGAAGACTCTCACAACTCTTGACCCATGCTGAATATGGACACTGGGAAGGGTTTGGATCAATGCACCAGGAGTTGCAGGAAACAGGTGAGGCACCATTTGGTCAGAGCTGTGTTGAATTTGGCACCAGTGGCACCAAAGCCCAATGTGTAACAGAACAGCCATGTAGCTCATTATTTCCAGTCACAAAACATAATTTTTCACAATCAGTGGAGATGGAGCTTGGGATACTTTAAAACCTTTCTTTTCTGACTGGGGTAGCACCCACCAAGGCAGACTCCAGCTGCACAATATGCAGCCCCAGCCCAGCTGGGGTAATGGGAGCTTCATAATTTCCTATTTTCCATGAAAGTTTTTTGCTATTTTTCAATTTCCAAAGTTTTTCCTAATTCCTAAGTTTCATCCATGTAAAATTAGCTGTTTGTACAGCACCAAGAGCCAGTGGATCCCACTCCCTAGCCACAGATGCTTCATTTCTAGGACCCTCAGTTTTTCCACATCCCTAAATCTGAGGAAGCATACTCCTCCCAGCATTTGTTCTTCAACAGGCAAAGTCTCCATTCTTTGCTGCCTTTCTAAATGACCTTTCCCTATCTTGTCATGAATCCCTATCTAAACTATGTGGGACAGGCGACTTCTTCTCATTGTCTCTTAACATTTGTTGATGTAAAAGGGATTTCTTATCTCTGGTGAAATACACCTCCCCTTTTCTCATTCAGGTTTTTTTTGCTATTTCAGGTGAGCTACAGAAATTAATTTCAGCAGTTTCTTGTCTCAGTCCTTTTCTCCTTCAGGAGCTCAAAGGCAGCTTCCTGCACTTCCCAGCCCTCTGGGAGTGAGGCTGCAGGCATCCTTAAGAGCCATTGAACCTTGTTCCAGCCCAGAGGGACTCAGCCCTCCCCTCCTCTCTTCCAGACCTTGACATCCTTTGCATATATATCCTGACCTCAGGCTTTCTGCATGCCAGGCAGGGGTGTGCTCCCCTGTGACTCTTGGAAGCTCTGGAGGGAGGAGCAGGGACAGTTTGTGGGGAAGAGGCAAAGCAGCAGCAAGGAGAAAGGGAGGAGGGTGTCACCACCCGGGCCAGGAGTGAGTAGTGACTTTATCATCTGGCTCCTCTGAGCACACTGAGCTGCCTCCAGAGCAGCATAACCCGCCAGCTTTCAGGCATGGCCACCTCCTCCAGTTCATCCTGGAGGTTTCAGAAGCCACCCCTGCACACACCAGCAGTGGCAAAAGCAGTAAGAGCCTTCCATTCCCGAGAGCTGAACCTCTGATGGACCAGTGGTCCATCATACCCTCCATTTCAGTGATTCCCTGACCACTTCCCAGCCTCTCCAGCCCCTCTCTCCACCTTGCCTGCTCCCCACTGGCTCCCCAAAGCATTACCCCCTCTCTTCCCGCTGCATGCCCCCTTTCCCACACAGCTCCTGCTTCTTCCATCGCCTCCAGCTCCACGACATGCTGCTGGAGTGGAGGGGACATGGCTGCTGGGGGGATCTGCAAGATACGGTGAGATGAGACGAGGAAGCTGGCTGAACTGATGCCCAAGTCTGCAGACTGTCACATTCAGAGCTGCTCTCCTGGAAGTGAGAAAATTTGGTCCCGATAGTAACACTTGGATCGCTGCTTTGCACAGATGTAACTCCTTTCTCCAGCTTCTGTTTTAATACATGCGTTCCTGCCTATTCCTGGAGATGCAGTTCGGTGCACGCTGCCGGATGGAGGGAGCAGCCCAAGACACGCAGTCAGCCTGACTCTGCAGCCAGGGGGCTTCCCATTGTTCTCCCAAAAAAGCTGGCCAAATCCAGAGTTCTGCCATCCCAGGGGGGTCACGCCTGGATCCCAGCATATCCCGCTCAAAACCACCGCCCAGCCCTCGACTTCCAACCATCGCATTTCATCTGGGGACAACGAGAGCTTGACACCACACCCTCCTTTTTCTTCCAGCTCTACCAGGTTCATGCTACCTGTGCCAGGTGCGCTGGAGCGAGGAGGCTCAGGGGATGCTCTTCAACAGCACGTTGCTGCAGCCATGTGGTGTCCTGGCAGCCAGGGAGCCTGGGCTGGAGCAGGAAGGGCGGCTGCGCGCGGGCGGCAGGACCCGGATCGTGCTGCAGCTGCAGCAGGAGCTGCCTGGCTTTGGGGCTTTCCGATTCACAGCCCTAATGCAACATTAATGGGCTTTGCTGGCACTGAATATTTATAAACCAGGAGCAAGTTCCTACCCATCTACCGAGAAACTGAGGGCTGCAGGGCACAGAGCAGGGACTTGGCCTCTGTCTCGCCACGGGAGGGGAGCTGGCCAGGACCCTTCCCACCTGCCCTGCCCACCCCACTTGGGAAGGGGAAGGAGGTGTGGGCAGGGAGAACCCATAGCTGAGCTGTCTGCATCACCTCTCCCTCTCCTTTCAATCCTCCATCTCTGCCTAAATTTGTGGAAAACCACACCAGCTCACACCAACCCACATCCCCCCTCTCCTGTCTCCCCTCCCAACATCCCTGTGCTGCCAAAGCCCTTCCCAAAGCCTGACTCTCCCGACTGGGGTCTCTTGTCCCCTTCCTCTGCTCCCCTCAGCATCCCCTTTCCTTCCCACCTCCCCAACCAGACATCTCCCTTCCCCAGCCCCTGCTCTCCTCAGCTCTCCTTCTCTCTGATTTGACCATTTCTCAAGGCTCCTTCCCCTCTTGCTGCACATCCTGGAGATGCCACTAGGACCTGGTGTCCACATGGCCCCTTCCCTCCTCCCACCATGTCCCTGAGGCAGCCCAGCCATACAAACCACTGGTGCAGGCAGGTGGCACATCACACCAGGGGACTGTGCCCACCAGGGCAGGGAGGAGACCCTGAGGACACCCTCTCCCAGGCCCCTGTGGCTCCATTCCACGCTGCTGTGCACAGTGGCCTACAGTGATTGCTCCAGCAGGAAAAGCACATGGAAAAAATGCCTTTTTTCCCCTTTTAACCCAGTTTCAGAGGGATGCTCTGGTTTTTGTTCATCCCTTTAAATCTTTTATGTGGAGACAGAAGGAGGAATCACCCTGTGATGGCTATCTGGCCGGCCAGAGGGAGATGCCAGGCCCCAGGGGACATCACTTGTGGGATGTGGGCAGTTTATGTCTCACCCAGCCTCCTTAAACCACTTCTTCCTGGGGTAGGGCAGGTGGAAAGCCCTCCTTGGGGGTGGAGGGAAAGCCCAGGAAGCCTCTGACCCACCTGGGGCGAGGCTGCATGGTAGGGCTCTTCTCCAGTTCACTTCACCTTGCACCAGGCACTGCAGCTGAGGGTGCTCAGGGGGGGGTCCTGGGGGCCAGGAACATCCCCCCTCCCCATCCCCACCGCCCGGGGAGTGCCCGGTGGCCCAGGCCACCTCTCTCCTCTCCTGTTTGTGCCGTCAGCTGCAGCAATAAAAGCACCTCCCCTTCCCAGCCCTACATTAAAAGAGCCGGACCTAAAATTAATTTAGCCCTGCTCTTTGTTGTGGACAATACAGAGGGGATATTGTGTGTGGGGAGAGAAAGGCTTTTTGTTTGGGTGAGGAGACAGCGGCGGTCTGTTCTTGCGGACATCTGAAAACAAGGCTGGGAAGAGCGGCCCTTTAAGTTCGGCTGAAGCAAAAACACACAGCCCCATCTCACAATTAAACACAGTATCAAACCGAGAAAGGATCAATTGAGCCTAAAACAGAAAGCTCCCCATGTGACAGATTCCAGAAAGTACGTGATACACCATGCCCAGGGCTAGTACATGCCTGCTGTGTTTCCCAGTACATGATTAATTTGACTCAGGGCAGGAGGCTGCAGGCAAGGGATCTGCAGCACACACTGAAAAGTTTTAACACTTTGAAGACTGGAAGCGCGGCTGAGCGCCGGAGACAAAGGCAAAGGCGGCAACGAGCGGTGGGAGCACGGGCTGGACGGACCCACGGACGGGCGGTGACTCGGTTTTCAGCCCGTCGCCAGCACTGGGAGTGCTTCCCGCTGGAGGCCAGCACCGGTATCCCCCTCCCAGCATCCCGCCTCCAGCCCCGCGGGAGGCTGCTCCCCACGGCCACGCTCCGGGAAAGATTTGCGGCGGGGGTCCCTGGGCTGCAGCCTCATCCCTTGGGGAGTGGCAGGGATCTCCTGGGGAAGAGGTTTGCTTCCCTCGTCCGGTCTTACAGGTGACCTTGGAGATGCGCAAATTATAAACAATTAATATATTAGTCGTTTAATTGCTGGAGAGTGCAGATGAAGCCAACGGGCACTTTCCCCGGGAGGCAAGGGGTGGCGCTGCGACACCAGCGGAGCAGCCTGTCCTGGTGGGGTGCAGGCTGGGGACACTGGGGTGGCATCCCCAAAGCTGCCCCCCCTCCCTCCGCTGCCTGGCCACAGGGGGACACAGCTTTTCTAAGGGCAGGATGTGATCTTGGCCAAGGGATGCAGGCTGGGGACACAGAGGTGGCATCCCCAGAGCTGGATGCTCTCTGTCCCCACTGCCCAGCTATGGGGGACACTGCCCTTCCAACAGCAGGACACTACCCTGACTGAGGGGTGGAGGCTGGAGACACAGGAGTGGCATCCGCAGCATTGGATGCCTTCTGTCCCCTCTGCCCAGATGTGGAAGATGCAGCCCTTCCAGCAGCAGGACAGCACCCTGACTTAGGGGTGAAGGCTTGGGACAGGGGGGTGGCGTCCCCAGAGCTGGGTCCCACACCCCTCCTTGGGGGACACAGCCCTCCCTCAGGCAGAGCTTACCACCCCAGCCAAGGTCCACACCAACCAGCCTTGCACAATCTGTCGTGCAGGTGGTCCATCCTGGTGGTCCATCCTGGGGGCAACGTGCGGCCCACAGAGGCCATGGCCATGGGACTGGGGGGACTGGTGTGCAGCATCTGGCATTACTGGGCTAAGACAGTCCAAGTCTCCCCTGAAAGCAAACAGAGCCCGGCTCTGCTCTCCCTGGGATGGCTGGAGACAGGACCTCGCAGCTCTGCTGCTTGCTGTCAGCCTCTTTTCCCAGGCCTGGGAATGGTTTTAGCTCAAGAGCTGCTGCCCATCCTCAGTCCCAGCTCTGGACCCTTCACACTGACACAGAGGTGCTGCAGCCCATCACAGCAGCCCATGGTTTGGGGGTGGAGGAGCCCTGAGACCGCTTGTCCCTGGGGGAATGTGCTGCACCCAGGGCTGCTCTGTTCTGAGCCCCAAACCAGCACAACTTTGGGCAATTCAGGCTGTCTCAGGAAGGAACCAGACCCACAACCTACCAGGGAATGAGCCCTGCAGACATTTGGCACCAACCATCCCCTCTCCAAGTGAATCTCTCTTGCTAAAGCAGTTGAGGCGTCTGCGTGCGGGATGTGGAGCAGGACAGAGCCGGAGAGCAGCAGGGTCAGCCCATCCTTGGGCTCCGCTCCCCCCATAAAATGCAGACACTCCTGCCTTCCTCACAGAGGGGCTCCGTTCATTATCCGCTGCAAAGTGCTCCGAGATCCTCGGATCAAAGGTGCCGTCACAGCGTCGAGCCTGATTATTATTGATTATCCGTTTCAAGCCAGGTCCCAAACGAAGCCAGCGAGCCCTGAACGCAGAGGAGCCGAGGGAGGGCCCGGCAATCGACTGGCGATTTTTACTGCGGATGACCCGAGCCAGGGAGCAATTTCTGTTCATCCATCAAGGAAGATCCAGGCGTGAGCAAACAGCCAGGTCATGGGCATTCATTTTATTATTAAATCCTAAAGGGGCCACGGCTCGTGCAGCTGGATGTAAGTGATCTTCGTGTTAAAAAGACGAGCTTTGAATTTAATTTTGCAGCCAGGCTGATAGACCTGGGGATGACTCAGCCAGAAGAACCAGCCAGGCCTTCTCTTCAGGGAGGAACAACACAGCCAGGAAGAGTCAGGGGCCAACTCCCAGCACAGCACAGCCCTCAGGTCCCTCCCGGAGCTCCCGTTGTCCCCACTGTTCTTTCCTGTCCTCCTGCACTGTGTGCCAGGGTGGTTCCCTCCCAGCCTGAGCTCATGTGGAGGGGACAGGCTCTGAGCTGTGCTGCCCAAGCATAAGCAGAGGTGGAGTGAATTGCAACAGTGCTCTGCTGGTGTGAGCTGTCCCTGGAGCAGGGGCACACACTGTGCCACGTGTGGCTTCACCATGCACGGCTGTGCCACACACCCTGCATGGCTGTGCCACACACCACACCATGCACACTTGCTTTCTCAGCCAGAAACCCTTTTGCAGGGCACTGCTGCAAACGTGTTTGGTCATTAATGTCGTTTTTCTAATTGCAGTCAGACCTCGGCTCACAGTCACCATCGGGGAAAAGCTGGCGGTGCTGGCCCAGGGGGTAGGGACAAGATGAATTTGCTCATGTAGGCTGCTTTCTGCACCGTGTGCCAGCCCCACACATTGCTGCACCCATGGTCCCCACTGTGCCAGGGAAGGGGCAGGCTCTGTGCCCCAATCCTGCAGGGGCAGGAGTCAGCAAGGAGGTACTGAGGGCTAGAAGGATGCCCGTGCCAGCCAGCCATGAGGGAGTGTCCCAGGAGGGGCTGCAAACGCTGCTGCAAGTCCCAGGACTGTGGGTGTGGGAGCTGAGTCCCCTCTCCTCGTGTTCCCCAGGGTGGCACGGAGCAGAGCACCCCGGGAGCAGAGCACAGCAGCCGCCTCTAAATCCCTGGCGCCCATCCTCATCCTCCTCCTGCCCCCACAAGACTGGCTCCACTTTCCCCAGCAGGAGCCCAGGGAAAAAAAAAAAAAAAGAGAGAGATTGAGAAAGAGAGGAAGGGAGGGAAAGAGAAGCTAAAAATCTGTCTTCTTTAATTAATGAGGCAAGCCAGCCTGGAGAGCACGTTTGGGATCGCAGGCCCCCAGCCAGGGGCGAGCCAGCAGCCAGGCCCAGTGACATGGAGGAAGAGAGATGGGGGGAGCGTGGGGGGACACAGGCACGGCTTTTTATACTCTCCTGTTAACTGATCCACGGAGCTTTCCTGGCATCGGTTTCAAAGGTATCCCTTCACTAATCCGCCGGGCTGTTCCAGGATGGCGGTTTTGACCAGCAGGAAGGGGGAAGGGAGGGAGGAGAAACGGTCACAGGCAGACTGCACCTTTTCACAGCCCGCAGGAAAGAAAAGCAAGGGGGGGGGGAAGGAGTAGAGTGTGGTGTGGGGCCGGGGAGGGGGGGATGCTGGTGCTCTGGGCTGGGAGCTGCACACGCAGCGTCGCGGCTGCTCGGCCACTGCTGCGGACTCCGTGCTGCGGGAGGAAACCAAACAGCACCTTCCAAATATAGCTGAGCTGCCACCAGGCATCTGCCCGCCCGGCACTGCGGGGATCCCAAACACGCCTCCGAACACGCCTTCCCCAGCGGGCTCGGCTGAATATAGGCTGACCCCCTCCCCACTGACCTTCCCTGGGGAGCCGAGCAGGACGGGTCCTGCTCCAGGGTGAGCGCCGTGGGGCACCCACCCGAATTCCCTGCAGGGCACACCTCCCACCCCGAGGGAGGGCGAGCTGGCAACCCTGCAGTGTACAGGCACGCCGGGGGCAGGCAGGGGGAAGGTGGCCCTGTGGCATCTGTCCCTCGGGAAGGGCTGTGTGGGTGTCACTTGGCCGTGTGAGGCGAGGATGGAGCAGTTTTCACATGGAAGCGGCCTCTCAGGACCTGATCACCGGGGGAGCAGACACTGCCTACCATTACAAAGGCCAGGGGACTTCTTTAGCTGTAGTTCTTGCTGCTCTGTTGTTATTTCAATTTAAAAATGCAGCCTTAGAGAGAGCCTGCTGCAGGCTGTGGGGACTCTCCAGCCAGGTCCAGTCTGCCCCAGCAGCTCCCCAGCATTCCAGAATCGTTTCCCCATCCAGCCCCAAGAGCTACTGCTCCTCTACTTCAGCACCTTCTCATCCCAGGGCAGGGATGCTGGACTGACCCTGGCTCTGCTGTGCCCATCACCAGTGGACATCAGCACCCGTGGCCTCCAGGGTGGACCACCACAGAGGACAGCAGCACTTTCATGGGACAGAGAGGAGAGTGCAAACTCAGCAAGAAACTCTTTTGCAGGGCACCACTACAGGCAGCAAAAGTGTTTGGTCATTAATGCCATTTTTCTAATTGCAGTCAGACCTGGGCACAGAGTCACCACTGGGGGAAAGCTGCTGGTGGTGCTGGCCTAGAGGGTAAGGACAAGATGGATTTGCTTATGAGCTTTTCCTCTTGTTTTTTTTTTCCAAGGGTTAGTGGTTAAAAAGCTCAGTCTGTGTGACACAGAGAGCTGTGCTGAGACACAACTCGCACCACAGCTCTGATTTCTCTGCCAGTTTGCTAAACCTCATGTCCTGATGTGTAAGATTTGGGCAAAGTCAGGTAAAACCCTCAGTCTCCCTGTGTCTCTGAAGTAGCTGTGCTAGCTTGAAAACCAGATGTATTCTGCTTTTCAGCACAACTACCTAGTTTAGCCTCAAAATGGCTACAAAACTCCCCTTCAGTATAGGAAAAATGTCAATCCTCCATTCAATAATATTTTTACAGCTTCTTGCTTCCCAACAAACTCGCTGACACAAACAGTGTCAGTTTTGCATCATTTTTGAAAGGCCCCTTTTTGAGTGAAGGACCGAGCTTTTTGTGTATAGAAAAAATAAAACCAACTGAAACAAACCCTCCTGCACAGCCTAACAAAAATCACATGGTGCTGTTTGGTGTTGAGGACTGCTCTGGCTTCCTGGGCTTTTTTGGTCCCTCCAGACCTGCCTCACCACATGGACACTTCTCCTTGAGGGCTGCTGGGAGGAGGGTGTAGCCTCATGCACAGTCCCATCTCCCAGGGTGGAGTTTGCTCACCCATCCTTATGTCTACTGGAAGGGGGAAGGGTTCCCCCAACCTGTCCTTGCCTGGGAGCCCCTAAGGAGAGAGGAAAATCCTCTTTCCTACTAAGCTCAGCCTCTGATGCTCCCAGGTTCCAATGTACTGAGAAGGAAGCTGCTGTGCAGAAAGTGCATTGAGGAAGATGGTGGGAAAGGAGCTGGGAAGGGGGGATCACCTGATCCAGTTTTATAGCAGAGTGTTGGACACGTAAAGACTCAGTCCCACGTCCTCCAGACAAGGAGGTTTGGGTGGCTGCTGCCTCTGAACAGGAATGCCATGGCAGTAGCCAGTGCACACCCAGCATGGAGACCTGACTGACACACCACATTCCTCCCTGATCTTTGTCCATGGGCTCATTAAAATAATTGATCCGAGCCATGACAGTCACACAAGGACCCCATGCTTGTCACATCACCTCCTGGGTGGCTCCTTCCCTTCCCACCGCCCTGGCCAGATCCAAGCCTCTTTTTGCCAGACCTTCCCTCGCCCTGTGTCCCCCTGGGGCCGCAGCAGAGCCATGTCCCAAATGCCCCAGGATCAGCAGCAGGCTGGGTTGGCTCAGGGGGGCTGGGGAAGGTGTCTCGGTGCTGCCCACGGGGAGATCCAGCCGGTTGTTTTGCCGGCTTTATCTCCAGAGTGTTAATTATTCCAGCCCCAGGTGGCATTGTCCCTCACTATTACACGGTTGACCTGTATCTAATCCGTCATCATCTGAAACCCTCTGCCCCGTCCTGGCATCCCCGTTCGCCCCGAATCCCCCCAGCCTCCGCCTGCTTTATTACTCCTGCGTAAACCAAGTTACAGTTACAGGACAGAATCAAAGAAAAGCTCCTTAATTTCCATCCGGCAGAGCCCGGCGAATCTGGAGCCCCCCGGGGTGGCTGAATCCCGGCCAGGCAGGAGCTCAGAGCCCGCCGGCGGTGGCGGAGGGTCCCTGTCATCCCGCCCTCCTTACCCCCGGCTGCGAGCGGAGATGTCTCTCGGCTCAGCCTGTCTTTCGGGTTGCTCCCCACTGCGAGAGCCGCACAAAGGAGCCCTCCCCGCTGGTGTCCAGGCCAGCAGCATCTCCAGCGCATGACTTGTAACCCGCCGAGCTGGTCCTTCACACGCCGTGAATGATAACAGGGAGCTGCAGCCCATTGTCTGCGGCCCTTGCGCCGGTTTGTCAAGTTTGCGGTTGCATTTTAATCCTGACGCCTTTTCAAAGCCCAGCTGCGCATTGTGTGGGCGCAGGAATTCTTGACTTGCAAATCCCCCAGCATTAAATTCAACCTTCTGGGGCTGTGGTGATGGTCCGCACACTGAATGGGGGGCGGGGGGGGGAAGCTCCTGCCCCCTGCCATGAATAACAAGCAGATGAGAAGCAGCGGAGGACAGCGGAGGGGCTGGAGGAGCCTGGTGCAGCCAAGGTGACAGCAGTGAGGACCCCGAGGCTGGTACGGTGGGATTTGTACCCAGACATGGCCAGCTTGCCAGCTCCCCTCACCCCTTCCTGCCACGCTCGGTTTGGTGCCCAGAGCCGTTAAAGACCATATGTGATCCCCAGGAAAGGGGTTTCAAGCGTCCCTCGGTGTCAGATCTCAGGGACAGTCCTCAGAGCTGAGCCAGAGGGAGGGAAGTGGGAATCACAGAATCATAGAACTTAAAAACATAGACCTTAAAGCTCATCCCATTCCAACCCCCTGCCATGGGCAGGGGCAACTTCCACCAGCCCAGGTGGCTCCAAGCCCCGTCCAACCTGGCCTTGGACACTTCCAGGGATGGGGCAGCCACAGCTTCTCTGGGCAACCTGTGCCAGGGCCTCACCATCCTCACAAGGAACAATTTCTTCCCAATATCCCATCTAACCCTCCCCTCTGTCAGTTTGTAAACTGACATCCTTGGGGGGCATTCCCCCAGAGATGGGTATGGGACAGCAAAATCCTGCCGGTGCTGCAGTGCCAGCTGATGGGTCGTGCGGGCAGATTTAGCCTTGGCCTGCCTGTCTGGATCTGCTCCAGGGCTTGGGGAGCCATCCTGCAGGCTGGAGGTGTGGACACTGCATACACAGAGTAGGGCTCTGCCCGGGTGGGGGGTGTCTGGCTGCAGTGGTCCCATCCTGTGGTTAATGCAAGCCCTTCTCCTGCTCTGCACGGAGAACAATAGGCAGACTGTGTGCGGGGACATGGGCCTGCTGCCCCGCTCTCCTACGGGCTGGCTGAACTATCCTCCGACCAGTCAGGCAAGTTTTCAATGCGGTGGAGTTGGGGTTTTCATTTAAAAAAAAAAAAAGAAAAGAAACAAAAACCCACACAACAAAAAAACCACACATTTGTCAAAGCTGAAACGTTTCAGGGAGCTGTATCGTTTGGGCAGATTTTTGCCAAAAGCTGGGCAGACTTAAGATGGCAGTCTGCCCGATTTCCTAACCCTTTTCCTAGCAGGCAGCCTCAAAAAACAGGTTCCCAGGATGCCTCCAGGCTGCAAGGGCTCACAGCTTCCCAGCCCTGTGCTTCCCGGGAGGCAGCAGGAACCGAACTGCCTCTCCCTGCTCCGGTGGGAGGACACCGACTCCAGGCACCGCTTTGCACTGGACCCTGCGCTGCAGGAATCCCACGCCTCACCCCACGTCTCTTGTCTCTTCCCTGACGTCTCTTGTCTGCTGGAAGCGGCCCCAGCAACCCTCCGGAGCCGGGGCAGCGCGGGAAGTGTCAACTGACAGCTCTGCTTTGTTTCAGGGGGAAAAAAGAGTAACACAATCCCTTCTCATCTTCTCTGGTGGCCTCGCTTAACTTCTCAGTGCCTCGGTTTGCCAGGTTCTGGGATCTTAAAGCCCTGTAAAAGACTCAGAGATCCTGGCACTCTGGGGAGGAAGGTAAGAATTAAAACAGGAGGAACAACTGGCTCCCAGACCCCTCCACCACCTCCTGGCCCAGCACTGTCCCTTCCCCTCCTCTTTGCACGCTATCATGTGCATGTGATTTCTCTGCACATCTTCACCTCCCAGAACCCATTTCTATACTCTCCCTGCCCTGCTTTCCTTCTCTCCAAGGCCCAGGAATGCTGCTTCTGCCAGGCTTCCCTCCCTTGCTTCCTTGCCTCTGCTCTGCTCTGTGCTTGGACAAAGTGGATTCCTTCCTTGTGACCCTGAGCTTTCTTCACCTGGGGAGAGCCCCTGGCTCTGGGCACAGACCATAGCCAGGCTCAGCAGATCCTGGGAGCAGGGACCACTCACTGGAAGTCTGGAAAATGCAGGAATATGAATCCTGCAGAAGGAAAAAAGTCTTTAGGCTCCCCAGGACACTGGCCAGGAAGCAAGACCCTGAGCCCAGCCATGCTGTCCCAGCGAGGAGCTGCCCACAGTCTGTTGGCTGTCCAGCACTTGGAGTGATGTCTGTCCCGGGAGCATCTCTCTCCACTCAGCAGAATTCCCCCCACCAACCGGAGAGAGAATTATCTCCTGTTTGTTTGCCCTGGTTTGTTTTTACCAAAACTGTGCTGCTGGCTGTTTATCACTTCATTTTCCTCCAGGAGATGAGGCAAGCGAAAGAGATCAGCCAGAATAAAACACGACCTTTATGGGCTCTGCTGTGGGCTTGGACTTTCCACCTACTGCCTCGATGTACCAATGAGGTCTGAGATGAGCAGATGCCAGGTGCCATGTTTGGTGCTGGCAGAGGAGCAGCATATGTAGCTCTGAGCTCAGGCCCACGGGATACTCCCCAGCGTGTGCTCATGACACCCACCCAGAGAGTTTTTGTGCCACAGCTCAAGTCACTTCCTCACACCCTGCAAATTCCTCCTCCTGGTGCCCGTCCCCCCTTGGTGAATCTCAGCAGAGGAGGGCTGAGTGCTTGTGAGGGAACATCACACACACAAGACACCATTTCTGGGTTGCTGTGAAGACCCAGGCGTGCAGGGACTCAATCCCTGGCCTTGCTCAGTCCCCAGCTGGACTAATGTGTGCAGCATCCCTTAGGCATCCCGTGGGAACTGAGAGACTTTTCTCCCCAGATGTGCTCAGGACACAAAGGCAGAGCCTGTACTGAGACACAGAACACAGCCACGTGACAGATGCTCTTATTGGGGTGCCCACAGCACCCAGCCCATTCCCATTCCTGCCTCTCCACTCAGCTCTCCAGCCCATCCTGGGACCTGCCCCAGGCTCAGGTGGACCTGACTGGCTTCCAGCCAGGTCATCCCCAGCCTGGGCTCCAAGCACAGCTCAGGTCTTTGCTGTTGGGAGTTGTTTGGAGCAGGCTGGCTCACCCAGCTCTCCAGCCAAGCCCTGCTCTCTCCCCAGGCCACCACACGCTGCCCAGCCTTCCCCTGGGCTCCTCCTGTGTCACCCGTGTGCACAGCCACCCCCCTCCCCATCTGGGTTTGGGGGGACAAATTGTGGTGAGGGGTCTGGCTTGGGCTAGAAGTGATGTCTTAAGGGAGGCTGAGGAAGGCAGAGCTCACCACAAAATGCCTCTGCCCACCCAACACTGAATGCAGGTGACCATTGGTGCTGAGCCTCCAGGGTGTCCTGCTCCTCCTGCTCAGGGATTCACACCCAGTGTTCCCACAGCATTCTCTCCATCCTCCTCTAGACCCAGCCTGTCTCTCCTTCCCTGTTCTCAGAGAGAGAGTGAGGCTCTCTCCAGTGTCATTGTTATTGCCTCGAGCCCCAAGATGTTCTGCCCAGTGATTCCTTGGACTTGTCATCCTTTGGAAGCACAGCGTGTATAGTACATCTCTTCCAAATGATCCTGAGATGGGTTGGGGGTGCCTCTGTCCTGCCTTGTGGGTGACTCCCATAGGAACTGAACATTCATTGTATTTACCACAGTCTCTAGCTGTGGAAAGATCTTTTCTGACCTGTTTCTGAACAAAATCCAAAGCATTTTGACCCATGGATGCATCCTGAGTTTTGAAGGTATTTACTGAGCAGCAGTGGGCATCAAAGATGTGCTGATGGACCAGGGAAAGAGTGTCCTGGTGGGGGGATCTCTAAGGGAGGATGGGAAAAGATCCCTTCTGGCTGCCACTCTTCACTCCTCACCCGAAGGCCAGCCTGGAGAGAGGTCCCTGATCACCTGAGCATTTGGGTACAGCCTGCCAAGCTCCAGAGGATGCTCTGACACTGCCTGCCTTTCCCAGCATCTGCCCATTGTGCTGGTGGCTTCTGGGCCACTAAAGACCTGAGCCACAGACCCAAAGGGCAGCTGTGGGGACCTGTGTGAATGGGGACAGTGAAGGGGACAGTTTTGAGCTTTTGTGAGAACAAAGCCTTTTTCAATGCTATGTTTCATCTTCGGCCTCTGTGTTTGGGTGAAGGTCCTGAGCTTCAAAATCCCTTGAAGCACCAAGAAAGGTGCCCTCCGTGCCCACCAGTCCCCAGGCATGATCAGATCAGGGGAGTTTGGGTCACAACTAAAGAATTCCCCTTCAAGACCCAGGAGATCCTTAGGGCACACACAGGGAAGCAGCAGGGCACATGGGAAGGCAAGCAGCTCCCTGAGGGCATTTAGGAACACCCTGGGAGAGCAGTGGGGCTGGGAGGTAGCCTGGAAGCTGCCCCACAGCCTGCCTCCCTGTGCTGAGTCCCCGGCAGGTAGTGACAGAAACCGAGCAGGTTTGCTCACAGTGACATTTTGGAGGATGCCTCCCAAAGATGAGTCAGGCTGTGCCTGCTGCAGAAAAACAGTGATGCAGAGTCTTGTGGGACAGTTTTAGTGGCTGTGGAGGAGGCAGGCTCACCTGAGCCGGCCTCACTGCGCTGGTCCTTGGGAACTGCCTACCACAGATACCTCCACGGGCTCCTCCAAGGGCACCCTGAACACCCTTCCCTTTCCTCCACAAAGTCATTAAGGCTCTTGGAAACTCCTGCAGCAGCCAGAACTGAGGTGTCCTTTCAGTGAGGTGCCCACCCAGAGGTGTCTCACGTACTTCTGCCTGCAGCATTCCCATCCCATCCTGTCCCTGTTGCTAAGGTGCTCAGCAATGCCTGCTGCTGACACGAGACCCTGGATACTGCCTATCACATTTCCCGTGAGCAGCAGAGAGCAATGAAAACAGAGATCAGAGAGCCGAGGAGAGGAGCTCAGCCTGCTAATTACAGTGGGAAAGCAACATTCAGCACCTGCTGCTGGCAGTTCAGTGCTTCTGCCAGGGGCTGTACAGCAAAACAGGTTTGGTCGGTGGTGAGACAGGGCAGCAAAACAGGATCCAGTAGGGCCAGGAGTGGAGGGGGGAAAGTTTGGTGTTACAAGGAAGGAATAAGACAAACTGGTGGGTTTAGGGGTTGCACTCGTGATCCTGCTGGTCCAGAACTGCCCTCCCCAGATGGATTGGGTCTGTAGAGAGGCGAATTGACTTGATCATCACCCTTCTGCCGTGTCTGTGCTCATCTCTGTGCAAATCACAATGTTTTCTTCCTCCTGCCGCCCTGCCAGGGTGATTTGTGTCAGCAGGGTCTCTGGCCAAGGTGATTGCAGCAGCCTATTTTTGGGACTGCCCTTGAGAGTTGCAAGCCAGGAAGGTGGAGCCCAGCTGTTCCCGGTGTCCGTGCTCTGGGGAGGCACTAACACCTGCAGTCCGTGCTGGCTGCTCTCCAGTGCCACGCTAATTGCTCCAGGGTCGTTAAATAATACAGCGATGCTGAAGGGGCTGCCTGCTGGCTCTCCCGGTCCCCGGGAGGGGCCAGAATGGCTCAGCTGGGGGCCACTTCAGGCTGCAGAAGATGGGAACACCTCCGTTCAGGCCCTGGGGTTTTGGCTCCAAAGGTGCTTTCGGACTCTGCTTGGTTGCTGGATGCCCGCTGACTCCCTGGGATGTTTAATTTGGTTCTGGAGATCAGCAAGGGGCTTGTAGATCCTCATTGTTTTGAGGCCACTTTAGGTACAGAGAAGGATTTAAGGGACAGGTCTGCACCGGTATGCAGATGTATGTACATCCTATACTGACCATGGAGATTTATTATCTCACCTTACAACTCCAGGTATCATCCCCAGGTGCTGTCCACCCCCAGAGCTGCCACAGTTCACCTGAACACAGCAGGGATCCATCTGAAAAGCTTGTTCCTGGTCCTACCTTGATTGTCCTTGCCCAGCTGTGGAGGAGGCAGGCTCACCTCCCTGGAAGTGTTCAAGGCCAGGTTGGATGGGGCTTGGAGCAAACTGGGATAGTGAAAGGTGTCCCTGCCCATGGCAGGGGGTTGGAGTGAGGTGGTCTCCAAGATCCCTTCCAATTCAAACTGTTCTATGATCTGTTGACTTGCAACACCACGAAATGAAGGCAGAGACCTGGCTGGAAGCATGTTGAACAACACACAGCTTTGCCTTCCAGACCTGCCCATTCAAAGAAGCCAGTCAGTCCTTCCTGGCATGGGTGTCACTGCAGGACCCAGGCTGACGGTGCCACATGGGCTTCCACTTCTTTCTGTGTGCTGTTGCACCTCAGGGGCTGGAATTTGCCCTGCCTGAGAGCAGTGGGTCAGCCCAAAGACCCATCCTGCCCAGGCCATGTGTCCAACAGCGGTTGGAGGGGAAGGATATCCCCTGTACATCCTTCCCTATGACATAAGAAGAAGACAAACACACAGCACTTCCCACAGCACTTTCCCAGCCCCTCTCTGGTCTTCCTGAGCCAGAAGCCATCTGCAGAGAACATGCTTTTCCATGGATTTCTCTTCCATGATCTTGCATTGACACTAATGCTTTGATGCCCTTTATTAAGGAGTTCCACAGCACCACAGCACGTTCCCTGAAAAATTACTTCCATCCATCTGCTTCAGCTCACTGACTTTGCCTCGTGCCCCTGCTTCTCAACTGGGAGTGAGAACGACCCATCCCTGTTCACATTCCCTGTGCTGCTCATCTTTTCCTGGATCTCTCAGCCACCCTGCAGGTATCTCTTCCTGCTCTGCCTGAGAGGTAGCTGCAGTTCAGTGGCGTGGGTAAGAAATGCTGTGGCCTGCAGAGTCGCCTGAGTAAAGCTGTAGTCTTGTGATACCCTCCAAATATTGCTGGATTTATCTTCCCAGCACACCTGCCAAGCTGAGAAATCCTGTTACCCCTATTCCAGTGAGGCACAGCACCGCCAGGTATCAAGCACTCCCCTGATGCAAAACAAGGAGCTGGAAACCAGGTGCTGAGCCCACACATCCTTGTTCCCACCTGAGAGGTGCTCTGCTAAGCAAACCAGCTAAACCAAGCTTAACTAAGCACCTGGCTTAACTCAGTACCCAACCAGCTGACCAAAAACTTGTCATTACGTTGACCAACCCACCAACGCTGCACTTTGAGCATCTCCTGAGGTTGTCATCCAGCTCAAATGCCGGCAAAAAGCTGGAGAGAGAGAGAGAGACACCGCACTTCCCAGACAAAGGGAAGGAGGGGAGGGAGCAGCTGAGCCAGTGGAACTGTTTGTGCAGCCATAATCACACCGTAAAGCACAGCAACAGCACCTGGAAAACAGCCCTTGTGTAGCCTGGCAAAGAGGCCCCGGTGACCAGAACAGCTCAGCGTGGAGCTGCCTTTTTGGGGGGACTCACTGCCCTGCCTGGCAGGTGTTCACACCTGGGCTGCCCACGGGGGCAGTGCTTTGATCCTTCTGGGGCATGGAAGAATTGCTACCCCCAGGTTTTAACGTCTGTTTACATTCATTAAATTTTTAATTTTTTTTTTAAAAAGAGGAAGGCCAGTGTTTTTGGGCAGTTTGAAAAGGCCCCACCCAATGGAAACGGAAGGGAGCAGAGGATGGGGAAGGTCAGGAGGGAAGGTGTCCCAGCTCTGCCTGGAGCATCTGGCACTCCCTGCCCCATGACTGTGATGTGTGTGCCCTCCAGCTGTGTCCTGTGTGCCCTCCAGCTGTGCCACCTCCCTCTGCCCATGTTTCCCTTGCTAGGATTCCTCCTGCTGACCCCTCTGTGGGGCCAGAAGCACCATCACTGTTGGGGTACAGCAAAGACACTCAGGGCTCAGCTCTGGGACACCGGTGCAGGGAGCAGGAATCCAAGGACAGGAATGGGAGACTGTGGGGCCAGACCCTACAACCCACCTGAGCCAGGCCATGCACCTCCACACTGTGTGTGGCCCAGGTGGGCACTAGGGCACACAGAGATGCTCAAATCTGTCACCAGGACAGAACTTGCCATCCCTGGCATTCAGAGATGTTCAAGTGCCATTCTGGGAGGCACAAGCAGGGACTGGGAGGAGCCCGTGAACTGAATCAAGTGGGAGAAACAAGCCAGGCTGTGCCTTTCTCTCAGCCCTGTCCCCCCCACATGCTGCAAATGAGAGCTGCAAAGACCTCTGTTCTCTGTGCTGGCCTCTCCCCCTGCTCCCACTCTCAGCAGCTCAGCCCTGCATCCAGGTTTACATATAAATAAAGAGTGAGTGTGAAATCCACCCTGGGGTCTCTCCTGACTCCCACTTGGCTCCCTAATTGGAAAGTCTGCCAGCAGGAGATACTGCAATGAGCTAAGGCAGAAACAAACTCCCTTTATCCCAGGCAGAGATGACGACTGGGGTTGGGTCCCCAGCCCAAACCACACCAGCTGGGAAGGACACAGAGCAGGTTTGCACATGTTCTTGTTCTCCATCAGGCTCTGGGGGCTTCACTGTCCTGCTGTGCCCAGGGAAAAGGGCCAGGGATGTATCAGAGAGCATCCTGCAGGAGCTCATCCTGCTGGGAAAGGGCTGGTCTAGCACTTTGCAATCCCTGACCACTTGATGCCAATAGGGAGGGACATTAGGACAAGGGTGTGATCTCTGTGCAGCACTGAGGAGGTGTGTTGTTCATACACCTGCATCTTCAAAGACACTCAATTCTGAGGTTCCCCCACCTTCCCAGTGCTCAGGAGAGGGGTTTTCCCAGTGCACACACAGCTCCCACCAAAACGCTGCTGACCTGCAGGGACACCCCCTCCTTTTGGTAATTCAGCCTAAAGGAATCAGGAGTCAGACTCTTCACCTCCTTTCTGGAGGGGGAAACTGATCCTCACACCTTGTGGCCTCTCTTGCTGCCCCCCAAGCCCCCTACAGCACATGTTTGTCATCACCTTCCATGGAGGCAAAGTGCCCACACCTCTCCAGGCTACGTGGCAACTCCAACACCAATCAACAGCCAAGAGCCACCTGGCAATTGGAATGACACCTAGGAAACCTTCTCCACCAACCCCCCATTGATTCTTTTGCTGCCTCCTCTAGTTTTTGGAGGCCCTGGAGGCTCAAACATTGCCTCCAGTAGAGCTGCTTCAAAACCAACAATGATCTCAGTACAAGCAGATCAATGTCCCAGAGCTTTATGTTTTCAGAGAATATAACAGAGATCTTTCCCTCTAACTCTGTGCCCAGTGTCCAGGGGGTGCGTTATCCACGGTAGGATGCCAGGTTCACCTGGAATCAGGGATTAAGTGAGGCACAGGTTCATCCTCTTTAGGTCTGGCATCACCCAACCTCAATGAGCTCGATAGGTGAGTAGACAGGGAAGAAGCCCAGGGAGGGAAGAGGAATAAAGTATGTTAAATATGTTAAACCAAAGATGGAGTCAAAACAGGTACCCTGAGCTGCTGAGCACTGTTGTTGTGCAGAACCAATCTACTCCCATGAAGGGCAGAGAAGAGATGATGCTTTCTCTTTGATAGTTCATCAGAATTTCTGACAGATGTAGGACCCGGATAACTGGGAAGTTAAACTTCTTCGAACAGAAATTTCCATTTCTGGCCAGTTCTCTAAAGTGAAAACCATCCTGACCTATGAAATACCATTTTATTACCCACGTTGTCTGTGTGAATTAAAACCTCCACTGATGCAGCAAACGGTTTATGCCAAAACACCACCAAAATCAATAAATTCAGTGCTTTGATCATGACATTTGGAGAGAGAGACGAAGTGGTGCAGGCTCACAGACACCTCCTATACACATAAAGATCATTCCTACAGCCTTTGGAGAGTTTCTGTGGTCATTCCCATGATTTGCCCTCTAAGACCAGACAGACCCTTGCAAAGGCACCGTTGTGTCCATACCTTTTTCCTGGTGAGATTCTGCCAGCTGAGTACTGCAGACTCTTCCTTCTACTAATCCTACCTCCTGGAGGCACTTAGCAACTAATCTGGATTACCTATTTCTACTGTTCTGTGGCAAAAGAAACCTCATTGTTTCAAGTCCTGTGGGCTCACTCCGAGGCAGTGGCCCATGGGAACATCCCCTTGTCTTCCTAATTTGATTTAGGTTGCTCCTTTGCCAAGACCCCTCAAGTCTCACGTGGATTTAAGTGGGCCATTGCACAGGCTCCAAACACATCTCTAGCCAGGGACATTATCCTGCTGTAGCAAACACTCAGACCTGGGCTTGCAGCAGCAGGATTATCACTATTTAGCAGTGGCTTGTTAACAGATGCCTAAGGAAATACAGACAGCACAATGCTGACCCACAGCATGGAGCTGGAAACACCTTCCTGGTCTGATCTAGACAGGAGTTTTCTACTTCAGAACATCCCTTGTCAGGTTTTAACCAGCTTATGTCACTGCAGGTCAGAGAATTCAAACAGGCAAAGTCCAGCTGACTTCCCCAAACACTGGAGCAAACCTTTGGCTCCAGTCATCCCCAGAAACAATCAGCTGGAGTTAAGAGTCCCAGAGTTTTGTAAGCCAAGTGGGCCCAAGCTTCTGCACACAAAAGCCCCAGGGTCTGCCAGTCTTGGAGCTATTTTCCCAGCCTCCTCCAGATCCGTGCCTGTGACTGTCATTTGTGAGGTGGGATGTGCAGCCCTGCCCACAGTGCTCCGTGCGAGGTCATGGTGACACCCCCCCGCCTGTCTAACGCCTTTGTGAAACTTCTGACATCCTTCTCTGCAGTCTCTGCCGTGAAGCCTCTCATTTTTACTCACCTTTTTGGTCACAGCTGGGCTTTCAAGCAGAGGTCCTCATTGGGTTGTCACAAAATAACCCGATTCCTGGGAGGTGACAGCCAATTTAGGAGCCCTCGGTGTAGAGAGTGGCTTTGCAGAGGCTCAGGATGGGCTCTGCCTCACCTTATTTGCAGCACAGGTTCTGATCTGCCCCATATGGTGCTGAGCTCGGCTGTGTGATCCAGGCCTGCAGTGCCTCTCTCTCCAATCAGCCTGGCCACCCCACTGAACTCAACCCTCACAAATTTGGAGCAAATTAACAGGACGTGGTCTCTCTCCAGAAGTCTCTCCACGCTCCCTCACGTGTATCCCCTCGGCGCACACGAGACTTTTCACAGATGCCACAGAGTGTCATGTAGGAGGATTATTCCCAGGAAATCTCATTTCTCACTTCCACTCACACATCCTGGTGGCCCCTTCTAAGGACATGCAAAAGGCCCAGCCCAGGAGCCTCCCCAAAGACCTCGGAGGAGTGTGGCAGATCTTTTAGCCCAATTACGTTAGGCCAGTGTAAGAATTCATTCCACAGACTGTTCTTGGGAAGGAGCAGTCTGGCTTGGCAGCCAGGGCTGACCTGCTCCAGAAGGAAGGATGCTGGTGGCTGTACCTAAAGCCATCAGCTTGTTCACTCAGCCAGGAAAGACAAAGGCACCAGCTTGTCCCCAGCAGCAGCATCATGCTGGTCATGGTGCTCCCAGGAAAACCAGTTCACATGGGCTTGTCGTGTTTGCAAGAGCTCAAAGCTGGTTGACACAAAAGCTTTTTCACCTGCCTGTCGATCCAATCCTCCCTTCCCAGGCACCCTCCAGCTGCCACTGGTTCATACATGGCTCCAGAGTTGCTGAGCCCCTTGCCTGTCCTGGTGAGTCAGCACCACTGTGGAGGGGAGCTTGGATTGATCCGACCCTTCCAGACACTGCACCAGGATCCATCCAGCTATTCTGGGCTCTGCCCTGACTATTTCTGCTTTAGTGCCTCCTGCAGGGGGGCAGGCAGTGAATCTGGATAGCTGGGGGACAATTATCTCCGCCCTACATGGGTGAATGAAATCTCTGGTGGTGGGGCAGCAACTCGCCGCAGACCTGGATATTCCTGGGATCTCTGTCAGAGCAGCTTGGGAGTTGGTGAGGAAATGTTCATCCCTTTAGCACTGCCCCCAGGGGGTTTCCAGGTGGTGACTGAAGGCATCAAGCTGGTCTCCTTCCCTGTGAGCAGGGCAGCCAGCTCCTCTGGGCAGGAGCTTCTCCCTCCTGGCCACCCTAGGGAAGAGCTGACTCAGTTAAAATTAGATTTTCTAAATATCCTCTCCCTGTAGCCCCAGAGCCACATCTGAGGGCTGGCACCTGCTAAGGCAGCCAACCCACTGTCCCACAGCAGAGGGAAGATCCACATTCCTCCTTGCCCCCCGCAGCACATCCCACCCTGGCCTCCACATACCCCTGGCCCTGCCTGGCCTGCACATAAACAGGACAAAGCTGCCCAGGACAGTGTCCACCAACACGATAATCTTGCTCTTGTGGAGCAAAACCCCAGCCTGTCTGTGTGGTGGGGGAGGACCAGCTGGGACCACTGCCTCCCCTCCTCATTCCAGCACCCAGGATTGCAGCCCCAGGCGGATTCTCTCCTTGCTGGATAACTCACACGTAGCTTCCCTGCTCCATATACTCAGCTGTTCCTCTGATATGGTGCCAGTCTCAACACATGGAATCCAGGCCTTCAAAAATCTTCCATAAGCTCAGGCAACTTTACATTAGCACACTGTCGACGATCCCGAAGCCTACAGGCTCAGACCAGCAAACCTTCCATGAAATATCCAGCAAGGTAATGGCAGCTCTGCAAGAAGCAGAATGAAATGATGGAGTTGTCCATCTTTCCAGCCGCCACATTTGTCCCGTCTGGAAAAAAAAATTAAAATTGTTATTTAAGAGTAACATTAAATTCAGTGCGACCTGTTGTATTCCTGTGTCACCGGGACCTGGAAGGGATGTTTTTCCTCACACCTTTCCATGCTATTTGTGAGGATACAGGTCCTAATTGCAGCTCTGCTATGTGAACGTTTCTAGGAATTCCCATCAGACCATTAAACACCAGTCTTTGGTTTCTGGGAGTTTCCCTTCTCTTACAAAACTTTTGCCATTCTTCTCCCAGGGCAAGTGAAAAAAACAGAGTGAAGAGGGGAGATAAGAGCATTAAATGTCTTGAACCAATTGGTCAATGAACAAATTTCTGTGATTTGGGATTCTGCATATTGGGACTATTCACCTCCAGTTACTAATTCCTTCTTTCTCTTCATTATGAAGACAGATTTGTTCCCTTCAAGACCACTTTCCATCCCAACCCTTTCTCAAACTCCTGCCCTACAGTCCACAAGCAAATCTGGAAAACCATCCCTGCTCTTCAGGAGAGCTGGAGGAAGACCTGGATGCAGCTCCAGAGTGGCAAGAGATGCTCCCTCCCCTCCTGTCCCTTCTCCAGGCTCCTGACAATCATTGAGTGATGAAGGCTCACAGCCTGATCCCAGCCAGCTGTCAGCAGGGTGACAAGGATTTCATTCAGCATCTCCTGGGCAAGCCAACACCCCTGTACCCCTTGGGACAGCACTGACCACTGGGTCTTGCAACTCTGGGGAAGGTTCTCTCTGCCCAACAGGATGGGGAGGCATGTCTGGTGGGGCTGCTTGAGGTGCTCAGCACCACCACAGTCTGGTCCAGCTCAGAAATGACCTTAAGCTCAGCTGTGGGCTGACCCACTTGGCTGCTCCCATTACTTTACAACAGACAGCTCCCAGCATCCCAGTGCCTCTACTCCCAGCAGACTTGCTCCCTGCTCCTTGTCCCACTGCTGGTGGATGTTTGCAGATGGCAAATCCCACCTCTGCCCTTCCCAGCCCACCTGGAGTCCCTTTTCTCCTGCCTCTGTCCAGACATCAGCACTGCCTGTGCCATCCCCAGCGCGCTCTGTGGGACAGCCTTAAGCTTCCTGCTGCCTTTCACCATCTCCCTCCACAAAACTAGGCTGATCCTCTGGAGATATCTGCCAGCACAGCCTGCCTGGACTCACAGCTCTCCCTGGAGGCAGGTTTCCCACTGGGAGGAGGGAGATGCTCATCCTCTCTTTCCTCATGTCAGCACCCGCTGCCCTAATCCCTGGGTCGTGCTACATCTGCATCCCCCGAGCATCCCCAGGACATCCCTGGAGGTCCCCACCACATCCCAGAGATCCCCACCCCACTGTTCACAGGCCCTAAGGCCTCACATCCCACCCACTGGAGCACCACGGGGGAGGTCCCCACGTTTGATGGCTCTGCCTGGGGACAGCTGGCTTGTTCCTGTTCCAAACCCTTTCCCTGAAGCTGCCAGCCCAGCTGGGAATCCTCACCCCATCCCTCATGCCAGGCAGGGGGGTGGGACAGGGATACCATGTGGGGAACCCCATCCTGCCCAGCACCAGGGGGGCTGAGGGCAGGCAGCAGGGGCTCAGATTTCGGTTTCTCTGCCCTTGGGAAGTCCATGTCGAGCGGACACGACGGAGGAGCTGTTTGGACTCGCCTGCCTCTCCCCGCCTCTGCAGGAGGGTGTGGGTGAGATTCTGCTTGCCAAGAGAGCCCCATGGCTTGTCCTTCTTGGCCGTTTATGGCTCGGACCAGATCGGGTTTCTAAGCTCTTCCCAAGCCGGTAACTTTGGTTTGTTTGTTTTTTGTTGTTTTTTTTTTTTTTAAAAAAGTGCTGATTTTCTCCTCTTTCCTCCCCCTCCCTTCCTCCACCCTGCGATTTGTGGCCTGGCCTGAAGATGGTGAACGAGCAGCGGTGCTCCAGAGCACAGCCGGGGCTGAGCCACCTCTGTGTCCACCCAGGTCCCCCTGAAAACACCACGGGCCCAGGCAGGCAGCAAGGAAGGGGCTCAGCATCCTCCTGCTGCAGCCTGTCAAGCAACCTCCCTCTGGTGTCCTGGTCTCCCAAGAGAACACAACTCAGGAAAGGAGGGGGGCAATGCTGTGACCCTCTCAGCCCCCTAAAAGAGGTTTTCTGCTCCCTGCTGAGTGGCAGGCTGGCAGCACCAGCCACCACGTGCTTCAGCCCCCCACTGCAAAAAGGGCTGGGAGCCCTTTCCCAGGGTGCTGTGGGGATGAATGCAGCAGATAGCGTGAGGTTCCCAGAGCAGGTAACGTCCCCCTAATTAAGATAAATACTAATTAAGTCTGGGACTTTCAAAGAAGCCCTGGGAGCAGACTCCAACTCCTGTTGAATTTCAATGGGAATGAGACACCTGACTCCAGAAAAACCCAGCCTCTGATACTAAGCTTAAATGGGCCCTTCTCTAACGTTGATATATTGCTGCTCTGTAACTTCCCGTATATCCGAGCACAACATCAATGTCCTGGAAATGCTAATAAGGAGCTTTAGGAGGGCAGCAGCGAACAGGCTCCAAGTCAGATGCCCGTGATCATCCTGTGCTATTAAACATTATGGACAAGCTTTGAGCAGAGCTTACCCATGTTGCACATGAAGCTCTGGCTGAGCCCCGGGTGCTTTGTGCATCCCTCCCTCCTCCTTCTCCTCTTCTTCCTCCTCCTCCCCAGCTGTGGAGAGCTTATGGTCCCTAGTCCCAGTCCTGTGCTCTCTGGGAGACTCTTATTGGAATGAGTGTGGCAAAGGGACTATGCATGCCTGGGAGTTGGTCCACATGGAGCTGTGCCTGCTGGGAACAGCCTCCCAAAGACCACTGAAGGATGACAGTGGGGAGCAGACCCCCAGGCAGCCACAGAGGGATGGGAGGCTGCAGCAGATGGGGCTGCCCATCCTGTGCTCACACATCTTTACCTACCCTCCCTTGTCCAGCAGAAGGTGTGGATCATCCCTGCAAGGACCACGCCATGGGGGCTGTGCTGGGCGACCACCACAGCAGGAGCTGTTCAGGGGGGGGGGGGGGACGTAACACTGGTGTGGTGACGGAAAAAAATGGAAAACACTTGGGATTTCCAGCGCTGGTGATCCAGGATCATGGGCCAGCAGCGCTGAGCTCGGGCGGTGGAACCATTTGGGAACAGCAGAACCATTTGGGAACGCCAGACCGTGAGACCCCTCCGCGAGCCACCACGTGTCCAGCTGGCTCAGACCCAGCATTGTGATGGACTGGCCCTGGCCGGCCCGCTGCCAGCCCAGAGGTCTGACAAACACAACCTCTCTGTCCTCCGGCCCCCGCTCGCCAGCGCCTGTTTCGAATTAGCATTTCCCCTGCCCCCACCGCCTGCCATTTGGGCAAATCCCTCAGCTGTCTACCAGCAGCGCCGGGCGAGGGGACACCAACCCCGGGAGCCCCGTTTGCTTTCCAAGGACTTTCCCAAGTCCCCGGTACACTTTAGCAATTAGAGGGTTAAGTTTCCTCCCGGCCTCGCTGCATTAACTGGAAAGGAATGAAGTGTCAGGCATGTTCTCACCACAGCAGGCTGTTGGAAAGCAACTCCCTTCTCCACGCACACACACCTCCCACTGCTGCGACCAAATTATTTTCTATCCTCCAGAGACCCAGTATGCCAGACAAAATCTGCAGCATGACTCTGATTCATTGCAAAAGGATGCAGATGTAATATTCCCTTTTTTGCCGGGGCTTCTCGCACGCTAATTCACACGGCATCTCGGCGTTTCGAGTTTTACAGCTCTCCTGCTCTCTTTATTATTTTTTTTTTTTCGGAGGGCTCTGACGCCCCTCGCTGACCCTTGGCCCCACGTCCTTTCTCCCAGCACCACCAAAATAAAGACACTAAGCCTCCCATCTCCAGCGTGCAAATAGGCAGCTCTCCCCAATGTGCTAATTAGCCGAGTGTTTGGAAGTAAATAGGTAAGATTGGTGGTAATTTCCTGGCTGAAGGGGTAATTATTTGTTTCAAACAGGCTGCAAAATAACCCCCGTAAGGTGAGATAGGAAACTAAATTCAAAAGAGGTTTCCTATTCCCACTAAGCAGGATTGAAAACTGGTTTGAAATTCCTTTTTTTATTTATAGTACATGGTATCCATGGAAACCTACAGAGGAGGTCATGGTAGCTAGGCCTCCGTTTCACCCTGCTCAGGGGATTACCGTTGCACAGTGGTACGCAGCCGTGTAAGAAAGTAGATTCACAATTCCCCGCAAACAGCCCCCCCCCTCCGCCAGCCCCCAGTCCCAGCCTTCCTGGAGGGCTGCAGGAGAGCTTTTGGGAGGCTCATAAATCTGCTCCGGGATGGAAAAGTGATGGGAACTGTGTCTCCAGCGTCCCCCAGAAGCAGGAGGCTGCCGGGAGTGCGCCGGCTCCCCGCGGTCCCCTGACGCGATGCGCTGCGGGACGGAGCCACTCGCGGCGTGGCAGCGGGATCAGCGGGATGCTCTTCCCCTTGCCTGGGCTCTCATCCCTGCTCCAAACCCCGCGCGAAGGGGAGGAGCACCACGGCCAACTTTTCACTCGGCTCAGCCAAGTGAGGAAAGCCCAAGAGCAGATCCCAAATTCCCACAGGCAGGGCATCCTCTGGGTTCACCTTTCCCTGCTGTTCTCGGGAAAACCGTGTCTTTAGTGGAAGTGGGAAAAGCGCGGGGAAAGGGATGCCGCAGAAACGGCGTGGGTTTTTGGCCATGTCCCGGGGGCGTGGTGTTGGGCACTGCTCCCCTCGGCGATTCCAGCAGGGCAAAAAGGCTGTTTCCCAACTTTGGGAACTATTTGGGCTCTTCCAGGTGCGAACCTTTTGCCGCTGCAGACAGGAGCGACTCCCTGTTCCGGTCTGGCTGCGTGTGATTTGGTGGCAGAGCACAATCCTTGCCTTTCACGCTGTATATAAACCCCGGTCCCAGCCCGTGGAGCGGCTGGTGCTCCACAAACCCTCGGCGCAGCCGCGAGCGAGCGGTGCAGGAGTGGGTGCGCGCTTGTGCCAGCTCGCTCCCCCGTGCTGGCAGGGCCACGGCGGCTGGATGTTCCCCGGGAAGGCAGAGGTGGAACGTGGAGCTGCTCCACGACCGTTTTCCCCCCAGCCCAGCCCGTCCCCCCAGACCCCCCCGCCGCCCCCTCCAGCTCCCCGCGCTCTGCCCCAGCCGCGCGCAGAGCGACATTACGCCTGTGACCTTCACTAATTCACTTTCCCTCTCCACGCCGCCTTCCCCCTGCTCGCAGAAAGACTCGCTTTTTCACACAGCATAAAAATAGCCTGTGCAAGGCGTTGCCAGAGGAAGCTGCAGGGCCAGCAGTGTGCAGGCAGGAGGAGGGACCGGCTGGTCCCTGGCCCCGCTCACCCCACCCCTCGCCCCGGCAGGGAGCTCCCAGACCAGCCTCCCACCACCCACATGCCCTTGGCCTCCTTAACATCTCAGCTTCTTCCTCCGCCACTCCCTTGCTGGTCTCGATGTGGAGAAATCCAAACGGTGGAGGTCAGCAGCAGAGAAATGCTGCTTCATCAACCTTCTCCCTTAAACTGAATTTTTTCCCCCTCAGTTTTGGGGATATTGAAGGCTGAAAGCAGCAAATTTACATGAATTGTGGGGCGGATTTTTCAAGGCTTTCTAACAAAAAAATTATCCAAACAGTAATTTCCACGTCCTTTATGGAAATGATTCTGCTTGAGTATCTGTCAGTGGGAAATAGCACTGGAGCCATTACCATCATGGAAAAAACTGACCTGGTGGTATCAAACAGACTTTATGTTACCATAAACACCTCCAGCTCCTCTTTTCTTCACAGTGCTTTACCTTGATCCTTCCTCTGCCATCCCTCCAGCTGGCCTGGGCTTGGCACCTTATGACAGTGGCCACCCCCAGCCACTTGCCCAGGATTCAAGCCAGTATCGTGGTGTTTTCCCATTTCCCATCACCATTCCTACTGTGCCTCCCAGCCACCCTCCTGTTCTTCAGGTCCTTTCTTAGGCCCGCCCTTGGCCTTGGGAGCATTTCATCTGCTGGGCAGGGCTTCAGCTGGCAAGGGAGGAAGCCACCACCTGCGAAGTAAACCTCTGGGCACACCTCTTGGCTGATTTGAGGAGGTGATTACATCCTGGGAGTGTTCTTTTCTCTCTAGCGGTGGCTACAAATGCTGGAGACACCAAAAGGGAGGCAGAGTGAGGCCAACCCTGCTCTGTCAAGTGACCAGCCAGTGCCACCGCACGCCGCTGTGCTCTGTGTTGGACTCACCTCTCCTTTCCCTGCCCCGGGGAGCTGCACCGCTCCCCAGCTCAACACAAAACCAGCACCCACCCCATGTGTCTTTTCTCACGTTAAGTTCATCCCCACGGCCGGTGGTTTTCTAGTGCTCACCACAATTTTGTGCCTACCTTGGCGCCTGCTATGCTACCGCCAGTGCAGTCAATCAATCTTGCCTTGGCCAATAAGCAGGAGAGAAGTAATGTTTTTCCTGCTCCCCCAGCTCTCCTCTCCTCCCGATCTCCATCAGGCACTCGGCAAGTTCACAAGGGCAGCCCGCTCTCCGTTTCCTTGGTCACGCACAGCAGCTTGCCCTCCTAGAGTAATAAAAACAAATGACACGTTGCTGGTTGTTGTCAGAGCCGTTGCCGGGCCCCTCCGTGGAGAGCAGATTTGGGGGGGGAAAGGAAGCGTTTGCGTTTTCAGGTTCCTCCTTGGGCAGGTGGAGGAGAAGTCGTCAGTGGATGTGAGCTGTCAGCAGATGTAATGCCAGAGTCAACTGAAAAGGATGAGCAAAGACTGAGGGATGCAAGGCTGAGGGTGTGTTTGCTCATGGAGGTGGTGAAATGATGATGGTTCTGATTATCCGGGAGCAAGTGAGACCCCAGAGGGGCCTGTGCCAGGTTCTGGTGTCTGCCAGAGGAGTACAAGCCCCCATTCTGTAATGCTGCCCTGCATCCCCCTCTCCTGTCACTCTGTCAATGAATTTAGTCACCCTAACCTGCAGACACTGGTTCTAGCAATATGAAGAACAGATCAACCCTCCCTTGTGTCTGGAGCCAACACCTGCCCTACCTCCATTTGCAGAGTGTCTGAGTGTTCTCCCAGTGAGAGAAGCACACGGACACACGCCCACTGAACTGCAATGGAGGCAGCCCCAGGACCTCAGCAGAGCTGGAGCCTGGGAGTTGAGGAGCTGCTTGTGCCAGAAGCCGGGTCTTCCTTTATCCCACACATAGCCCAGGGTGATCAAGACACTGCTAAGCTGCCCCGTGGCCCAGGAGCCCTGCACCACCTATCCTGCAAGCTCTGCATCCCATGCCATGTTGGAGTGAGCAGCCAGGCTGTCCAAGGCCATGGATCCTGAGGGAGAAGCTCTGTGCCTGAAGGACTTCACCATCTGGTTGCTGATTCAGACACCAGTCCCCGCTCCGGGACGTTCCAAAGCCTGCAGGATGGGAGGGCTCGCAGCAGCTTTATCTTTAGCTTTGCCTCTCCCTTTATTCCTATTTTTATTAGCTGGGAGACAGCCCATCCTTTTTATAGCTCTGAATTCAAGGGTGATCAGATGAAAGTGGAGAGGGGCTCCTGTGTGGGTAGATGAGTAGCCATAAGGTCAAGGCACCTGAAGGAGAAGTTTCCAGCTTTCACAGCCCTAAAGATTGTCCCATAAAATTACTCATAAAATTAAAGTGGGTTTTGGGTTTCAAAGTCCTGACAAACTTGAAATAGTCATCAGCCAATTCTGGTATATGGGAAGCCTCAAACCTCTGGTTATTGAGGCAGAGGTTAATGCTGAGCTGTAACATCTCCTGGGGACACGATGGAGATGGCAGTGCCCGGATCAGCTTGGGGGTTATGGCTTAGGCAGTGGGTGATAAGTTGTTTTCACTATCACACTATGGATCTGAATTTCTTCAGTCAACTTCTTCCAAATAAAATACAGAGCCACTTCCTCAGAATCTTCCACAGGATTTACGAGGACTGGGCCCTCTCCAGTTTTCTTTCTGTATCAAAGCGATGATTTAATTAACTGATGATCTAATTTGGGCTGGAACTGAAGCTAACCTGGCGATTTGTGAATTTGACCTTGGTACAGATTAACCATGGTGGCAGTTAGCGTTAGCTTAACAGCGTTCAGAGCAGCTTTGTGGTGATACCTTCCCTGGACTTTGTTTTTTAAAAATCAATCTGTGTCAGGGTAACTGGTGAGTGTGAGGGACAGCGATTCAGGCAGCTCCAAGCACCTCAGAGAGGGGGTAGCCCTCGGCTGCAGACGTCACTGTCGTACCTATGGCAGCAAATGCCAGCTTTGAAGCAGGCAGGGGAGCTGATCCCGCTGAAAAATAGCCCAGGCAAAACACAGGAGGGTTCCGCTCGGTGGCAGATGTGTGGGGCAGCACAGGATGCAGGGAAAGGCTGCGTGGGGGAAGCCCCAGGGAGGCACAGCCAGCGCTGCCCTGTGCCATCCCTGCCAGGCAGGAGGCAGCAGCTCCAGGGACGTGACCTCCAATGTCTCACGCCTGTCCCTGGTGCCAGCAAGTGCGTGGAGCAGGGGTCAGACAGCTACCGAGGCGTCTGTCTGTGCGTGTTAAGAGCCTCAGCACACACATACACTCTGCACACACACACCCCCCCTGCACACACACCCACACCCACACCCACACACACACCCTGCACACACACACACACACACCCTGCACACACACACACACACCCACACACACCCTGCACCCACACACCCCCCATGTGTGCTGTCATACCTGCCTGTAACATGCACAGGTACATCCCCTGTCCCTGCCACAGGCACAGACACTGTCACACAGCCTGTGAACACACACACACACACACACAGAGTGTATCCAAGCGTGCACATGTACTGTGCACAACTTGGACACACAGCCTTTGTCCCTCACACTTACACACATCAGTGCACCCTCATACATGTGAACATGCACATGCATGTACTTGCCTGGCATAGGGGCTGCCCACCCTGTGTTCCCCACACACCTCCCACAGCCCCACTCTCCTCACCTTCACCCCAGGCCAGGGCTAAGGATGCCCCAAGACCCTGGGCAGTCACTTGGGCTGCTCCTTCCTGAACTTAGACCCATGCCAGGGATTTCCCAGAGCCTCACACCAATCACAGGACCCCACCAACCCCCCCATGCCAGCCCCCACTGCACCAGACAGGACCATCTCCTGCCACCACCCAGCAGCTCTCTCCATCTCAGGGCGGCAATGCTTTGGGACATTTCTGGCTACCCAAGAACAACAGGCATTAGGCAGTGCAGCAGGACCTATGTGAGCTGGAGTTGCAGGGTCCAGCTGGGTGGTGGGAAGGAGGAAGAGACCTGATCCTGCAGGGTGGTGGGGTGGAGTGGCATAGATCTAATCCACGTTGGGTGATGGGATGGAGAGGGAAGCTCAGAGCTGGCGTGGGACTGTGTGCATGTGGCTGAACACTGCCAGCAGGTACAGCATCCCCACACACTCCTCTTCAAGAAGAGTCACCCCACGTGTCACTCTGTTCCAAACAAAGCTGTGCTCTCAGTACCCAGTGGTGCCACAGCTCCCTGTGCAGCCTGGGCACTGCCTGAACCCTCCCAGCACCTCCTGCCCTGGTGGGTGCCATGCACCAGATTGACTCTCAGGGCCTGGGGAGGGGAACCACGGGCAACACAGCTCTGGGATGCACATGATGCAAACATCCCTCTGGGAACCAGGATGCAATGCAGGACCTCCTGGCCAGAGCTGGTCCACAGTGATGGATGTAGAGGGGATGGCTGGCCTGGGGCACAGGCTGTGTGTGGGCTCCAGAACGTCCCCAACTGCAGGGAGCTCTGTCTGAAGGATGGAAAACAGGCCAGGGATGGAAATCAAGGGCAGGGGGATGCTCTGCTGTATCAACCATGTCTTTCAGAGTCTGTGCAACACCCTCTCTGCACAGCATCCTGTGCATGAGATGCCTTCACCCATGCAACTGTGGGCTCCAGAGTGGCAGGCAAGGAGCTGGAAGTACCTCCAGGCTGCTGGAAGCTGCACCCTACGGCACACGCCTTCTGCAGAGGGATGCCCTGACCCCAAGCATGGGCCGGCTGTGGCTCAGGGCGCTGCAGAAGAGGCCAGCAGGGCAAGGGGCTGGTGTGCAGAGCCAGGGGGAAGGACGGCACGACCTCATTTCGTACAAGCCAAGGTGCAAAGACCCTCTGCCTGCTGCGGGAGCTCCGTCCCGCGTGGCCGTGGCGCTGCCCGCGGGCTGCCTGCCCTGCCGGCGGGACGAGCATCCTCCCCGCAGCTCCCGCGGCACCGCGCCGAGAAGGTGAAACCGGCTCAAGCTGCCGATCGCCGCTGGGGCAGGGGGATGGCTGCAGGCTAATAATATTCCGTGTCTCATTATGCCGCGTATTAAGCTGAAATTTGCAGATGCTCTAATCACCGCGAGGCATTCTGCGCACACAGCCTCCCTCCAGCCCGGCAGCGCTGTGCAAACACCGGAGGAGAAGCCCTGCTAACCACCCTGCCACATGGTGTCCTGGAATCTTTACAGACCATTTCACCTTCACAAATAGCCTTGGAATGTCTGTGCATCGACAGCCCCTGCGGTAGCCAGATAGGCTCAGCCGCCTCCTCTGCAGCTCCCCGGGCCCCTCTTAAGCTTTTTCCCATCACGCCATGCAGATGCGAGGCTCCGGAATTTACACCGGGGCTGGGTAAAGGACCTCACGTCGAATGTGATCTGTGCCCCAGGCTCGCAGAGAACGTGAACTGTATTTTATAGAGGTTGAGGGAAGCTCCTGCCTGAATTGCTTTAATTTTTTTTTTCCCTCTCTGTGTCTTCTCTCTCCCTTCTTTTTTTTTTTTTTTTTTTTTAATGATTTTCTTTTCTTTTCCCAGATCTCTGCCCTTTGCCCTCCCACGATCAAAGGGGGCACGCATTGAAGTGCCGTGGGAATACTGACTCCTTGAGTATTCTGGGCAATCTCACGAGAAAAGCTGCTTTTTCCCCAGAGGTAGGGAAACGCGGCTGGACCGGGGTGTGGGAAGGAGGGGTGGGTGTGAAGCCTGCGGATTCCCTGCGCGTGGGAGGGCAGGAGAGGGGAGCAGTGCAGGAAGGGTTAACCGGAGACTGTCCTTGCTGTTTTTTCCAGGCCTGGCTGCACCAGATTCTTCCATTTCTCTTGGCAGGGATTGAAACCGTGGGGCTGAGCTAAGCACATGAGCCTGGAGAGTCCCTGTGCTCCGGCGGTGAGCAGGACCCCGAGCGAGGTGCTGCAGCTCATTAGCAAAGCAGCAGCTCGTCCGGGGCACGCAGGTGTCAGGCAGGCAGCAACAACAGCAAAACAGAGAGGGAGAGGCAGGAACGCACCGAGGTAGGCAGTGTTTGCTGCTCTGGGCATGCACAGGCACACACACACACGCGCGCACACACACACACACACACACACATACTTACTACAGGTAAGAGGGAAACCTCATCTGCTCTCTGTGTAGTGTGAGGTGTAAGGGTTTGGGCATTGGGCTCATCTCTGTGCCTGGTGCTGATTTGGGCCACCCCCTTTGGTCTCAGTTCATATGGCATTTGGCAGCTTTTCCTTGTAAGGGGGTTGTGGTCTCCCTCCCCCATCATCCCACCCTGGAGGAGCAAAGCAGGGTTTCGGATGACCAGGGAGCCATGTGCTGCCCACCTCTGGGCTGGCAAAACGGGGTGACCCAGGGAGCCCCCTGACCCAGGAAAAGGGCTGGGAATCATTCCCTGAACGAGCACAATGGCTCCTGCCCTGATGGCTCGTCTGGCTCCACACTCACAGTTGCCCAGGCGACTGCGCATGGCCGGAGAGGCTCCAGCTGCTGGTCCCAGTGGGTCCTCACCCCCCCTGCTCCTCCTGGAGGGGCTGGCACTGCCCTCAGCAAACCCTCTGCAGGCAGCCCCCGAGGGTCACCCCAGCACCTGCCACTGCTTACACAGCCCGAGGTCCTGTCCTGTGCAGGTGCCCAGAATCCAGACCCAGATCTGCCACTTCCAAAGAAAAATCGGGGTCAATCCTGACCGCCTCTCCTGTGGATTTATCCGTGTCAGTGTGTACTGCTGCCTCCACTGCCTCTTGCGTGGGTGCTGTGCCAGGTGCTGTAAGATGCTCTTTATTGCTTTGGTGTTGGTCTGTCCTTCGCCTAGGACATGTTTTTCCAGGTGGATCCCAAGCTGGATAGTCTGTGGTTCTCAGCTGGTCACACCAGAGGCTCCTGTAGTGAAGGCAGGGGAGCAGGAAAAGTCATGGGCAGAGAGCCCAGGGGAGCTGCAGAATTGGAAGGATTCAGGGTCCTGTGAAAATCCAAGCTGGCATCCTCCAAAGAGGTGGCCCAGGGGCTGCCTATCCCAACATTCCAGCCCCGGTCTGTCACATGCCACCTGTCTGTGCCCAGACACAATGCACACCAGGGAGCTGAACAGCCATGAAGAGCAGCTGGGTCAGTCTGCCCAGACAGACAGCCTTGTGTCCAGCCTGCTCTGTGGAAATGAGCACCTCTGGGGTGGGGACACCAGCACCTCTAAAACAGACCATGTCCCCATGGGACCTGGTCTGGTTAAACACTCCTGCAACCTGCTCTTGCTGAGGCAGGGCAGCTCCGTGCTGGTGTTGACATTGTGATGTGAGAAAGGCCAGGAGCCCCTGGGCTCTTGGTCTGGGTCCCACTTGGTGACCACAGAATGGAACCCCAGCCTTTCACACAGCCAACTCACCACCCTGTAGGTCAGGGTCTGGAGTGCCCTTGCAGGTGGGCACAGCCACCAGAGGGGACCTGTGCTGAGCAGAGGAGGGCAGCTTAGAATCATGGAATATCCTGAACTGGAAGGGATCCACAAGGATCATCAAGTCCAACTCCTGAGCCCGCAGAGGACAACCTCAAAAATCCCACCCTGTCCCTGAGAGCATTGTCCAAATGCTCCTTGAGCTCTGGCAGCCTTGGGGCCATGACCACTGCCCTGGGGAGCCTGTTCAGTGCCCAATCACCCTCTGGGGGAAGAACCTTTTCCTGAGATCCAACCTAAACCTCCTCTCACATTCCCTAAAATACTGTCACTGGTCACACAGAGCAGAGATTGGAGCTGCCCCTGTGCTGCCCCTCCTGAGGAAGCTGCAGACCAGGGTGAGGTCTCCCCTCAGTCTCCCATTTTCCAGGCTTCTCTAGCTAGCTTCACCTGTCCCCTCTGTGCCAGCCACCCTAGTCCATGACATGACTCTCTAGGCATATCCCTGCTCCCTCCAGCCAGCACATCTCCAGATTTCTCCATGGCAGGGTGTGCTCAGGGCGATGCCACAGAAACAGCCCCAGCATCCGTGCATTTAGAAATTTGGGAGCAGATCCAGAGACCAGCATGTTCCAGCTTGGACACCCTTGATCCAACATCCACTCTGCACAAACGCATCCCTCAGCAGGAAGAAAACAAAACAAGAGATGATTTAAAAGGAGAATAAACCCTCTCCTTCTGTGGGACTTTGTCCTTGGCCAGAGGAGGAATCACCTTCTGCAGGAGTTTGACTGGAGTAAGTAACAGACCCACTCAAGCTGAGATGACGCCTCCTGTGAATGCTGCATTCAACGGGGGACAGGCCATATGCAGAAATAAAGAGGGACTTGGGACACACTGGCAGCTCTTAAAAAGAGTGTTAATAATGTGCTGTTCACGTTCCTGGGACACTGCTGCCATGATCTGCCAGCAGCAGACGCTGGCACAGTCCTGATGGGAGTAACTCCTGCCATGGCAGAGCTTTGCCTTTCACCAGGCACCAGCCCAACCTGCCCTCCCCCGGCTGCGACCATCAGCACTGAGGAGGGGAACATGCTCCTGTGGCAGGGACCCTGCTGATCCAGGTGACACAGGGCAAAGGACAACCTCAGGCTTTGCACCCAAGCCCTGGTGGGCTGAGGGAGTCTCTGTGCAGGGCTGGTCATTCCCAGGATGGACCCAGGCCTCGAAAGCAGGAGGGGGTTTTGGGATGGTGATGAGATGCTGCTCCAGACCTGGTAGGAATGGACCTGCAGCTCATGGGGCCAAAAGGACAGTCCCTGGAGAGCAGGACATCAGTGGGACAGCTGGGTGGACACACATCCATCACTCCAGATGTTTCTCACACTGCAGCTTGTGAGCCAGTGTCTCCGTACTTGTCCCAGAGCCTGAGCAAACAAGGCCCAGGTCAGAGTGGTACAAGGGAGAGGGAAATGGAAAATCATTCAAACTGCCACGTTTCTGTTCAATCCACCTCCTCACACTCAAGTTGGCCTCTATCTGTCCCATCAGCTCCCAGCACTGGGCACAGGGATGAGGGAAAGAGCATGAAGCTTTCCCCCTTTCCTGTAGGCAGGGATCAAAATGTGTCAGGCTGGAATTCTCCCAAGAGCAACTCCCTCCTGGGCTTCGTGGCTGCTTCCTGTTCTCGGGGGCAGGAAATACCAAGCAAACAGCTCCGTGCACGACTTCAAAACTTCCACTTCCAGCGCCAGCTGCAACATGAGGATGGAGGAGCCTGGATGATGGGAGCAGCCTGCCCAGAGGCTTTGCTCCCATGGACCAGGCCCCCTCCAACTCTCCTCTGCTCCTTGGGAAGCCAGGTCCCCAGGAACAGTCTCTTCCAGCCCTTAAGGCCAGGCTCAAGAGGACTGAACTCCTAGGCCGTCAATGCTGGTGGGGTTCATTTGCTTTTGCTCTCTGCCTCCACTCAGAGCCAGGCAAACAGATAAATTAATAACTGCACAGAAAATGAGACTATGCTGTGCAGCGTGAGGCTGCTGTGCTTATCCCTCATGAGCATGGCTGGCCAGCACAGCACAGTCCCCACATTGCTGCCATCATGAAAAAAACCCATGGGCTATCCCCTGTCCCCACTAGAGTAACAACCTGGGGGAAGGAAGGGATCTTCTTGTCTCCATTCTGATTTTTGAGGGTTGGTTCAGCCTGTCCTGCTGTGCCAGGAGCTTCACAACAGCACAGTGACTGTCGGTGGCTGAAAAAGGGCTGTTTCCCCCACTTGGCTGGTTAGAAATAACATGGTAGTGCCTGGCCAGGCTCTGACAGGGCTTCCAACTGGTCTGCTGATTGCCCAGCAGACCATTAGCCCAGGCAGCAAGGAGCAAAACTGGGATGGGGGCTGATGGTTCAGGGCAGGAACCACCCTGGGGTTCTTCATCTCCAAGACCCAGCTGCTCCAGGGTGCAGGAGAAACCAAGCTGCCTGACTGGCATCCAGGTCTTACTGGACCAAATGTGCCCTGGAGATTCCTGCATCAGAGCTGGGCTTTGGGGCTGACCCCAAGGGGTGCCTGCCTCCTCTGGGGCACTGCTGGTCCCTGCCAACACCCCTTCCCAGGATCCCCATGGGACGCAGGAGCTGGCAACACACCCCACGTGCACGCCAGAGCCCCAGAGGTGCCCGGCACAGCCTGAGCCTGGCAGGGGAGGTCACTGCCTCATTTGCCTCCTGTGAGCTCCCTGCACTGCTCAGCATCCCCGCTCTTGGCCCGGGTACGGATGGAGCCAGCTGCTCCTGGCGCCGGCGCTCGTCGCTGCCAGGCGCTGAGCCATCTGCCTGGCAGGGCCAGCCACACCTGCTGGGAAGGAGACAGAAGCTGGGCAACCTCCCCGCCTTTGCGGCTTTCCGGCTGGCGGCATCGCACGGCGGCTCCAAGAGGGCTCGTGTGTTTGCACAAAGAGAGAGGAGATAAGGGGAGGCTTCTTCCCACCGCCCTCAGAGCCTGGCCCTGCCCGGGTACCTCGCAAGGAGAGCGGGCACTGGTGTGAAACCTGGGCAGCACCCTGAATGGAGCCATGGGACCACTCCCTGGGCCAGCAGGATGTGTGTCCCCAAGCCCCTCTGTGGGGTGTCCCATGGTGATCCTCGTCCCCAGCACTGTGCTGGGTCTGCTGCCAGCACCCAGCACAGGAGCCTACCAGGACCAGAGAACTAGTTCTTACTCAGGGTGGGCAGAGTGGTCTTTGCTCCCAGGAGGGCAGGGGTTTCAGAGGAACACGCTCAACCAGCTCAGGACAGTCATGATGTGTCTGCTCCCAAGCATCAGGGCTGGCAACTGCCCTGGGTGGTGTTCAGGGTCCACATGCACCCACCACCACGGCTGTGCTGTGATGGAGAGGAGCAGAGGGGAGCCAATGGCTTTGCCCTCCCCCATGGATTCACCCCATCCCACTCCTCTGCATCAGAAGCTGTGGGAGCCAGAGATGTGCCACACACAGGGTGCAGGCTGCTTCTCCAGCTCCTGGTGCATCAAGCCCAGGCAGCACCACAGCACTGAGGGAACAGAATGCTGCCACCAGCACTTGCATCCCAGCCCCGTGCCAAGAGCAGCACCAGTTAGGTGCTGGGGTGGAAAGCCCCTCCCAGTCCAAAGGAACTGGGGTCTCCTGGCCTCTGGGGTGGCAAAGCCAGGCAGCAGGACAGGCAGAAATGATGGTGACCATGTCCAGATGCCCTATTGCTGAAAACCCCAGCAGTGGCTCTTCTGCCCTGTCTTGTTTCTCCCCCGTGGGACGAGGAAGCTCATGGGCATCCCAGGGCAGCGCTTCCCCCAGGCCCGGCTGGCTTCTCCCACCCCAGGGGAGCCACAGCTGCTCTGCCACTCCAGCACCTGAGCACCATGACTGGCATCCCCTGCTGCTGCTGCTGAGCCCAAAACCAGCCTGGAGAGCTTTCTCCAGCCCTGACAGGACCAGGTCATGCCAGACCTTTGTCTGCCATCCAGCCAAAGCAGGGAAGTGAGCTCTGCTTTTGGGGGGTTTGGAATACAGAAAAATCAGCCTCAGGCTCTGGGAAGGCCTTATTATCCAATCCTCCATCCCCAGCAGCTCTCCTGGGTACCCATAGCTCAGAGGTGTCTGCAGGGAGCTCAGCTCCTCCTGGGTATGATGAAAAGACAAGTCTGCCAGCTCACCCCTTCCTGGTCCCCTCAGTGGGACCAACCTTCTTGCTGACAGAGAACAAATGGAGGCACAAAAGACCTGCCTGGATGGCTTGGTCTGGGTTTAGTGGCCTGCCTAGGACTGAGGATCTCTAGCCTTGCCTGTCTCCAGCTTCACCATCCTCAAGTGCAGCCTGCTGAGATGACTGCAGCTTTGCTCCACACAGGAGAGCCCGAGCTGGGCTGTGGAGAGCAGAGGGACCATGTTAGTCCAGCAGATGTGGATGCCCCAGAGCATCCGAGTCCTGGAACAGGGATCATCGCCATCCCCTGCCAGCACCTCCATCCCAGCCAGTGCCATGGATCTGCAGAGAGGTGCTCTCAGGACACGGTGCCTCCAGCCCATTTCTCCTGGTGACCTTGGGGAAGGTGAATTGCCTCCTGACACCCACTGCTGATGTCTCTGCCAGGCAGAGCTGGCACAGAGGGTGTGGGCAGACACAGCTCCCACACCACAGACACCACAAGTATTCTGGGGCTGGGCAGGCAGGTCCCATGATATCCCACGTGCCCAAGGTCCCCTGGCAACATCCTGGCCAGCTGACACCCCACAGAACTCGATGCTGGTCCTGTGCCTGCTCACACACACGATGCTGCTCTGGCTGCAGCAGAGGACTCGGAAGGACACAGAGGTCAAAATAGGGATCCAACTGCCCGGGGGAGCACCCGACATCCCAGCTTGGCTTCAGCATGGCACAGAAAGCTGGCAAGCAGCAGCACTGAGGAGCGCAGCAGCAGCTCCTAAATTTTGTGTGAGCCCTCCAGGGGAGGCTGACCCTGGCTGGGATCCTGTGGAGACCTGATATTCTCGCCCAACCCCCCCAGGAGGCTGCTCGCCACCATCCAACCAAACCAGCACCAGCCCCCAGCCTGCAGCTCAAGGCTCAGGCTGGGTCTTGCCCATTTCCAGGGCTTCCTCCCTCCATGGACACCATACATGGATTCCTGCCAGCTAGTGCCACCCCCACCTCCGCTGACACCCACCCCGGTGGGCTCCTGATGAATTTTATAAACCTCCTCCTGCGCCAGCTTAGGAAAACTTTGCTGCAAGAGACCTGCTGTGTCCTTGACCTGGAGTAACTCCACGGTGGTGGCTGCAGGAGGGGACATGAGCTCAGCATCTGCCTGATGGGAAAGAAACACACACAGCAACCTCTCTCCTTCCTTCCCTCTCTCTCTGCCATCCATTTGGTGGGCAATGCGGCCCCGCTGCAGCTTTATCTTGGTTCTTTAAAAGGCTCCCTGGCTGACATACACACCGTATGGGAGCAGTCAGCCGAGGAGAGCTGTAAATCTCCCAAGGCCTCATCTTGCGGGGCACATTAGCTGTTTTAAACTTGTCAGCTTTCAGCGATGGAAATTGACTGTTCAAAGCCGCTCTTCCCTCCGCATCCTGCTCCTTTTTATGCCGTGGAGAAGGTGCTGCATCCCTGGTGTGTTGGAGGAGGGGGATGTGCATCCCCCCCACCTGCATCCTCAGGGACTGTGGGTGCTTTGGGGATGTTTTTCGAGGTCCCATCAGGGATATGAATGTCTCCAAGCCTTCTCCTTCCCTCCTGTCCCCTGAGATCCTGCCCTCAGCAGGAGGTGAGGATGGGGATATGCAATCCCACAAAGCGTGCCTGTCCACACAAGCTGTCTTTCCCATGTCTGTCCATGCAGGACAACTCCAGATCCCGTTGAAGCTGAGTCTGGGAAGGCTTGTGAAAATCAACCACAGCTTCAAGTGAGCTAGTGGGATTCAGTGCAGCACTCTGTGTGTGTGTGTGTGCTCCAGTGCCCAGCACAGCCTCGCACGCACAGCCTGGGGACACACAGCCTGGCTGCTCTGTGCCCACCTGGGGACGGTGCTCCCGCCGCCGCTGCCCTGGCGCCGGCTCTGCCGGCACCGACAGCTCTCCAGCCGTGTCGGGGGAGCAGAGCGCGGGGGCTGCGAGGACGAAAAGCTCTGCTTGAACAGCTCTCCCCGAGGCAAACTCCCACACAGGCATCTTCTCCAAAAGGGCACGTGACCCCATCCACCCCATGGATCCACCGCGGAGCCAGCGCTGGGTGGGCGCCCACCCCGCCCCTCCCGTGCGGGCAGTCCAGCTGAGCACAGCGATCCCTCTCCATCCTGCCGGGCGCGAGCTTCATCCCGACAGATGCTCCCCAAGCCCTCGCGTGGGACACGCAGAGAGGACACCCCGGAGAAGGCACGGCCCTTCATCCCCCTTCCCGTGGGGCAAAACCCCCCGTGCTCTGCTTCGCTGCCATCACCCCCAGGAGCCCACGGGGGTGTCTGAGGAGCAGCTTCACCCCCGGGGGAACGCGGCCACCCCGGAGCAGCCCCCGCGGCTCCCGGCGAGCGGCAGCTGCGCCGTGTCTGCCGAGGGAACGTGACAGCCGCGCTCGGCCCCGAATCAGCCCCGGGTCCCTGACCCTGCGAGCGCGGGGTCAGCGCGGCCGTGACGGTGGAGGCGAGGGGGGCTTGGGGCCGCTCCGGGCGCGGGGCGATTAGCGGCGGGGCGAGCCCTGCGTCAGAGCCCCGCTTCCCCCCACCGCTGATCCCTCTCCTTGGATACAGGAGGCACGGGGGAAGCGGGCCAGGTGGGGGGGGGGGCATGCAGGCCAAGGGAGCGCGGGGGCCCCGGCGTGATCCGCGGCAGGCGCGGAATCGTTGCCCCCGAATTATCCGAGCGGAGGATGACGCACCGCGCTCGCAGCCGGCAGGGAGGAGGGGTTGGCCGGCGGTGTCAGCGGGCAGCCCCCCCATCCCTCCGGGCAGCCACGCGGCCGCCAGTGGGGAAAGGATGATGGGAAGGCACAGCGGGAATGGTCCCGGCCCCCAGCTGCCGGCACCGCCGTGTCCCCCCTCCCCCGGCACCCCCGGCACGGCCTCGCTCCCCGCCGCGTCCGTCTGTGGCGATGCCCAGAAATAATCTGGCAGCGAAGCAGAGCCAGAGCCGCGTCCACCCACCGCTCCACGTGAGCGATGGGGAGCGGAGAGGGCGAGAGGAGCCAGCTGGGCCCCTCTCTCTGGCTCTGTGGCCCTCTGATAACGCTGGATTTGGGTCCTGCAGACCTGTGACAAGGAGGGTGCCAGCGTGGGAGGGGGCAGTTAAGCTTCCTATCACCTGCAGGGCAGTGCTTCCTTAGGGAGCCTGCCAGCCCACCTCCCCACGGGCAGCGGAGAGGCTCCAAAGGCAGGGAGAGCACACTGTGAGTCCCACTGCCCTGGTCCCCACCACCCCGGCTGCAGGGACAGTGTTCAGAGCCTGATTTGCAGATTGCTGTTCGTGACACGGGGCTCCAGCCCGGCTGAGGCCGACGGGCTGGTTATTATATCGACAGCATAAACGTGTGGGAAATTGCCTGAATTAGCCGTGTGCCATGAACAGGTTTATGGATAATGGGATGCAGAGCCCTTTCAGGAGTAGGCAGCTCGCAATCCAGTTAGACAGCTGCAGCCCCAGTCATTCACCATTGGAAGGTGAAAGCTCATCAGATACACCGGACAAAACTGTGCTTCTCATGTGCAGGCAGGATCCATCCCAGCTAGCACATCCTGCTCTCCCAGCTACTGCCACCTCCTCTGTCCTCCTCACCTGATTTTTCTCTTCCTTTGGGAAAAATTTCTCCTTCTCTTCCCCAGAAGATACTTTCCTTGAGAGTGTGAGGAAGTGGATACTCCCCTTTTGTGTCCAAATTGCATAACAAGGACTTTGGGCAAAATCCCCTGTCCCACAGGGTTGTCCTTAGCTTGGATTTGGAATTAGAACTCACCAGCTGTCCTGCCTCAGCTCCAGGCTGACCAGGTCCAGGGTCACATCCTGCTGCAGCTCTAACAGGCTGCCAGGGGGGATCTGAGGGCTGGATTAGTTTTTACTGGGTTTTCTGTGCATGGATTGATCTGATCACTTTTTTTGATCTATGCTTAGTTTTGGGCTTTCCTCAAAGGCATTCTCCAGCTTCTTCCCACAGATCTGTTGGGATTGAAAGGTGCTGGGTGACTGTTGTTAAAACATGGCCATCCTGACGTCCTTGGCTGGGCTTTCCTCTGAGTCTGCAGCCTCTCAGCCTGGACTGGAGCCCTTCCCAGTGTTTTCATGGGGGAGCGGGGTGTCACACCACGGCCTGGAGACCATCACTGTGGGGCGGCAGCAGGTCTGGAGGGGCCCTGGCTCGATGTGCATCCCCACTCTGCAGCCCTGCAAGAGCTCCAGCTTTAGAAAGGGGCTTATTAATGTCCACCGGCATCTCGGAGCAGCAGGCACCAGGCGGGAGCGAGCTGGGGAGAGAGACAAAGAGAAAGCCAGCAGCGGTGGGGAAGGGCCAGGCTCGCCTCCCCGCACAAGCGCTTTTCCTCAACCGAGCGGCGAGAAAGCAAAACTGAGAAGTGCCTAAAATTAGAGCTGCCAAACCCCAGCTGGGGAAGCCTGGAAAGATCCCCAGGCCCTGGAGCCTTGGGCGAGCTGCATAAAAGGCAGCAGAGGGGAAGGGAAGGGAGCTTGGGGACCGCGGCAAGTAGAGCGAGGCACAGAGGGAGCGGATGGATGGATGGATGGATGGCTGCCTCCCCCTCCCCGCATCCCACCGCCTGCTCGCCACACTCCCCGCCTGTGCCGGCTGCTCGCCCCGCGCTGCAGCCCCTCTGGGGGCTCTGATGGCCCTCCGAGGGTGTCTCCTTGGGCACGTGCCAGTCCCAGAAATTCCAGCACCCCCCAATCAGACATTCCAGCTTGTCTGCCTCTCCAGGAGACCTACGGACCTGCTGCTGGTGCCTGAAGAGGTCCATGCACTTGGGTGCTTCTCCCTCAGCCCACGGGCTAAATAACACATACATGGCTGTTCTTCAGTGGAGCTCCCAGCCCCATACAGTGTCCCTTACCTTACACCCCACCACAAAGCTGGCTGAGGTTCTGGAGCAGCAGGGATAACTGAGGAAGCCATAATCTGGGTGACCTGGGCCACCAATATCCTCATAGAGACTTGGACATCCACCTCCACCCACCAAACTGGGATGGCAACTCTGTCATCCCCCAATCACCCACCCTGGTGTATCTTCCTGCCCAGGAAGACTCAATCAATGACTCAAAAGCACCAGCTCTGCCATCAGCCAACACAACAGAAGTCCCAGACGCCAAGCCTCAGCATCCCCCCAGGCCAGCTCCTCACACAAAGGCAAGAGCAGACACAGGCAGGACCAGTCCCACCATCATCCCAAGGACCCTCTGGATTCACAGAGCACCATCCTGGCCCCAGCAGTGTGGGAGGAACAGCCACCAGCTGTGCACCAAATCCACATCTAAAACCAGGAACTGCAGCAGCTCCACAGCCAGCCAGTGACTTTGCACTGAATTTGGCTTCCCAGCTCCTATTTGTCATGATCAAAGTGACTGAGGTTTAGCTCAAGCTTCACTGAGCTCAGGAGATGCTCTAAAATGGCTGAGTCAAGGGCAGGTCTGTATCATTTCCTGCAAACCCCCAAAGATACCCCAACACCTGGTGAGGGCCCGGTCCTTGCCTTCTCCAGGGCTGGGATCCCCCTGCAATCAGTCCACAGTCAGACCCTGGCAACTTAATTTGGGGTACCTCAGCCTCTGCTTGACATTTGTCTGTGACTTGATGGTGGGGACACGTAAAATGACCGAAGAAAGAGACAGACGTGTTGGACACGAGCTGTAGAGAAAGGGTCTTGTGGGGAGATCTGTGCCAGATGAATGCTCTGGGAATGCCTTACTGTGAGCTCATAGAATCATGGAATATCCTGAGTTGGAAGGGACCCACAAGGATCATCAGATCCAACTCCTGGACCTGCCCAGGACACCCCAACAATCCCACCCTGTCCCTCAGAGCGTTGTCCAAACGCTCCTTGAGCTCTGGCAGCCTTGGGGCCATGACCACTGCCCTGGGGAGCCTGGTCAGTGCCCAACCACCCTCTGGGGGAAGAACCTTTTCCTGAGATCCAACCTAAACCTCCCCTGACACAGCTCCATGCATCCAGCAGGAATGGGGCTGGGATGGAAAAGAAACAGATGACTTTGAGGGACAAGAGGATTGCACAGGATTGGTCACTGGGAGATGCAGCCAGTGGCAGTGATGTTGCTGGGGAGAAAACAGAACAGGACAGGCAGAGTGGAATGAGATGGCCAGGAGATGATGGGATGGCGTGGCATAGGAGAGGACCACTGGGACTGGATAGGATCAAACAGGGTAAAACAAAGAGGATGGGGTGGGGTGGAATGGGATGGGATGAGATAAAATGGAACAGAAAGGATGGGATGGGATGGGATGGGATGGGATGGGATGGGATGGGATGGGATGGGATGGGATAAACCAGAGCAGAATGGATGGCACAGAATAAAACAGAAGAGGTGTGGCATGGCATGGCATGGCATGGCAAGGAAAGAGCTAAAACAGAAGGGTTGGGATACATGGCATGGCATGGCATGAGACGAGACAGAATAAAACAAGGGATAGAATGGCATGGGATAAAATGGGATAGGATGGAATGAAACAGAATAAAACAGAAGGGAAGGGATGGAATGAAATGGGATGGTGTGACATGGAAAGGAATAAAACAGAGGGGATGGGATGGAATGAGACAGGATAAAACAGGTGATAGGATGGGATGAGATATAAAAGGGATGGGATGGGATGGGATGGGATGGGATGGGATGGGATGGGATGGGATGGGGTGGGATGGGATGGGATGGGATGGGGTGGGATAGACCAGTGAGTGACAGGATGGACGGCACAGAGGAGGCAAGAAATCCTCCTGGGAGCCGGCTCCCTGTGGCCACGGGGGGTGGCCCAGCCGGTGCCTCCCATCCTGTGGCAGAGCCCCATGCTCGCCCGGCAGCCCCGGCACTGCCCCCCGTGCCCCGCTGGGCACCGCGCCGCGGGCGGGGAGCCACGTGCGAGGCCCGGCGCAGGCGTCTCACGCTTTCCCATGGTGAGGAGAATTGCTCCCTGGAGCGTGAGATCTGATTAGGGTCGTGACACACACCGCGGCGTGGCAACAACGCCACGGCCGGCACCGCGCTGCGTGCCCCGCACCCGACCCGCACACAGCCTGGGGAGGGGCACGGACAGCCCGGGGAGGGGGCTGTGTCCACACTGACACATGGGGGATGGCAAGGACAGGGCTGGCTGCCAGTGAGCCTGGGAGATGAGCTCGGCTCAGCTGCGCATCCACCGGGGCAGCCACCAGCCCTGGGGACTGCGGGAGGGATGGAGGGAGGGTCTGAGGTTTGCCCACCCCGGTGGGTGGTCACCCCATCCCTGTCTGGGGACCGTAGGAGGGGTGGAAGGAGAGTCTGATCACCCCACACCAGTGCATGCCTACCCAGCCCCTGCCTCCTGATGGACGCAAAATGATGCTCTCCCAGCTCTAGCTGGCAAGGCAGCTGCTGTCCCATCCTACCAGGGCAGCAGTTCACCAAGCCTCAGAGAGCCCCAGGCAGCTGGAGGTCAGGGGAGCTGCCCAGTCAGGGGGGGATGCGTCTCCAAAGGCCTCTCGAGGCAACAAACACTACCTGTTCTGCAGTTTACCCTTCACATTCACTGCCTCGAACGGTTTCTGAGCAGTGCCTGCCTCTTTATTTGAGATCTTTCAACAGCTGTCTGATAGAGAAGACCTTTATCTCGCCTCTCCCGGGCTCCTATCCAACACCGGTCTCTGGAGGTGGGGAAGAAGGGGAAAAAAACCCAGAATTCACTCCTGACCGAGAGTCTCACCTAATCCAGTGCGTGTGGAAAATTACTGCCACCGCCCGGCGCCCAGCCTGGCCCCCTTCCCGCCCGCGCCAGCCAGCGACTGCTCCGACGGCTTTTGTGCCTTTTTTTTTTTTCTCTCCTCTTCCTGCTGGGAGAATGGGAACTTCGGCGTTCGGACGAACCCTGGAGAAAACAACTTCAGGCGTGCTCGGGGCACTGAGTCGGTTTTTTTTTAATTTTGCCTGATCCTGAGACGGCTTTGCCTGGAATCACTGCACAGGCTGTAAAATCACACCCACCCCCCCCAGCCCCCTGCCCAGTATCCACAGAGCAGGGACCACTCGTGCCAGTAGCTTTGCTGGGAGCCTGCTAAGCTGTGCCAGCACTGCAGGCTGTGGCACCAAGCTCTGCCCCTCCACCCTTGCAATGTCACCAGGTCCCACTCAGCACTGGCCACCTCACAACTATAGTTCCACCCCAGTGGGGATGATGTGAAAAAGCTCTTCAGAGTGGTGTCAAGATTCATGGCAGGTGACCTCCCTCCTCTGCTTGATACAGGAGAGGAGCCACCTCTGCCACCCCAAGATACCTGCACAGAGACCTCTAGAAATGAGGGTTGTCCATCCTGGGTGGCTCTTTCATAGCAGAGAGAGCGAGGCACTGCGAGGCTTCCTCTGAGCTCTCCAGCATGTCCTTCAGCATAGAATGGATTGTACCCTGGGTTCCACTGAAGGGGTGGTCAGGCACTGGAACAGGCTACCCAGGGAAATGGTGGAGTCACCGTTCTTGGAAGTGTTCAAAAAATGCACAGGTGTGGCACCTGGGAACATGGGTTAGTGGTGGCCTTAGCAGTGCTGGGTTAACAGTTGGACTCGATGATCTTAGAGGGCTTTCCCAACCTTCATGATTCCATGAGGTCACTGCTTAGGCCCTTGCTGGCCCCGAGGGATGAAGGCACCAGGTTGTGTTTCTGCTCTCCACAGCAGCTGCCCAGTCAGCATGTCCTCTTGTCTCCAGCACATGCAACTGCATGGTCCTATAACATGCAGTTTGGAAAACACTCAGTCCTGAAATTGGGGTTAAAGATGTGCAGGTGCAGAGTTTCTTCCCATCTGGATGCTCTGGACAGAGCTTTGCCTGAAGGAGGAGATGCACAAAGCTTCCCACGCTGTTGACTGGGAAGAAAGGATTGTTCTCCCTAGATCACAGTTGGGGAAGTTGAGTCACAGAGCAGTAAATCTCAGAGCTCTGGGAAAGGTTGTTTGGCTAATTTTGTCTTGCCTGTGAATATCAGGCAGAAGAAAACAGAAATGCAAATTGTTTCCTGTGGCAAATAAACCCCCCGGAGCCACAAGTTTTACCTCCTGTATTCTCTTTTCACGTCATCCAGTGGCCAGTTCTGACCAAGGCATTGCAACCCCTGAGCCATGTGTGACTCCAGACTTCTCCTCATCACTCTGGGATTGGCTGTGCAAATCACAGGGAATTTGCTTTCTTCGTTCCTCAAACGATTTTGGAGCTATAAAGCACTTCCAGCATAGCTGCCAAGCTCAACCTGTGTGATCTTGCCCTGGGCCACTGAGATCTGAGCCCTGGAGACACTCCGTGATCGTTCTGAGCCCTGGACACGCTCCATGACTGATTCCCTCTGGTGTAGCTGATGGCACTCACCTCACCTGAGAGCTGAGGGGAGGCAGAGGGGGAGGACAAGGGTGCAAACCCATTCCCTAATCTGCAAAGGCCACACCTGCCCGTGCACACGCTGAGCCTACAAATAAAACCGCAGCACAACCGCAGTGGTGTTGGTGCCAAGTATTTATAGTCCGACTGCACCTGAAGTCCCACCCCAGGCCCGGGAGAGGGGAGGCAGCTGCAGCCTGGCTGCCTGGGTGGAGAGAAGGGGAAAAAAAATGCTGCTTTTGGCAAATAAAGCAGTGGGAGGCTGGATTCACGCTCGGGTGGGTCAGCGTGGTGCTCCCCGGCAGCGTGCTTTGGAAATGCCAACCCCTTCCACAGCCTCCCTGCCGCCGGCACTGGCAGTCCCGGGAGGGACACGGCACAGGAACAGCCCACACATGGCCAGGGGTCAGCTGCCATTGCTTGCAGGATGCTCAGAGGTTCACAGACTAGCAAGAAGGGTGCTGGGATAATCTTTTTGCTAACGTGGGATCATGGATAGCATTTTCTGAAGTGTCTTCAGGATTTAAGGCCCCAGCTCTGCAAAGGAATGGAAACTGCAGGAATGAGGCACCTAAATAAGAGTAAGGCACCTGAAAGCCACTCTGGATCAGGCTTTTAATTTACCATTTAACCACACAGTAAAAAAAGCCTCTTGAAAGATAAGGGCTGTGTTGTAGAGAGGCAGGAAACAGTCCTCTAACCTGGTCCGCCGTTTCCATCAGGGCCAGTGCCTGGGGAAGCGATTACAAATGTGGTTGGCATGTGTAACGTTTCCTTGCTCCCCTGATCTCCAGACATTCATGAAGCAGGGTTTTCTGAGCTAGAGAGGTGCTGCCTTTCTGCTTAAGAGCTCTCCATGGGCTTTTTCCTTCTGTGTTTCAGCTCTCACACCTCCTATGTGAAACGGGAGCAGCCGCTCGCCCTGTGGTGAGGAGCTCTCCTCAAGGATCCTCCATGGAAGAGACATCTCCTTGGGTTTCCTTTGAATCTGGCCCCTCCTAGCCCTGTTTCACCTAGATCCCAGTTGATATATGAGAAAAGGAGTGAACAATCACCCTTTTTCTCCCTGCTGTTCAGAGGTCTCTGGAAAGGAGCCGAATATTCCACCACCAGCCAGGATGGTCCTGATGACACGGAACAAAATGACTTCACCCTCCTTGTCGTGGATACATTTGGATGTCGTTGTTTCTTTTCCATTCCTGACCAAAACAAAGAAATGCAGGATGAAAATCCTGTCCTGCCACATTTGCTGGCTCAGGGCAGCTCACAAGTGACCTTGGAGCTTCCCATTGTGCCGAGAGCTCCTCCAAACCTCAGTGCTGCTTCCAGAGGTGGGGAAACCGAGCCACGGGGCAATTATTTAAATTTCTTCAGGTCACACAGTAACTCCACACTAGAGGGTGAAAAAAAAGCTCCCAAAGCCTTTCGAGGTCAGTCCAGCCAACACTGCTGGAGCATTTGTGTTCCTTGCATGGACCACCGCTGCTTATTCTCGTTCAGTACTTTTTAGCATCCAAAACAGTGAGAGCAGGTAAACTGAGGCACCTGAGGTACTCCTGCAACCTGAAAAAACCCCACAGAAATGTGGTAACACAGACGTAGATACCTCCACACCTGGACCCCTTGTCCCCTGGCCTGGTTGGATACCCTGGGACATGGGATGGCATGTCCCAGGGCAGAGGGGGCACAGGGTGGCAGCAGCTCACAGAGGGGCTGCTCAGTACCCCAGGAGCCTGGTAGCCCAGGCAGGGATGCAGAGGTTGGGATGCAGAGGCAGGGGCACCACCAGCAGGAGCTCACCAGCCCCAGCCAGGCAGCTGATTAAAATGCAGTCCGGCCACCCCGGGCCTGTCCCCACCGTCTCCCGGCTTTAAATAATAGCTTAATTATCTCATTTACATTTGGCTCCTTTCAGGGAGGCACTGCGGTTGATTAACATTTTCCCTCCCGGTGTCTTGCTCTGCATCCCCGCTGCATCCCACCCTTCCCACGCTGCTGGTCCCAGTTCCCTGAGCACGGCTCCCCTCTCCCACCACAGTCACCCACCACCGCCGGCCTCCAGCCCCACTCCTCCCGCAGGCTCAGGGCTCTCCAGGGCTCTGGACATGCCAAGCCCCAGCTTGCAGATGGCCACAACAGACGCAGATGCTGGAGGATGGGAATCAGTGCCCTGGCTGGGCAGCTGTGGGAGGAAGGCTCTCCTCATCCTCTCTCGGTGCCCTGACATTGCTTTGCTGCCGGCGCTGCCCCTGATCTCTCCCCACGTTCCCATTTCCGCCCCTCACTGGGCAGCTTTTAACTTTCTTTTTTATCTTCTCTTTTTAAATCTCCTTTGAACACTCCAGCCAAACACTGAATTCCTTTGAAGAAGAAGAAAATGTCTCTGTGGGTTGCCCTTTCTCACCGGCTGGAGCTGTGAGAGATCCCAGTGCCCAGCCTGGAGAGCAGTGAGACTCTGCCCAGTGGCTCCCCCAGCCCCAGGCACATCCCCAGGGGTGTTTCTGGAGGAGACCAGGACTAGAGGCATCACCAGCCCTCATCTCCCAGACCCTCCGAGCCCTGTCGATTTCCCAGAAAAGCCATGTTGTGCTTCTCCATCACATGGGGTCTCTGAGACAATTTATTGGCCCCTGCCTTGCTGAAGAGGAGATTTTGCAACGAATTTGTGTGTAGTTATCTCCCCAGCCCCGTGGCTGTGAGGCAGAGGCCAGGAGGATGCATGTGAGCTCCCTGCTGTCCTCACCAGTCACACCATACCCCGAGCTGGGGCAGCACCTCACAGAAACGGGCAGGGAGGTGACAATGCCAGAGCCCCATCCCACTGGTGCTGGGGGAGGTGGATGTCCTCAAGGCTCTTCATTAGACCTGCTTATTGCTGTGTGAGCCTGTGCCCCGGCAGCCCCTTTCCTCCCTCCTCTCATCCCCCTTCCCTGGCTCCGTGCATCCCTCCCCAGGCTTGGCACAGCCAGCTGAGCCGCAGCACAGCACTGCAGACCCCACTGCTGAATTCCAACCCTCCTGCGTGACTGCCAGGCATTTCCAGATAGTCCTATTGATCCTGTGGAGCCTCCAAAACCCCCATCCCTGCTGCTAATTTAGCTGGGACAGCAGCGCCGTCCCTTCTGCCTTTGATCCGCTCCCTCCTGCTCCCTTCAAACAGCCCCCCACTGCCAGGAGAGTCTGTGCTCGGTGCAGAGGTGCTCTTTTTGGAACATATATTTTTAATGGGTATTTCAGACGTGGTGCAGGCACAAGGGAGCAATTCTCCCGTGCCCTGGTATTTACATATTTTCCAGCACAGGCAGGGGAAGGTTTCACGGAGGGAGCCCGGCAAACAGGAAGGAAAGAGCTTTGTGCTTTGTATCGCCAGGGCCCAATTACAGCCTGAAAGGCGAGGAGCCCATCCGGGTATTGCCCTCTCCAGCCAGTCCAAGCTGCAGTTACAGTCCTCGCCAGGCTCAGCAGGGTCTGGGAAAAAAATAGATCTCGAGAGCTTCAGAAATGATCACTAGCTCACTCTCAGGGGCGTGGGGATTTTGGGGCACCATCTGCTCGCTCTTCTTTGCCAACACAGATCCTAAAAACTACTGGGTTTCACCTGGCTCCTGGAAGAGAAGGAAGGCAAGGGAGAGCAAGCCTCAAGGCTCCCTGCTGTGGTGGAAGTGAGGGATGGGAGACCAGGGAGGTGGTGCTGCCAGAGGGGCTTAGGGTGGGACATGGGAGGAGATCCTACAGAGCAAAGGGATGGGAGGTGCAGAGGGAAGCTGGGATGAGGTTCCCTGATCCCACTTCAACTGACCTTCCCGCAGACAGACATGACTCTCAGGCTGGGGCACACCCAGGCACTACTCTGCTGGTGGCACAGCCCTGGGAGCTGCAGGAGCCCTGTGACAGCGCCTGCATGACCAGGAGAGACAGCAGCCAGCCCAGTACCCCCTGGGATACTCCTGGGGTACAATTCAGGTCACTTCTGAGGCCAGTACAAGCCATTCATGCCACCAAACAACACCCCCAAGCTGCTCATGGGCCGGGCTGCACTTGAGGGTTGCCACCGTGGGGACAAGGGTGTGTGGCAGCAGAGGGTGGTGGCACTGCTGCCTGAGGACCCGTGCTGGGAACCAGGAGGGGCAGAGCACTGCCTCTCCAAGGAACCAGTCTCTATGGGAGACTCCCTTTATGCTCCAGGCCACGTGCCATTGACCACAGCAAGAGCTGATGGCAACAGCATTTTCCAGAGTTGCAGGGCAGTTTCTGGGCAATGACTGGGAAAGCGAAGCTGCAGAGAGAGTAGGAAGAGACAAAAAGAGCTCTATGAAAAAGGAGATGGAGACATATGAGAATCAGGGTGAGATTCTTGCGGCTGTGCTGTGCAGGGCCAGGAGCTGAACTCTATAGTCCTTATGGGTCCCCTCCAGCTCAGAATATTCCATGATTCCATGATATTGTGTATTGTGCTAAGCCAAGCAAGCTCTGTTTTTGAGCCAAATCAATAAATACTGAAGTGGTGCAAGTGACTGAGCCAGGTTTGACCTTCAGGCACTTCTAGGACTAAGTAATGTTTCAAGGGGAGGGTCTGTCCCACTAAACTTAACACCTGAAGAACCACCACGCTGCTGTCAAAGCATATGAATTGCATTTTCTTTGAAGCTCTTCCAGCCTCAAAGTCCTGCCTGGCAGTTACACACATTTCCAGGTCTAAATTTGTTGGCCTGTCTCTAGACATATGCTGTACGATATGATATGGAGCATTTGGGCATGGATTGCCGTGCAGCAGCGCCGTCTGCTTCCGAGCGCTCACGCTGTGGCACTCTCTGCCTCTTCAGCTCTGGAAAACCTACGGATTAATATTGCCATGTACAGGAGGCTGCCTCTGTACCTCAGTATGGGCAAGGGAAGCGTAGACCCGAATCCAGAGTTGTTGGAACAGAGCAGGGAGGGACAGAGTGCAGGACAGGGTGCGTAGTTCTGCCACCAGAGCCAAGGCAGGTCACCCACCTCTCCCATGCTTTTTCCCGTAATGTTGACCATAAACATCCCAACATCAGTGAGGAGGACAGGGACCGCTCCTGCAGTCAGGGCATAGGATGTGGCAAGCTCTGCAGGGTGTGTTAAACCCAGCCCTGTGCCTTGCTTTCCAGGGTTGTCCACACCATGAGCCACCCAGAACAGTGGGCTAGGTTTCCTGCTTCCCTCTCCAGCCTTGTTCAGGATCTTTGGACACAAGAATCATTCAGAGTTACAGTGGAGCAGATCAGAAGCTGATTCTGCTTCCCATCAGTAGGTCCCAGTGTGTGCTGGTTTAAAGGTAAACCAGCAGGGGAAATGAACTCAACTCAAAAGAGAGATTATAAGTCAGAATAACAATTTAATAAAATAATACAGTAAGTACAATTATACAGACAAACAATTGGTTTTAACCCACAAAACCCAAATGTATAACCCAGCACCCTGGGGCATGAACAGAGTGTGTTCTTTGGGCCCCCTGAGTCCAAAGTAAAGGGAGAGGGGAAAAACCTGTTGCTGAGAGTGCTGTTGCAGTCTGGTCAAGAGTGGTGATTGCAGTTTGGTCGAGGGTGGTGGTTACAGTCTGGTTGAGAGTGGTGGTTGCAGTCCAGTCGAGAGTGGTGGTCTCAGTCTGGTTGAGAGTGGTGATCTGCAATCTTTCTCTGGATCCCACGAGTGGTTAAAAAAGTTCCAAGACTCCAAGATTATATATTCTCCAGTTCAGGCAGGAATGCCCAGCACTTTCCCTCAGGGCAGGGAGCTCCACAAAGGATGTGAGGACAAGAGCATCCTCCTATTTCACAGGCCTCTTAAAACCTAGTTTATAGCCTGAGGAGTCAGGCTCTATGGGCAGAGGGTGTAAATAGTTCATTGATAACAGTTTCTGGGAAATGGCATGGAAGGCTATAGAATACACAGTTTTGGGTTACACACATACAATGATGAACTGGTCCCAGATGTTATAACTAGGACACAGTGTTAACAATCAAGTTTTTATCATGGCAAAGATTGTCCATGGAAAAGCAACCTGCAGACCAGGTTGCACACCTAGACACAGAGAGGTGATGACTGCAGCTCCCAGCACAGCCTGGATGTGAGGGCTTGCTCTGACAACATCCTGCCTTTCCCTCTGCACAGGAACCGTCTCTCTGCAGAACTCCCTCCTTGAGGACAGGTTGCAGCAGGGGTCAGGGTCAGATTTCCCTCTTTGGAGTGCACACTGAGGGCCTGACCAGGGTGACCACCCCCAGGCACACCCCAAAAGGCTTGAAGGAGCAGACAGAATTTGGGGAGGTGGAATCCTGTCAAGCCAACCTACCATTTAGCTTGGAAAGGACATTTGAGTTTACAAGTAGACAGCCAGGCACCAAACATGGCTCTGGGTCATGAGCAGGGCTACAGACAAAGCCCTGCAGCTCCCACCAGCCAGCAGACCACCGCATCCCTCATGCCATGCTCAGCCCTGGGAGCTCTCTGGGCTCAGGGGGCAGCAGCGCCTGGCTGAGTGAGGAAGGAGGTCAATGCAGAAGCTGTTGGCACAGAGATCCCCTCCCATGTGGAGTCCAGTCTCTGGAGCAGGGAGGTGACAAGGACTGGTTTGGAGGCCAGTTTGGAGATGCTCCTTCCTGTGCCCAGTTTCCTCTTTGCAGAGCTCTCATGGGGAAAAGAGGAAGGGCACACAGTGCCATGGTCCTGCCTGGGGGTGTTCCCAGCAGAGGTAGAGGTAGAGGTGGCCAAGCCTGACCACCCCTGCATTTCAGGATGAGTGTGGCACCCAGCAAGGTGTCAGTCCCCAGTGACTCCATCCCAGCAACCAGCAACCAGTCTGAGCCAGCTTTGCCTCCCTGGCTGAGCGTGGTGTCCAGTCCAAGGTCTCCACCAGTTTGTTACCTGCCCTCTGAGCAATGTGCAGGGCAGAGGGAAAGGGTGGCTGAGGTTACCTGGCTCCTTGCTGTGCTCTGCTCCTCCTGGTTTGGCCCTAATGGAGCCACAAATGGTGGTGATGGTCTGTGCATCCCTTCTGATGAGTTCTTGCAGCCCAGGGAACTCTACAGTCCTCAGACTGGAAGAAACCAGGGGGTGAGACCAGAGCCAGTCCTGTGACCTCCCAGGAGTGCCAGCACTGAGAGCCCTCACCCCTTTTCTGGGGCTAAAGGGGGTCCCCAGCCATACAGTGTGAAATGTCAGGAGTCTCCATATCAGGACTTCTCCAAGACCCATCTACCAGGAAGTTTCAGCTGAGTGAATCCTAGATCAGGCCTCTGTACCACCGAAAGCACTTCCAAGCCCCAACACCACATCTGCTGGCTCACCCCACCAGCCTGCACTCAGGGCCACAAGAAGATGAATTCCCCCCTTGAGCCCACCGTGCTGTCAAGCCCCCACCTCCCCTGCACACCACTGCCCCTAAAAAAGCCAAAGCCATGTGCCTTGCTCCCAGCTGCTGGAGAACAGCCAGGAAGCACTTCCAGACTGCGTCACCACATTCACGGCCTCTCTCGGGCTATATATAGTTGCGTGACTGCAGGTTTTTCTGGACGTCGAGTTGCTAAAGAACCAGCACTCCCCACTCAAAGCAGAGCACATCCCGCAGGGGAGCTGAGCTGGAAGGGGAAAGCTGAGCTGGAATCGGGGCGCTGAGCGAGCTGAAGGAACCCTGAGCACCCCCCAGGTGAGGTTTGCCCTGCTGACAGGTACCTGCCCTGTGAACAACCAGGAATTTTAGCCCTCTCCATCTCCTCGGCAGTGAAGTGCATGTGTGCAGCCTGGGAGCTTGTGCAGAGCCAATTTTGTTTTGCCATAGCCAGCAGATCTGGAGAGGATGTGAAACTCAGTGCCAAAAGCTGCCTTGCAAGGAGGTCACAGCAAACACGGAGGGAGGAACCGCGGCTGTGCTGAGCATCACACCCCCAGCCTTCCCAGCCACTGTGGTCCCCAGGTTTTTTAGGAGAGTCTGAGCTCAGAGGCACTGACTCAAGCACTGCAGCCTCCCTGTGGTCCCCCGAGACCCTGGTGCTCCAGACTGGCCTGCAGCACAGCAGGGATGGCACTGAGTGCATCTCTCTGCATCTCACCGGGTCCCTTTGGCTCAGGCACAGCCGGGCAGCTGCCAGAACTTGTGATTCTCCTTCTGCTTCATTCTGATACCTGGGAGCATCCTGGGATGGGACACATGCCCAGGAGATGCCATGGATGGGGTGTAGGCTCTATCATACCCCATGTCTTAGTGCAGAAGAGGAGGAGCTCAGAGCAACCTGGTCCAGTGGAAGGTGTTCCTCCCATGGCGGGGGGTTGGAATGAGACGATCTTTAAGGTCCCTTCCAACCCAGGCCATTCTGTGCTTCTATGATTCTGTGATATTTGTGCAAAGGTGGAAGAGTCCCTATGACTCTCCTCCTTCCCAGAGGACTTAGGAGCCCCTTCTGTCCATGCCTTGCTGTTTCTATAAGGGCTGTGATTTAATTTGACCCCTGCTATCCCAGACCAGATTTCAGAGATCCAGCAAGGAATCCCAAAGAACACACTGTCCTTTTAGGACACGTTGCACTTCAGGCCAGTGTCCTGGTGTACCAGCTCCTGCAGCAGCTGTTGGTCAAGCCTCCCTCTCCCTGACCTCCTCCTCGTGCTGCTGCCTGTTCACTGCACCCATGACTGCACTGGCATGGCTGTGAAAAAGCCTGACTAAAAGGTAACTCCAAAAATCACAACAGAGGAAGTGAGGATGGGGAGGCCCTGTCACAGGTTGCCCAGAGAAGCTGTGGCTGCCCCATCCCTGGAAGTGTCCAAGGCCAGGTTGGACGGGGCTTGGAGCCACCTGGGCTGGTGGAAGGTGTCCCTGCCCATGGCAGGGGGTTGGAACAACATGGTCTGTAAGGTCCCTTCCAACCTAAATTATTCTAGGATTTTATTATATGGTTCTGTGAAGCCAGTTCTGGTGATCCATGGCCTTAGCCTGGCCCAGCCACCTACTTCCAGCCTTCAGGAACCCAAATAGCTGCTTGCTGGAGTTCATCATGGGAGAAGGTGGAGCAGTCCTGTAGTGTTGCCATTCCTCTGAGCCCACCCACGTTGACCTCATCATAGTGTGCCAGAATACTTCAGGTCAGAGGGGACCCCAGCAGGCCTCTTATTCAACCTTCTTCTCAAAGCAAGGTCCACTGTAAGATCTCATTGTCCAGTGGGGGCTTGAAAACCTCAGAGGATGGAAATGGCACATTTTCTCTGGGCAAGCTGCTCATGCTTGGCTGCCTTCATGGAAAAAAGTGTGTCTTTATCATCAGTCTGAACTTCTTTTTACTTACCTAATACCTGTTGTGTCTCTTCCTCTCACCATACACTGCTCTGAAGAGTCTGGCTGTCTTCTCAGTAACTTCCTCGTAGGTACTGCATGGCTGCTGTTGGATCCCCCTGCATCCTCCCCTCCTCAAGGATAAATCTCTCACTGCTGCTATTCTTGCCACCCTGAAAAGGTGAAGAACTGCCTTCAGAAATAAGAGAAAAGAAAAAAGAAAGGGAAAAAAAGATAACTACTTCAAACTCTTGTGACCCTCTTCATTCCAATCCCACTAAAAGCAAAGGCAGCTGAGAAGATCCCATCCCATCCCATCATACCCTGGACTGCTCTAAGAATCAGGAATGATAAATCAGCTGACTTACCTCAGTCCAGTGTTTTCCCATCCCTCTGCTGACACTGGATAACACAGGACTGTGAATATTCCCATCCTGGAACACCTCTGAAGGAAAAAAAGCCACTGTCTGCCAGAGTTCAACTTTCTCTAGGGAAGCAGAGATATTTAGTAGGTAAAACAAGGGGAAAGGAGTCTTGAGAGGTCTCAGGTAAATCCCTTAATCCCAGCATGCCTTCATTTTCCATTCTGCTCCTGAGGAACCAGTGGCTGAATGCACAAAACACCTGCACAGAAAGGCAAGTGCTGCCTGATCAACCTCTTCCCCTGGGTGAATCATCTGCTCTGTGCTGATTTCACAGTCCCTCACAGCACGAGGCAAACCCAAAAACCAGTGCTCACATAGTCAAGATGAGCTCTCCAGAAGGTGAGCTATGGTTTTTTCCTGGTGGAAGACAGAATTAAGAGGGGCTGGAGATACAGGGTTTAGCTCCATCAATCAGAAGCAGATCTGGGTATCACCATCATCAACAACCATCAACCATCTTCCCTCTGCCTACAACAGTGTCCCTACAATGTCTCCTCAACCAGCACTGACTGAGGCCAGCCCTGGTCACAGAGGCAGCAGTTCTAGACATGGCAGCTGTGGGCAGGCAGGTTGGAGACCACGAGTGAGTGGGGACATAGAAGGTGTGATGGAAATGTGGTTGAGAGAAGTGTGGAGAGCAGGCAGTGTGAGGAGAGACAGGGGACAACCAGATCTGACCAAGCAAGAGCTGACCATGAGCTTTGGATCTGCTGGAGAGAACCAGCTTCCATGACTGAAGGCCATTTGTGAGCCAGCATAAAGGTGAGAGCAATCCAGGAAGCCTTTGGAAGCCACCAGCAAGACTTAAAGAGGGTCAGGAGGTTGTAGGTCTCATCTCAAGCTACTCATTAGCCACAAGGACTCTGGCCTTTCAACCAGACTAATTACTGATTGCTCAAAGGATGACACTTCCCACAGCTGCCAAACTTGCTGACGCTGGGCCCTGGGTGTCTTCTATTCTGGGAAGGGGGAGTGGAGTCTCCTAGTGTGAACTTGTGGAGCTGGGCAAAGCCACACTGGAGCAGAGATAAAGTCAAGGACAGCTGCAGCTGCTTGGCAATCGTTCAAAATGAGCCACGAGTCAGTGACTTGGCTATTCTGGGATGAGCTGAGGAGCCAGTGCTGGGGAGAGCGGACTCACAGCCTGCTCACACGTACATGGACTGCAGCAAGCCCGGACCTGAGCAACACCCAGCACACACGCACGTTTGTCAGGGACCTGGTCAGGGACTGCAAAGCCCTGTCTTGGTCACCAGGGAGGAGCCATGGCTGTGGATCTGCCTTGGGGTTGATCTACCAGACCTCACATGGACACAGCAGGGCAGAGCCACACAGGGTCCCCGAAAGGCACAGAGAGAAACAGCTGCTCCGAGGACTTTTCAACCCTCCAAGTTGCTTGAAATTGGGTCAAAGCCTTTGCCTGAGGCTGGTGTATCCAAGCCCAACTGCTGCTGAAGATTGTAGTGAGCCCAGCGGAGGTTTCCCAAGTCAGAATTTGTTGGGGATGGGGTGGATGAAGCCTGTGATATTCCCTGAATTCAAAACCAGTGACCAGAGAAATCCTCTCAAATCTTGGCCTGAAGCTGGAGCCTGAGTTGTTTATGTGCTGCATTTGCCAGCTTTTGGGTGGGAGCACTGGGGTGGGATGCTCTGATGTGCCCCAGCAAAGGTCTGTTCCCTGCCTCCAGTATTCCCAGCATGGCTGAGACTGACCTGACCCCACCACACACCCCAGCACAGGTCACCTCCAGAGCTGCAAGACTCAGAGAGACAATTAAGCTCGTTGGGAGCTCACCCAAAGGACACCAGGCCTTTTGAGGTCACCCACTGCATATGTTGGAAAGCAGATATGATCTCATTAGGCAAATATTTATGATCAATATTGTCCACTCCCTGGCAATGAACAGCATCACTTGGAGCAAGAAGCTCTCCAGGGATGGATGTGAGTTGACACAAGAGCCTGGGTTGACTCTGAACCTCTGCTCACCTGGCTTGAAAACACCTACAATTATCCTAAATACTTTTTTCACGATTCACCAGGAGATTAATTAACTGCTTGGAAACCCCAGACATTAATTATTGATTATGCAAAAGATTTTGTTCATCACAGTTGCTGAGCTTGTCAGAGTGCTGTGGGACAGAATGGCCGAGGACATCAGGATGGAAGGGGAGTCTGGATGAGCCCTGGAGAGTGGATTTGGCACTCGCTTCCCACAGTGGGGCCTCTCTGCAAGGTAGAACAGCTCAAAAACAGGGGCTGAGCGTGGCAGCCCAACTCAAACACAGCCTGCCCTGAGGGGCAGGGAACTGAGGCAGAGGACGGCGTGACCCGTCCAGGGAGCAGATCCAGGACTCCCTGCACCCTGGGGCTGATGGATGGGGCTGCCTCCGGGGCGTGCGGAGGGGAGATAACCCAGCATCGCCTCCCCCTCGCCAGCTCCACCGCGGCACCCGAGGCTCTCCGGGAGGAGAGGGGTCCCAGCGGCCCCTCCTCGCCCCGGCTCCCCGGGCAGAGCGAGCCGGCAGCCGCGGGTGGCAGTGATAAACCTCCTGCAACGCCCGGCAATTAATCTTGTGCAGCGGTGAGTCAGAGTCACCCGGAGCTTCCTCCCCTCACCCAGAACCAGCCACGGCCGTCTCCAGAAGCTCTCGGCTCCGGGGAACCTGCAGATGCCACTGGGCTCAGGGAGAGGGAATTTTTTTTTTGTGCTGTGCCATCACTGAGAGGTACCAGATCCCCCTCTGGATCTCTCAGCTGCGCCTGAGGGAGATGAGACCCACTGATATCCACATGCGCTGGTGTATCTCTGCAGAGGAGTGGGGTGCTTTAGCCTCAGCCATCGGGAAAGCGAGAGGGAAATGCCATCCTCATGATAAAGCTTCAAATAAAGAGGTGTCAAAAGCCAGAGGGGGTGGAGGCGGCAGGAAGGACCTAAATAAAGCCCCCGAGAAGGAGTCGGCATGTTTAATTCCCACCAGTAAAATGCCCCCCCCCCTTTCCCCCCCCCCCCCTCTCCCCCCCCCCCCCCCCCCAGATCCGCGGTTCTCCCCAAAGTTTGCCGAGCTTTCCCGGGGAAAAAGCCTCTTCCCGCCTTGCCCTAGGCATGAATGCAGTTTGCAGTTTTTAACAGCAGATGTCTCTCCTATTATGATTTATAAAAATGCTTAAAATAAATAATGCAAACATATTTACAGGAATGAATTCCTGCTCCCGAGCGCGTTTGTCACTCGGAGGCTCCCGAGCAGGAGCGACTCGCCGCCTGAGTGCCTCCCGCACAGCCTCCCCGCTCCCCCCCGCCGGCGCTGCGGCGGCTGCCAGGAGCCCAGGGCAGGGTGGCCAAATCCCAAATCCCAAATCCACCCCCCCGACTCTCACACACACCCTTCCCCGAACGCCGGGTCCGGGCCCACACCAGCGCTTCCATACAAACGCGTTGTGTAATCAACGTGTTAAATATTTAAAATGGTCGTGCAGGAGAGCTGCCCGGCGGTGCCTGATTTCACACATCCTGACAATTTCACGGACCTCTGGGCTTACGTTTCTTGGCAAATAATGAAAGGCGGTGGGAGCCCCCTTCCGCGCGAAGGGCACGTTGGGGAGGTTTTGCCCTGGCCGCAACTCCTTCAAACGCGATGCGACTTGTGCAGCGCCTCTCCCACCTCCGCGCCCAGCCATGTCCAATGCTTTTAAGCGTGACCTTCGCGCGGGGCGGATGCAGCCGTCACGCCGCCGAGGTGACTCAAAGGCAGAGCGGGGGGCCGGGGAAGGGGGGGTGTGGGCACGGCCGGGGGGCAGCTGCTGCTTCCAGCGGAGCAACTTTTTCCATGGCCGTTTTCCCGCAGCTCCGCTCTTTTCCGGCGTGGCGCACACAAAGAGCCGGGCGTACCTGCGGTGATGCGAGTGGCCCAATTACCGCTCCCGCACCCAGCCTGGCCGTTTCCATAGCTTCGCAGCACAGCGCCTTCCTCTCTCCCGAGGCCACCGGAGCAGGACCCGGCGTCTTATCAGCGATCATCCTGCCACGCAGCGCTCCTCCGGGCCCTACCTGCCGACGGCCAGTCTCGCTGGCAACGCAGGATAATATCTTTTTCCCACCAGAGCCGTGCAACGATTTCTTCCCGCTGTAATTTTGTCTGGCTTCCAAAGCCGCTTGCATAACCGGGGCCGAGGGAGCAGAGCACAAAGCAGGGCAGCTGCGGGAGCTCCCCGGAGCAGGGAATGGGGTGAGAGGCTGTCCCAGCCACGAGGGGCTCTGGTGCTCTGGTCCTGCCTAAGGAAGGGCAAGAGGAGACATATAAAAGGGCTGTTGGGTCTCCCTGGCCAAACCTCACCTGCTACCTGTGAAGCTGAGCAGGGAGTACAAGGAGATGGAGAGCAGGATTCCCCCCCCCCCCCCGATGGGCTAGATCCTGCCTGGGTGAGAGCTCTATGGGAGCCCAGAACCACACCCTCTCGAAACTGGCACAGATTTTGGGCTAAAAAGCCTGCTTCAGAAGGAGAAGGGATGTTTGTGGCCTCCTGAAGGGGTGACATGCTCAGTGTTCTGTCTTCTCTGAGGTTGCCTTGGCAAGGAGCAGGAGCACTGGGCATGCAAAGGCATGGCGTGCCTCTGCTGGGACCTGTGTCATGGTGGAGAGGCCCATTCCAGCTGGGGCAAGCAGGAAAATCAAGAACTGAATACCCTGACATTTTCCCAGTGAGGGTCCTGCATCCTTCCCCACCTCAACCAGAGCCACGGCCAGTGCTGCACATCCCACCCACCCTGCCTCCACTTCTCAGCTCCAGAGCTGGATCCATGGGCAAAACCAGCAGGGACAATTACCTGGCACAAGCAGGTTGAGCCCATATCCTGGCCAGAGGACCATGGCTGCACTGCCAGCCATCCCCCCAGTACAGCCCAGCAGGGTGGTAGCAGCACACACAGTAGAGTTTGCTCAGCAGCCTCTGGGTGATGATGTAGGAAGGGCAGACCCCACCATGGAGCCATCCACAACTTCCCAGCCAGGCTGGAATTGTTCACACTAATAGTTTATCCACCGAAATCTCTATTTTCAGAGAGACTCTAATTATTTCTCTCTGGTGACCAGCAGTGGGACCCAAGGGAACAGCGTGAAGCTGTGTCAAGGGAGGTTTAGTTTAGATGTGAGGAAAAGGTTCTTCCCTCAGAGGGTAGTCAGGCACTGAACAGGCTCCCCAGGGAAGTGGTTGTAGTCCCAAGCCTGGCAGATCTCAAAATGTGATTAGACAACACTCTCAGGCACAGGGTGGGATTGTTGGGGTGTCCTGTGCAGGGCCAGGAGTTGGTTTCAATGATCCTTGTAGATCCCTTCCAACTCAGGATACTCTGTGATTCCATGATTCTCTGATTTGCAAATTTGGGCTCTATCTGAAAGGACAAGGAACATCTGTTATCTTGGGATAGGCAAAGTGTTTATTTTTTACTTCTGTGGTATTAGAGGAACTTTGCAACTTTTCACTTGCCATCTAGAAAAGTCATTTATATCAACAGTGGGTAAAACCAAGGGCCTCCTGCTGTTGAAGCAACACTTTTTTTTTTGTTTCAGAAAGAATATCTAGAACAGTTCATTTTGGGTTGACCCAAAGTGATTTCTTTCCCCTGGGTTTTTGATTTAACAGCCCAAACAATACAACCCCACTCATTCTCCCAGTCCAAGGATACTTTTTGCCACAGATCAGCTGCCTGCTTGAAAATTTCCATGCTTTGTGGCTGAGTCAGACTACATTTTTCTTTCCAAAATTTAAGCAAAAACTCATTTCTGAGAAGACAGTTTTGCCCACCAAGCAGGACCACGAAGCTTTCCCATTGCCTTGCCTGGAATCAAGAATGAGGTGGCTGTGCTGGGCCCTGCTCTGTTTCCCAAGGAGCTGCACACACACTCGGGGGAATTACCAGCCTCTGGAAATGGTGGTTTGCAGAGTAGTTTGCACACTGGCAATGCCACAGAATATGCTCAACTTTTGGAAAACAGGGATCTCCCAAGGAGCAGAGGGCAGCCCAGCAGCTGATGCCCAGGGAAGGGACTCAGGCAGGGTCTGTAGGGGTGAGATGCTCCAAGTCCTGGTGCTGTGGCTCAAGGGCTTTGCAAGATGGAGGTGGGATGTTTGTGTTTTCTGTTCTTTCTTGGTTTTTTTGCCCTAATCTCCCTGTGCCAGGTTTGAAAGCTGCACCTGCAGGACAGTTCAAACTCTGGTGTGAACTCACCTGCTTCACACCTCGCCACCGGAGCATCCTTCTGGATCCCACCGGGGGCAAATGGAGGTGATGATGGCCCGTCACACGTGGAGATTGCAGGCAGAACAGCTTTCTCCAGGACCTTCCACCATCAGAAGGGATTCACTTCCCACCAGAGCTCCAGAGGCAGGTGGAGAGGGAGGCAGGGGCTACCTGGTGAAGCAAGCAATGGCTCACCAAGACCAAACGCATCCATAGGACCCTGGAGGAGGAAGAGGACAAGGCTGACAAACTCAAGAGTGCTCATGTCCCAGTACAGCCATGTTTTCTAAGCTATATTCCCAAATTGTCCCATGTGCCCATCCCAGGAGCACCTGGGTGCAGGCAGGGCTTGCTGGCTCTGCCAGATGTGCCAGGCCTGCGCCTGCCCTCCAGGAGGGCTGCAGAGGGCAAGCCCCAGGGCAGGTCTGCAGCCTCCTGGGCTGACACCCATCTGTGCTGGGCAGCAAAAGCACATCCACCCCTGCCTGCACCCACAGCAGCTGCCGCCTCACCAAGATGGGACAGGCTGTGACCTGATTGTGGGAGGAACAAAAAGGCTCCCGGGCAGCAAATGCACCAGCCCAGGTTGTACTGGGTGTCAGCTCAGCTCTGCTCGGCCCAGACATGACTCAGGACACCCAGCACGCTCCTCGGGGACAGCTGGAGCAGCAGAGACATGGCAACTTAGGTCCATTTCCCTCTTTTCCCTGCCCTCCTGGAGCTCTGCCATGGCCAAGAAGGGAAGAGATGCCCCAAAAATGTGACTAGAATACAAATGTGATGTTCAGACTGTAGCAGTGGCTGTAACCCAGTTTGAACTCTCCAGCCACAGAGGTCCATCCTGTGCTGCAGGCAGCAGGGATGAGACCAGCCTGGCTGACAAACCCTCCCTGCAGCCCCAGCTCTCCACCACTAGCCCACTGGGAAGCTCCTACCAGTTGCTGCCTGTACCCTTTTGCTTGCCCACAGAGCTTTCCTGCCTGTGCCACAGCCCGCAGCCCTTGGCATCCCTGTGGCACGGCAGAGGTTGCTGGCAGTGCCTGTCTGAGCAGATGCTGAAGGAGAGGGAGTAGCCCACATGTGGTCATGCCTGGGAGAGATCCAGGCCACTGGGTTTGGTCACGTTGGAGAGCAGAGTCAGGGATGTGGATGTGAGAAATCCAATGGCTCTTAGGACAGGGTGGCTGCATCCCCAGGCAGTGAGGGGGTGCCAGGGCTGGACACCCCTGCCCCTGAGGGGGCTGTGTCTCAGGAGGTCCCCACCTGCCTCCAGCACTTTGGCTCTGAAAAGGACCAGAAACCCCAGGAAAGGCTTCTGTGTATCCCGTGGAGCAGGGCCACCTGGCCCTCTTCACCCTTGGCCCCCTTTCCATAGAAATTACCACCCTGCACTCACTCAGTTCCAGCACCACAGAACTCAGCTGGAGAGTTTCCTCTGGTTTTCCAAACTCAACACACTTGAGCAGTGATTTGGGATGAGGCAGAAGAGCTGCACTGGACTGTTGGTATCCACGGGGCAGGACTGAGGTCCCTGGGATGCAGCATCCATGTGCAAACACCCACATGTGAGCCAGACCTTTCTCACAGGAGTTGTACCTAATCCAGTCATGGTTTTGGGTACATCTTGTCCTGCTTCAGAGGTGGGACTTGTCCATGGCTAGAAGGATGCTCCATGGAGCTGTGGGCAGCAGAGGCTTTGCCCAGGTCTATAAGGTGCCTATTCCTGGGCTGGGAGAGGGGCCTGAGCAGGGCTTTGCTCTCCAGCCTGAGCAAACCATTGAGAGGGAAAGGGGAAGAGGTTGTAAAGAGAGGCTGCTGCAGATCTGCTCGACCAGGGCTGTGGCAGCACTGGGGTGTGTGTTAAGAACTGGCTTCCCCAAGTTTAGGAGGCTGAGAGATGCGTGGAATAAATTACTTGTGACACCGACTCCTACACTTCCAGACTCACGCGGGATTTAGCCACCAGACTCCCAGTTAAGTCAGCACCAGTTATTAAGGTCAGGAGAAGTCGGGTGGCTAAATCCTATCTGGGGCTGCGGCACAGGGCTGTGCCAGTCTGAGGAGGCATCCTGGTGCTCCGGGGGGATGTGCCCCCCAGCACCACTCCCCAGCACCCAGAGTAGCCTGGGAGTGCTCCCGTCGCAGGCTGGCAGTCAAATAAACAAATTGTCCATTATTGCATCCAGTTCCTTCATGGGGATATTTGGGAGAGGAGAGAGGAGAGAGAGGAGAAAGCAAAGAGGAGAGAGAAGAGAGAGGAAAGGCAGATCTTGCCCTGATCCAGGAACAGCCTGGTTTGTTTTGCTGCTGGTTTCTGAGTGGTTTCACTTATTCCTTTCCTCCTCCACTACCTGAGGTTTCAAATACTCCAGGGAGATGTCTCCATTAACCACAGTTTTCTTTGGCAGTTATATTTCATTATAGTCTCTCTTCCCGCTAATCTTTCCCAGCTTTTGTTGTTGTTGTTTTTATTGTGATGATTTTTCACAAACCCCTTTGTTTCCAGCTGTACTTAACCTGGCCATGTCCCTTTAAATACCACAGCCTGGGCAGAATAGGGGATCAGTCCTTTGACAGGAGCTAAAGTCCTGTTTGATCTGGATTAGATGCTGATTTTGCTTACCAGACTAAAGACCGAGGGGGACCACGCAGTGCCTGTGTTTGCACAAACCTGCCTGGTCGCATTCCTCTTCCTCCCCGTGTCCAGCCGAAGGGGTGAGCGCGGGGCTGTGCACACAGCTTGAAATCCAAGTGGATAAACGGTCACTTTGTCTGGAGACGTAAGAAAATGGAGGTGGGAGGACGGAGGCGGCAGCTCTGTGCTGTGCTGGAGAGGTGGCTCGGGGTGCAGAGCCTCCCCAGGGTGGGAGCAGGTCAGCACCCATCGCTGGGATGCCCCTGGGCATCCCACAGCCCTCGGCACTGCTCACCCTGGAGGGCCAAACTCTGTCTTGCTGCCCATCTTTGCCACTTGAGGCTTAAATGTGGGTGCCTAATGGCCCATCTCATGGTGGGACTGGCAGGATGTGGGGGCACCAAGACCTCAGCTGCTCCCCCCACCCAACAGAATGCGTTTTCTTCAAGGACTCCCATTCCTGCTCTGCCCTTTCCCACTCTGATCTCCTGCCTCTTCTCCTGCCCTTTTGTCTCATTCTTCCACCCTAAGGACAAGTGTTCTCCCTTTCCCCCTGCACTCCCCATCCCCTCATGTCTAGCCCCTTCCCCCAGCTCGGTGTCCCCCAAGCCCCCAGAGGCACCACTGCCCCTGCAGCATCATCCCCTGCCACGCTCCTGCTTCTTCTGGAAGGGACCACAGCCAAGCCCTGCTCCAGGAGAGGTGACAGGGGCACCAGGCAGCTCAGGCGCTCCCCGGGCTGGAGCCGGGGGGGCCGGGAGCCCCCTTCACACGCACGTACTTGCAGCAAAGCCAATTCCTACCTCCCCCTGCGGCTGTCTCGGTGGAGAAATGTCAGGACTCACAGCAGGGCAGCGAACCGTGCTGCCAGTGGGAGCCCTCCTGGCCCACACAGAGGCAGGAGCGGGAGCTCAGGGCAAGGCCAGTGCCTGCACCCCATCCCTTGCTGCAGGGAGTGGGGAGCACACAGGCCAGATCTGTGTTTCACCCCATCTGCCCCAGTTAAAAGCACCGGGAAAAACCTGGAGCAAAGCCCCTGCGTGGTGGCAAGAAGGGTGCCTCTTGCTTGGAGAGGCAGAGTCTTGCTGGAGGAGCATCTCCCACGGGGCTGGTGCCCTGGTTGCCTGGCAGTGGGAGATGTGTGCCCGTGATGGCAAGGCAGAGGGTTGCTCCCACGTGAGTGGGAGCTTCCAGAGGGTGACAGGGCACAGCTGAGAGGTGCTGAGCTGTGCTGAGCATTCCTGCTCACTGTTCCAGCACCGTCCAGCTCTGCCAGAGGGAGGTGCAGGACCTGTGAGGCCTTTGCGGGCATCAGTCTCCTTCCTGATCCACTCCCAGACCTGGAAAACTAATTCTGCTGGAGGTGGGGAGGGTCATGGCCATACCAGTGCTGAAGGTATCACTGCCCACAGCAGATGGAGCTTTAAAAAGCACAGGGCCAGCACATCAGGTAAAATGCAGAAATTAATGACTGTAAAGGTCAAGTGGGATGTGCTGATGGAGGTGTCGGCCCTCGGCTCCCAGGGGTGGGCTTGGCTGGCTCTCACTGCTGCTGTCCCAGCCTACAAGGACAGAAGGCAGGTGGGCACCTGCCCCCACCCAAACCCCCCAAGACACCTCAGTGGCAAGGGCAGGTGAGGAGATGCAGAAACCCAGGGTCACCCAGGGCTCTGCCAGGGCAAAATGGTGCTGTAATGTGGCACGTGCAGGGATGAGAGGGGAAGATTGTCCTGCTGTGTCTTTTTGTCCACAGGGAACCTTCATGGCAGGAGGTGGCCTTGTGGAACACTCTGGTCATGATTTCCCTTCAATCAAGAGAAAGAGAACAGGCAAAGCCAGAAAGCAGGTGGGACCAGATGGACCATCAAGGAACTTAATGATTTGGGAGGTCTCATCCATGCTTGCCCTGTTCCTGCACCCTTCCTGGGTTTAGTATAACCTGCTCTAAGCGCTTGTTGGCTCATGGGTTTGCCTACAACACAGAGAAACAGCTCCTTCACCCCTGGTAGGCCTGCCCCAGGCTCCCTTGGGCTCAGGGAGAGGGGCTGTGTGATGGGGCAGGCTTAGGGTAGAGCATCCAGTCAGCCCACCTGCAGGATAATCCAGCCTAAGGTTCTCAGAGGCAAGGCAGGAGAGGGCAGGGCATCCTTCCTGCCCCATGGGCATCTCATCCTCCAGCCCTGGCTTAGAGCTACAAGGGAGACTGCAGGACTGGCTGAGGGGACAAGGATAGGGCATCCTGGTCCTGTGTTCCCACTACCCATAATACCATCTGGACACCTCCACGAGCCCCACATCCACTTGCAGCACTTTGTGGGGGGGAGACACCACTCCCCTGACTGATGCTTCTCCAGGGCGAGGCAGGCTGCAGACTGCAAACCCCCCGCTCAGCCTGGTGGTACCTGTCAGCTCTGCTAAGCCCCTGCTCAGCCGCTGTCGTCCACCCACTGCCAGCCGAGGGCTGAAGGCTCGCGCCGCGCCAGCCGCTGCCTCCCCGCCCGGTAACGCCGCGTCTTGCACCGAGTAGCCTCCTTCTGCTGTCACAGGCCGACCTATTTCTCACAAATCCTGACTGCTCTGGCCTTAAAACATCTTGACGCAGTGCTGAAACCGGCCTTGGCACAGCAGCCAGTCCCTGATTAGGCGGGAGCCGCCGTGGCTTGGCGTGGGCTGTGCAGCGCCGGGCGCTGGCTGGGAGAGCAGCACGGACAGGGGAGCACCTGTGTGATCACCAGAACAATCAGGCATTGATCGTGGTTGAAAAGAGGGATACTGTGGCTCAACCAGGCCAAATGGCCCTTGCTGCTCACAGCTGTGGGGTGCTGGAGGTTGGGGTTCTCTGCTGGGGCTGAAGCAGCTGGGAGTGGAAGGGCTGTCCTCCTTCGTGCAAGCACAGCCAGCACATCCCAAGTAGTCATTCCCCCTGTGGGCTGCACGGGTGGGAGTTGACTCCAGACCAAGACAGCTTCTCCATGGACACAGCACAGGCAGGATTCCAGCTCTGGTGCACTCTGGTCCCCCAGGCAGGAGGACCTTGGGCAGTTTCTGTGCAGAAACCACCCCGTGACAGCTGCAGTGACATCCCCAGCCTCCTGCAGCACCACAGCAGGGCAGCCAGCCAAGGCACTTGGCCAGCTGGAGCCACAGCTCTGCCTTGCCTGGGACACCTGGGTTGGTGGGATGCAGGAATGGGTGTCAGCTCCCACCTACAGGGTCCTTTCAAAGGATGCTGTTGTATAAACATCCTTCTGTCCCGGCTCAGGCACAGGGAGATCTCAGTGTGATGTTAGGTCGGGAATTCTAGAAGCCTCAGAGGTGATGTGGACGTCAAGCCTTCACGGATAAAGTATCTCCCACAGTTCCTTTTCCCTGGGAAAAGCCCTTTTCAGGCTTTGGTACAGAGACAATGACAAACACAGCATCCCAGAGACCTGGTGGGACCCTGCTCCCCTGTCTCACACCTCGGCATGGGCACTTTTGGGGGGAAGAAGCCAACACTCATTCCCAGTGGAGAATCTGCAAAGAGATGAGGGATCCTTAACCTGAATTTGAAAACTCTGCAACTTTTCAAAAGAACTTTAACCAAGGCTGGAAACTGGCCCGGAGAGCTCCCATGATGTGTGTGACACAGGGAAGGTCACCTGGCCAGCTGTGGGGAGCAGAACTTGGTTTATTTAGATTAATATTCCCAACTGAGTTGTCCCAGCAGCCCCAGACTCAAGCCTTGGAGATACTCAGACAACCTGACCCAAGCCAGGTGTGCAGTAGGGAGCATCCCCCTTGGCTGGTCATGCCTAGGGACCCACAGCAGACCTCTGTAGGTCCTGTCCAGCTGCTGTGGGGCTGCCAAAACCCCCAACCAAGCTGGTGTCAGCTTAGCCCAGGGAGCACTCACTGATGGCCCAGCTGTGCAGGAGATGCTGGATGGCTCTGACACCTCCTGTGGGTCTGGCTTGTCCCCACAGCCTGCTGGGATGTGCAGTGTCCCTGCCAAGAAAGCTTGAGCAGATCCCACCACCCCAACCAACTCTTGGGGTGAACAGGCGTGCACTGGGTCCCCTCTCATCAACCAGCATTCGACGCTCATGGACATTCCCATCCCACCAGCAAGGTCCTCGCAGCCTCCCTTGCCCAGCCCTCGGCCCCTGGCTGCCCCAGCAGCCCCCGAGCCCCAGCAGTGGGATCAGGCAGTGGGATCAGGCAGCCGGGAGGTCACGCCTGGCCGGCGGCGCTCGCGGCGAGCCCGCCATCCGGCTCAGCTGAAGCACATTTTGTTCGGCGCTTCCTGCATCCTGCCCCATCCCCACGCCGGGGGGGCGGGTCAGCCCGGGGTCAGGCTGCTAATTGCAGCCCGGGGGACGGCGGGGCGAGGCGGCCGCCAGCCCACGGCATCAGGCTGAGACCCAGCATGGGGGACTCGGGGTGGGTGACACCCCACAGCTGAGCCCGGCACCCCACAAAGCGCTGGGGTGCCCCCGTGCCAGAACGGGGCGTGTTTCTGGCACCAGCGTGCACGTTCCAGCTCCTGCTGCAGCTCACCCCGGAATCCATCCTCGCCAAGCCAGGCCTCCCCACGTGGAAACCACCACTGGACCAGCCCCACACCGGAGTCCAGCCTCACCTGGCATCACTCACTGGCACCTTCCCACGCCACCAAGGCCAAGTGGGGATTGGGACATGGCTGTGCCCTCTGTGACAGCACGCCCGAGGGCCACAGGCAGGTTTGGTTGCCCTTCTGCTAACTCTGTTTAATGAGGATGTTAATTAAGAGCGACTCGAGGCCAGCCCTTGTGATAGCGCCCAGGGTTGTCCCTCAGTGCCGTGCCGAGCTCGTTATCATCGTCCCAGGCACCCTGTGTCACCTGGCTGCCAGCAGGCACCCTGGGGACAGCAGCCCTGGGTGGGGACAGCCCGGCACAGGGGCTGTGCCTGGCAGTGGTTGAGCATGGAGGAGAGGAGGGGTTCACCCTCGGGGGATGCCTGAGGTCCTGCCTGGACAGGAGCTCGTTAGGCAGGGTTCCAGGCCATCCAGCACAGGGCCATCCACCTACACACACACCTGGGAGGCAAAGGGGTGCAGCCCAGCACAGGGGTGAGCTGGAAGTGGGGTGGAGGGCACCCAGCACCTCATCTCCCAACTTCCTCATATCTCACCTTCCCATTTCCCACCTCCCCACCATCCCATCCAACTACCAGGAAGGGCTTGAATCCCACCCTGTCTCCACCTCTTTCCTTTCTCCCAGACCTGTTTTCCCACGTGGGGAAGCCTCTGCTCTCTTTGTCCTCTGCTAATGTCCACATCCTCCCTGCCAGCACCACATGCCTGCTATGGCTGCCCTCCCCTGCCAGTGCTCATCTCCCCTCCTAATACCCATGGTCCCTGCCATGCACTTCTCCATCCGCTGCTCCGTGCCAATGACAGCCCCAGGCACAGCCCTGTTGGGGGTGACACAGCCAGGCCAGGGTGACATTCACAGCAGTCCCCAGCTCCAGCTGTGGGTGGGATGAAGCAGCACCCCCCATGCAGCTCTCCAGGGGATTGGGGCTGGGGGGGGCTCTGCGTGCTGCTCCCCAGGACACTCTCCCAGCACGGGGTAGGGGCTGGCTCCTCCTGGGTGCCAGGGTTGTGCCTTCACACAGCCCCAACCCTTAGCCACAGTCGTAAAAGGAACAGCCAGACTCCTTTTTCCCATAACACCCCCCACCACATTCCTGCTAAGTGATTTCGGCTGTTGCCCGAGCAGCACGAACTGGGAACCAGCTCACAGCAGCCCCTTGCCAGTGCCACCCCGGTCGGAGCCGAGCTGGGAATGCCACTGCTGGGGCACAGGCAGGCTCAGTCTGCCCCCACAGGCCTGGAGCTTTGTCCCTCCCCACACTGGCCCAGCAACATCGCTGTCACCACGTGCTCCAGTCGTTCCCACAGGCACCCCTGGGCTCAGGCACTGGTGTGACCGGGGTGCCTGGGTCTGGGCTCCAAACCATCTGGGTGGAATGCTGCTGGAGGGGGCTTTTGGGGCAGTTTTCCCCAAGAACTTTCTGGTCCATCCTGGCAGGTCTCTGCCAGGCAGGGACAGAGCTTATGCACCGCTGTCACCCCCCTCTGCCGAGTGCACATCTGGCCAACAGATGCCGGTCCAAACGCTGGCTGGAGCTGGGGACAAAGGCTCTTGCTACCTCCTCCCGGCAAGGCAGAGTTGGGTCCAGCCAGATCTACCTCCTACCAGGCTGGGATGACCCTGGAGAACCTCCTGGGGGTTGGACGGAGGCACCCAGCCCACGTGCACAGCACCCAAAGCACCAACAGTGAGCATGATGGATTGTCCGTGGTCAAGCCTGTCTGGTTGTCCCAGACAGTTCCTGCTGACCCAGTGCCAGCACAAGGCCAAGTCTGGAAAGCCACCCAGAGCCCACTCACCTTTGGCAGCTCGTTTTAGACTTGTCCCAACAAAACGAGCCTCACCGAGGTTCTCTGTGACCCACTAATAACATTATTTCACCAAAACAAATGGCATTGGCGCTGCTGGGTAAAACTCTGGGCAGGTCAAGCTGGGAAATATCCCCGGGAGGAGCCAGGCTGGCTTAGCCCAGCCAGTGCTGGGATTAACTGTGGGGATTTAGCAGCCGGGGCAACTCCAGCTCGGCTCATCACACCGTCCCACCAGGCTCCGGCAGGACCGTGGTGCGTGGGCAGGTGGGGGCACAGGGACCTCGGCTGGACAGAGGGGTGGGAGAGAAATAACCAAGCTGGAAATCATGACACAAAACATGCATTCATTTTATTCACAAAAACAGCCTGGATCGCTAAAACATTACAAACAGCATTTCAATTTAATGATGGAGAGAGAGCTGGAGAGACGGGGGGTGAACAGAAGAGAAATATCACTTTGCGTAACTGCTTCAGCACAGGTCCTGCAATATTCTGGTTTGTTTTGATTTGAACTTCCGTAAGTTTACAAAAATTACTTCTAGGAGTAAACCGTTGCAATTAGGAGGATTTTCTGTACGCAGCATTTCTGGTTCTATATTAATAAACTAACAATGACTTTTTTTTTTTTATTTTTTTTCTCTTTTTTTTTTCCTTTTTTTTTTTTTTTTGAATTCCGCCGGTTGTGTAGCAATTGTTTTCTTCAACCTTTTATACCAACCCTCTTGTGGGTTAAACTTTCCAGAGGTGAATGGCGAGGAGAAGGGATACTACATCGCTTTAAACATATTCTCATTTATAAACATGAAGTTGAGGCATTCTAGAAACTATCCACTCTATTGTATGATGGGAAAGAATCAAATAAAAAGTATAAATGAGGGTGCAATTAAACAACTGTGCTAAATTACAGTAGTGCTTATTAGTAACTAGATTTTAAAAGGTTACTGTAAATTTACATTCCCTACACAAGTACTGCATCTTTCACACATAAACAACATCAACACCAAAACACAGAAAGAAACTGATTGTCCATACTCTGTCTATTAAGTCTTGGTACTTTACAGATCCATTGTTTTTTTCTTTTAATTATTTTTTTTGTTTGTTTTTTATTTGAAAAGCAGTTAAATGTCTGACTAGGACTCGAAGATGTTAAAACAAATGCAAAAAAAAAAAAAGAAAAAAAAAGAAGAAAAAAAATTATAAAAACAGGAATGAGATTTGCGAGAAAATATTTTTGGTTCTAAAGAGACACAGGTGCATCCATTCATTTCAGCCAAAAATCCCTTGCCTGAGACAACACAAGCAAGCAGTGACATTGCACTTGGATGACAGAGCTTTGGGATTCCCGTTCCTACTGGAACCATCTGAACGCGGCTCCTGTAGGAAGCATCACCTTCTGGAAAGGAAGAGAGACAGGGAGGGGGGACAGAAGAAGAAGGGACAAGGCGTTAGGTCGGGTCCAGCAGGGCTGGGCAACCACCCCTCACCCCAGCCCAGCACCCTGGCCAGCTGCCTCAGGACAGATTCACCCCGGGCTCAGCACCTCCCAGTGCAGTCGTGTATCCCAAGATTTCCAACCCAGGATGCCAGTTGGAGGGAATCTTGGGGTCGTCCCCCGACTGCCAGCCTCCCACCCTGGCAGGGCACAGGCACAGCAGCTCGGCCAATGTTCCCACATTCCCGTGTCCCCAGGACAGTGGCACAGCCCCCAACTTCCCCTCCCGTGAGCACAATGGTCAGGCCATGGGGAGTTGGCACAACAGCCCCCACGGTGCCAGCCCCCACTATCCCTGCTATGGATGGACAGACAGACACCCACAGGACGGGACCCAAGCCAACAGATGAGTTTGGGAGTGCATTTAGGTGCAAACTGAGGCAGGGAGTGAGCTGGACAGGCTTGGGGACACCAGGCAGGGAGCTGCTCAGGACACAGGGAACATCACCCCTGGCCCCAATGAACAACCCTGACCCCAACACAGCAGCTCTGGGCACCAGCAGGGAACTCTCAGCACCTCACAGGGAAGAGGGATGAGTCCCACCAGGCTCAACTTCACACCCAACAACGTGCCCAACAACGGATGAGACCTCTCTGAAGCCACCTCCAGGCAATGCCCCAACAGCACTGTGGTCCTCTGGAAGGAGAACCAGGGATGTTTCCCAGCTGGATGGGGTGGAAAACCTGCGCAATGTTCATGGGAACATGGATGGAGTATGCAAGGACCACAACATCTCTCAGTGCCAACAGCCTCCAAGCGAGGCCAAGCCGTGCTAGACAGACACACAGTCCCCTCAGAGGGCCCTGCATTCAGCTCCTGCATCTCCAAACAAGCAAGGGACACCAACAGGAAGCAGGACACAGGCTGTGGTGATGGGCTCGGGACAGCACACTGGGCTACCATGGGCTGAGGGGACACAGCCCCAGCTCCTGGCATTGAACCCATGTGCAGTCCTAGGACACCTCATGCAGCATCCCAAGAGTCAAACACATGCCACATTCCGGTCTCAAACCCCACACAGGAGTCAGACTGATCTCACTGGGTCCTCCTCTTGGATCAAGACACCCACCAAGCCTCAATGAGTAACCAGGGCAGCATCCCTGGGGGACCCCAACGTGCTCACTTCCATGGGCACCACACCCCACACGTGGGGCTGGGGCAAGGGGAGGGGGGCGAAGGGCTGGAATGGGCAAGAGTTGGTGGTGCCACCAGGCTGCTGACAGACCACTCCTGCTCCTGCTCCCAGCCCCTGTCAGGTCCTCTGGGCAAACTGAGCTGGGGCAGCCACAAGCTGCAAGGCATCACCCCTTCACAAAAGTCTCTGTGACACAAAATCAGGCATCTGGGAAAGGCCCAAGTGCCTCTGCCTGGCAACACACAGGGCTGTGGCACAGCATGGTGGACTATCCAGCAAAGGCCACCAGCCCAGATCCATCATCCCAGGAGAGAGGAACAAGGGGTGAGGGGGCTCCTTATGGGTCTGAAAGGAGATGTCTGATAAACACCTCTGCTCCTTCATTATTAAAGGAAGCTGGACAACCAGCTCTAATGTGGATGCCCAGGATTGATCCCCCTCATCATCACAATCACAGACTCACAGAATGGTTTAGGTTAGAGGAGACCTTGAAGATCATCTCATTCCACTCCATGCCATGGGCAGGGACACCTTCCACAAGACCAGGTTGCTCCAAGCCCCGTCCAACCTGGCCTTGAACACTTCCAGAGATGAGGCAACCACAGCTTCTCTGGGCAACCCGTGCCAGGGCCTTACCACCCTCAGCACATTTCTACCTAAATCTAAACCTAAATCTACCTTTAGTCTAACCTAAATATACCTTCTTTCAGTTTAAAACCCTCACCCCTTGCCCTCTGTGATGAGGGTCTCTCTGTGAGGCCGATGTGAGGGTGGCAATGACCCTCACCGGCGCTATCTGGGGCCTCAAGGCACTTCATCACAGTTTCTCTGGATGGAGAATAGCTCTGTTGAGCCAAATCCCAACTATTCACGGCCTCTGTGTGACCTACAGCTCTGCAGACAAGCCCAGGGTGACCTGGCCAGCAGTCCCCACGGCATTAGCTGGGGTTGCTGGGGCTGGAAGAGCCCAGAGGAGCCTGGTCAGTGCAGGGACGTGCTGCTGCCTGCTCTGAGCACCCAACCTGCCTCACTGGTCTCAGAGCCCCAGGCAGCCACCACCAGAGTGGGACACCAGCAGTAACTGGTTATGCAGGCTCTGTAGATGTGCAGATAAAGCTTAACGGCGGCTGAGGGGTTTAGCCCGTTTTTTTATGCCACCATAAAGGTTTAATTCTATTTTTTTTTTACTGCTTGATTTTAGATCAATGTTTAATCACAGCTGTGGCCCCTGTCCGGGCTCTCTGAGGACGTTCCTCTGGATGCACAGGGCTGGCAGGACAGAGTCACTGTCCTTCTCCCAGGCAATGGCACCACTCCCCACAGAGGGGGATGATGCTTCACAAAGGCCTGTGAATGTTTCAGCTCCATATAAAGGGCCACTGAGTGGCCCCTTCTGTCCCAGTATCAAGTAAAACGGTGTGATGGCACCCCACCAGGACCAGTAGTCCATGGACCTCTGCATCCTGGCCTTCTCCAGACTGGTCTCCACCACAAGGCAGGTGCTGGTGGTTGCCCTGCACTGGCCCAACACAACATATGACCAAGGCTGGTTGACATAGGGTTAGGTTTAACAACCCAGCCATTGACCCAGGTGACCCTGGGACATAAGCTGGGGTCACGGTGTCCCTGACCCAGCCACAGTCTTGCTCAACTCTATCAAGGTCAACACACGGTACAAGTGGATATTGTGAGAGAGGGGAGGATCTGTCCTGAAAAAGGGTTGGTGATGCCCTGGAGTGACCCACACCTACTCAGGCTTCCACCCCCACCAGCACAACATCTCTCTTCAGCCTGAACACACCAAAGGTTGTGCCCAGGAGGGATGGGGACTCATCTCTGGTGAGGCCCAACTCCACCACACGAAGAGCCCTATTTCAGTGGCCCCAGTTTCTCAGCCAGTCGTGAGATGGAGAAGCCAATCACAGGGGTGACTGTTTCACGGGTTCCTGGTGCTATTCATCACCCCTGGACCCAGTGCAGCACTGGGAGATGGGAGCATCTCCTCCGGCTGCTGCGAGCTCCGAGTCTATTGACCCGCTTTAGGACTCTTTGGAAGAAATGAACTTTTTTTTTTTTCCCCTTTCTCCCTTTTTCCAGATCACTGACTCAGCAAATTAGAACAAGAATATAATTTAGCAATACAGCGGTTTTTGAAAGACACAGTCCCCCTCTCCTCATCCCCACCGCCCAAATGGATTTTTTTTTTTCCCCTTCAGTATTCATTCAGAGCTGATGCTAATTGAAAAACGTAGAACGTGGCTAAGGGAGCGGCGGGTTTTGGTTGCGTTGGCACCACCAGAGGATGGGCAATGCCCTCACGCCAGGATGCACGATCCAGGCGTGAGGGCATGGTGACTTTTTAGCCTCTGCCAGCTCTGGGGATGCGCTCACCAGAAGGACAAAGCACAGCTGATGGTGGGATCGGCTCACAGAAAACCCAAACCTGGCTTAAGCACAACATGATGGAGACCCTGCAGACAGGCCCAGAGCACTCATGGGTGTGCAGCACCATGGGACATCCCTGCATGGGCACCCAGCCCACACCCACACCACACCACATCACCAGCAGCTGCCCATGGGCCCAAGCTGAATTTCAGACCCACACAATAACTGGACTTTCCCTGTGGTCCCCACATGAATGTCACACGCCCCCAATGGATTTGGCAAGGTGACACCCCAACCCAACAGCTCCTCCAAATCCAAGGGCAACATCCACACTGGGCCATGGTGGGCAGTGACAATCCAAGCACCATCCCAGAATCTCACCCCAGGGCACCTGGGCATCCCCAGCAGGAGCAGGGGTGCTCCCAGCTCTGCTGGGTGCCAAAGCAGGTGCACTGCCAGAGGGGATTGCAGCACTGCTACTACCACTGGTAGATCCAGCTGGTGCCTTATGGCCTCATCCTGACCACCCCAAATGGATGCTGGCGCATGGATGGGACACCTGGCACAGCCACACCACAGGGGATGCTGCCCAGTGCACACTGTAGCAGTTTACCCCCAAAACCAGGGACCACTGTGCTCCTGCTCAGAGCAGAGTGAGCTGAGGGGTTGGGCTCTGGCTGCACCCCAGCCACGGGTTTCACCATCACCAATTACTCTGAGCTTTGCCCCAAAAAACCACCCCCTGCCTCCCCACCCCCTGGGGTTAGATGCTACTCCCCAGCTCAGGGAGCTGCCATCCGCTCAGGACAAGGGATACCACCACCAAAACCCCAGCAGAGCCCCCAGTCCTGCAAAGGGGAGAGTGGAGCTCAGCGTGCCCAGGTGCCCCAGGAAGAGACCCCAGCCCTCCTACCCACACCAGTCAACCCCGGTATGCAAGGGAGGACAGGGTCTGGGGGCACTGGGCAGAGCACACATCTCACTGCGAGAGCTGTTAATGGAAAAGGGAAAAATAAAAAAAAGTAAGAAGTACCAGGTGTTTTATTATCTAGGGCAAGATCCGAACCCAGGAGCGCAGCCCGAGGAGGGGTTAGGGTGCCTGAGAGGGGCCGGTTACCTCCAGTGCTGCAGAAGGCTTCTTTTTGAGTTCTTCACATTTTCGGAATTTGCAAATCTGGTGGCCAGTTTTGCGATTCCTACAACTGCTGCACTGCTCGCAGTTTATCCGTCTTCGGCAGGGCGGGCACATGCCGCATCTTTTCCGTTTCTTTTTCCCCGAATTGATGGCAGATGCCAACTCATTCTGCATGGGATACTCTGCCAAGCCAGCCATATGGAGCGCGCTCTCTGCCAGAAACACGCCGGCAGGGGTCATAATGAAAAGGCCTGGGTTGATGGGAAAAGCCCCCAGGTAAGGAAAATCAGAGGGGCCGTTCATTGTCTCTGCAGCTGAGACTGCCTCCATGTCAGAGATACCAGTCCCGTGCTCGCCTGCTAGAGGAAGATGCTCCTGTACCACTCTTTTGAGCATTTCTGTCGACTGAGCAAACTGTTGGAGGGCGGTCTGTCCTTCTGAGGAGAGCTCCGACATCCGGTCTAATTTGCTCAGCATACTAGAGATGTTTTTGTGCTTTGAGGTAGAATGACTTTTATCCACAATCGCATCGTTGCCATTAGCTAAGGGGTTGCCTTTCTCTGAATGTTCGCTTACCGAGCTGCTGCTACCAAAGGTGGAATAGTGGGAGAGTGGACGGGACTTCTTAAGACTTTTGTTCAAAGGTTCACTTATTATTCCACTTTTGTTCCTCCTCTCAGAGTTGACGGGGGGTTGAGAGTCATCCTGGTTATTTTTTTCCGTCTCTGGCTTGTTCCCAGTGTCTTGGTGGGAGCCCGAATTTGACATGGTGCTCGGAGCACAACAGCGAAACCAACCCCAAAATTTAAAAAAAAAAAAAAAAAAAAAAAAAAAAAATGCAAAAAACCAAAAAAAACACCCACCCCAAATGCCACAGCAAAAGACCCCTGAAGCCCTTCTGGTAGCACCAGCCCGCCGGGCACCAGGGACGCTCAGATGGGAACGCGCATCAATGGGGCGTCTCCTCCTGCGCTGGCTGCGGAGGACTCAGGGCACTCTCAGTGCACAGACATACTCTGCGGCTCTGGGACACACCACGCGGCTCTGGAAGGAGAAAAGAAAAGAGAGTTAGCGCTGGCAAGAGCCAACGGGCTTTTCAAAGCAGCTCTTCCTCCCCCTGCCATGAAAGTCTCAGCGCCGCGAACAAAGGAACTCCAGGGAACGGACCTCGGTGGAGATCCGTTCCGCTGCTCTCTAAAAGGGTCGCCATCCAGACAGAAGTGGGGGGTCACAGGGGAAGTCCTGGCCTGGTAGCAATGGCACCGCGATGCTTAAAGACTCTCTGTGCCTGGCTCTCCTCCCCCAGGGACGGCAGCCCCAGGGAAGTCACGGGGCTCATCTCCTGCTCCGCTCCAGTGGCATGCGGCCCCACAACGGATGGGACCACAGGCGCCGGCGGGATGCTCCTGAGATGGGAGCTGGAGCTCATGAAAGGGGTGCCTGGTTCCCACCCTGCAGCCACCAGCTGGGTGCCACGGAGGCAGCTTCCAGCTCCCACGGCCTCCAGTGATGCTGCTCACCCAGCTCAGGCTGGGCTGCACCCCTCACCCTCCTCCTGCTCCTCGTGCTCCTTCTCCTCCTGGATCATGTCCCTGGGCCAGCACTGGGCTGGGGAAGGAAGCCACATGGAAAGTGACAGAGTCCACCTCCAAGTCCCACAGGGATCCACAGCACCCTCCTCCAAACCCCACCACCAAGAGCTGCAGTGTCCACCTCCAAATTTCATTGGGCAGCCATGGTGTCCAGCTCCAAACCCCACCAACAGCTCCAGTGTCCCCCTCCAAACTCCATGGGCAGCCATGGTGTCCACCTCCCAACTCCCCCAAGTGCTGCAATATCCACCTCCAAACCCCATGGGCAGTCATAGCGTCCACCTCCAAACCCCACCAAGATGCTGCAGCCCCAAACCAAACAGGGAGCTGCAGCATCCACCTCCAAGCCCCATGAGGAGACACAGCATCCACCTTCAACCCCATAGGGAGCCACAGCATCCACCTCCAAGCCCCATGAAAAGCCACAGCATCCACCTCCAAGCCCCAGTGCTGACCTCCTGCCATGCCCCGGTGTGCCCAGCCCACATGCCCGGCCACTCCGGAGGCGCCCCGGGCTCTGCAGTGACAGGCAAAGCCTTCCCGGAACGGACGCTATGCCACTGTCCCCGGGGCAACTCCCGGGCAGCTGGGCCCAGTGTGGCTGCAAACACTTGTTGTTGTGAAATTCCTCCTCCTCCTCCCTCCCGAGCACACACGCACGCACAGGCACCGCCAAGTAATCAGGCTTTAGAGGAGAAAAGCTGCAGGGCTTAGTGGAGCAGGAACCCGCGTCCCCACCCCGGCGGCAGCTGGGGGAGGGCAGCACTGGGAGGAGGCCCCTCCGCTACCCAGTCCCTCCATCCTGGCTATCCCGGCAGCCTCCTCTCTGGAGTCCAGGCAGGGATGTGGCCATGTGTGGAGGGCTCTGCTGCCACCCTCGCTCCTGCGCGGGGGTGATACAGGAGAGCCAGGAGGATCCCTGCGCCCCCCACACCCACTCCCGCCCATCCATCACCCTTCGGGTCCCCATCTCCAGTACAACCCCAGGAACTCCGTGACAGCCCAGGACCTTTTCCCACGGACCCAGCTCGTTAAAACGCCGATGGGGGCAAGGTCCCTGCGCCAACCACCGCGGTACCGGCTGCGGAAGCAGCCCTGGTGTCTCACTCCGGTGCCAGAGCCGGCTCGCCCACGGAGAAACCCCCCCGCCCTGGCGCTGAAAACCGCTTGCTTCAGCTGCTGCGGGATTTAAGATGCAGCGCGGATCGATGCAGGGCTTGGGCTCCAGCCGGGAGCTCGCCAGGCCACGTGGGGAGGGAGGGCTGCGGCGGCAGGACGGGCTGCCCTTCCCCAGCCCCACGCCAGGCAGGGGGATGCTGAGTGGCAGCGAGATGGGGTGCGCCCCAAATGGGTGAAGGGGGCTGGGAGCGTGGGCGGGCTCCTGCCGTGCAGCTGAATCACTCGTCCCCTGTGCCAGGGAAGTGGGGGACCCGCCCCTGGAGACCTTAGGACGGGTCACACCTCAGTGCCGAAAGCAAGGGGCGCTGGGGCTGGAGCGGGGAGCGCAGCAGGAAAAGCACCGGACGGGAGGATGTGAGATAAAGCGCCCGGGGGTGTTATCTCACGCCTGCCCGCGGCCGCCTTTCCTGCGGCCCTGCGCCTCTTCCGCCCGGCTCCGCGCCCAGCTGGGAGCAAAGCGCCCGGCAGGATCGGCCCCGGATCTGCCACCCTGCCTGCTCGCCCTGTGGCTGCCGGGGGGCTGCGGGGGGTCTCCAGCCACAACCAGGAGCGCGCTTTGCATCACCCTGGCAAAGAGCCGAGTTGTGCCGATGCAGGGCTCGATGCCACACCGAGGCGTCCCCAGAGCCCCACAGCGTGGGGTCCAGGTGCCAAAGGTGGGGAGGACACCAGCTGAAGCCACGGCATGGTCACCGTCTCCACCAGCTCCCATCTTCCTCTGCAGCCAGCCAGACCTGCCAGCCTTCCCTCCGTGCCACTCGGATCGGGTGCCAGCAGCTCTGAGCCCCTCACTCACAGCCCCCCCAGCCGGGGCAATGGACGCAGACCCTGGCGCAGGGCTCCCCTGAGCACCCACGGCTGCAGTGGGTGGCACTGTGGGACAAAGGGACCCCAGCCTACCTGGTGCAGCCCCCCAGCACCCCCGGAGACGCCGGGCACACAGCGCCGTGGCCCCGCTCAGCCCCAGAGGCGCGAGGCAGTGCCCGCTGTTGGCACGGGGTGCTGCACCGAGCCGTGCCGAGCTGTGCCAGCGGCACCACTGCACAATCCCGCCATTGTCCCGGCCGCCGCTTTGCCTGCGCCAGCTCCCACCATCTGCAACCACCCGGCGTTGCCCTCCGGCCCCCGGGGCCACCGCGGCGGCAGGCGCCGGACACGGCGGCTGTGCCAGCTGGGATGGGGCTGTCCCCGCACTGTCCCCCCCAGGGACCCCAGGACCCGCGTGCTGGGGGGTGCCCGCCTAGATTGCACAAAAGGGGGATCCCCCGCGACTCTGACACCGCGGGACCACCCAGCACAGCAGACATCTCTGCTCCTCGCCAGCCGCTGCCCGGCCCCGTCGTTAATTGCAGCGGGGGGAGGAATTAATGATCTTAATCCCTTCTTTATGATTGACCCGAGTAAAGAGAGCGAGGGCCCCCCCCTTCCCGTTCCTGCCCCTTTTCCGGCCCCCATCCCAGGGGAAGGCGCCGGGCAGCGTCATCTGGGTCCCTGTCAGAAGGTGCTTAGTCCCGGCCGCGGCATTAAAGGGGCACGTGATGGGCTCCCTCGCCCGGGTCTTTGCACGGGGCAGCTTAGCAGCCTGGAGGGACGCCAGGGTTCAAGGGGACACCACCAAGGTCAGGAGGCCCCAACCCACACCCAGGGGGTTCCCAGCCCTTCGCAGGACGCTGCTCCTCCCCTGCAAGGAACCACCCTGCCAGGTCCAGGCTGAGCCCACAGGGTCTGAAAGCCAGGTGTCTCGAGGTGAGGGACAGCACCCATGGCACAGGCTGCCTAGAGAAAGCTGTGGCTGCCCCATCCCTGGAAGTGTCAAAGACCAGGCTGGATGGGGCTTGAAACTACCTGATCTAGTGGAAGGTGTCCCTGCCCATGGCAGGGGGTTGGAACAAGATGATCTTTAAGGCCCCTTCAAACCCAAACCATTCCATGACTCCAAGGGTCACTTCAAAGACCTGCCTTTCACCAGCCTGGGGTGCTTAGATGGGGCAGGGCAGCCATGCTCTCCCATGGTCCTGCGGGAGGGAAAAATGGGATTCTTCTCTCCCTGGATCTTCCCCCAGCGCTCAGCACCACACCAGCCTGCATCCCCCTTCCTCTGCCCTGGGGCTCCCCTGCACACTGCACACAGGGGACTGTGCTGCAATAGTCCTAACAACTCCAAAACAAATAAAGGTTGCAAAAGGATCATCATCTCTGGTGGTCCAGCACCCGGAGAAACCCCTGCCAGCCAATGGACTGAGAGTCCCCCCAGTTGCAGGCACCATTCACTGTCAGTGGGGAGCAGGAGAGAAGCTTCTTCACTTCTCCTAAAAAAATGACAAGCTGCAAATTCCAGCCGGCTCCCCAGTGTTTTCGCTGCATGGCTGGAAAGCCATCAGCTCCCGCCGACCTAAAAAGTCTCATCTTCAAGAGAGAACTTCTGCTTTCCTTTAATTTTGAATAAATCACGCTCCTCCCAGAAAAAACGCCGGTTGGTCAGCCGTGCACAGACACAGCGTAAAGGGAGAAGAAAGCAGCAAAAGATGAAGCCGAGCTGCTCCCGGGCTCTGGAAACAAAGGGAGAAAATCAAAATTCGCCTTTTTTCTAATCCCTGGGCGCTGGGTGGGCACCGGGGGCGGTGGCTTTGTCTGCCCTCAGCAGACGGAGGATGAGGACGGAAGGGACCCCGGCGTCTTTTCAGCCTGGAGAAAGGCTGTAATTGTCCCCTCCGCCGGGTTTTTGTCCCCACTTCCTCCCCCTCGCCATGCAGCCGCCAGCCCAGCATGGCCCCCACCTCTCTCCACCACCGCCATCGCTCCCTGGTGATGGAGGGATGGACAGATGGATGCACAGACTCAGCCATGCCATGGACAGACTGAAGTAGGGTGCCCACCACCAGCATGTGTCCCTCTCCAAAGCATCCCAAGGGAAGGTCTAGGAAGGCTGCAGCGGGAGGTTCCTTCCCCTCGCAGCGCTGGAGGTGGTTCCTGTGCTCCTCAGCCACCCTGGTCAACACCTGACAGGACCTTGGGATGGCCAGGAGCATGGGACCATGGTGGGAGCAATGCATGGGGAGAGAAGACACCCTGGAGGCATCATGGTGTCTGAACACACCCTGGGATGAGACACCCAGCAAGTAGAGCAGGACCATGGCGCTGTAGCAGCGTCACGAGTCAGATGGTCCAGCTGCAACCCAGGTCAAAGGCTCGGGAAAACAAGCACCACCAGAACAAGGTTCAAAGCAGCTCCAACCCCAGCACCACAACACCCGACCCAGCTCCCAGGTGCCCCATTTCCACAGCACAGTCAAACCTGCTGCTCCCTCCACCAGGTGACACAGGTCAACTGAAACAGGCCCTGATCGCAGGCTCACCGACCACATGGGCACCAGCAGCAGGAGAACCAAGTGAGAAATCAATCCGTGATCTCCCAAGGCTGAATATCCCTGTGGGACACCCATCCAGGGAGAACACGGTGCCTGATAACCAGGAACAGCCGGAGGCAAAGACAAGGATGTTGTTTGCAAACCATCACCTCTGTCAACCCAAGAGCCCCCGAGCTCTGCTCTTTGAGTTCATCCTCCTGAAAATTGGTCCAGCTAGATATAATCCACCGCTGGATGTGCCATGGAAGTTACCATCACCCACCACCTTTTCTCCAGACATCAAGAGAGGACTCCGAGGCCTGGGGGAGGTTTGGGCAGTGCTGTGAATGCTCAGGCTCACCCTGGACAGCTTAAGGAGTCGGAGGTATGACGGGTCGAGGTATGACAGGTCGCCAGATGGGCAACTCACACAGAGATAGTTCATCTCCCGTGCTCCAGAACATCCTTTGGAGGGCCAGTTGTGGCAGCCGCTCTGCTCGTCTCTGCTACCGAGGTGGCACTGAGGGACGTTAAGAAGCCAACTCCTGAATTAAAAAGGCTATGGAAGATTAAATCCAGCATCTGGAGTTCGCCCTGGAAGCAGATGGCGAGTCATCATGGTGCACAGAGTGGCTTTCACCCGTCTCCTCCTTGCAGGCAGCCGCTCAGCCCCGGTGATGCCCCGCAGGAGCAGCTCCGGACACACACACAGCGAGGGCCAGGATGTGTCCTGCCAGGTGCATCCTTAGGGACAGCGTGGTGAGGCCATGCTGCATCCTGCTGAGCAGGCAGGAGGTGATGCCACCTCCCCAGGTAGGCTCCCCACTCCTGGGATCCAGCAAGGGCATATTCTTCCCCACGGACTACGGCTTTTCCCATGTAACCCCATGGCTGCAGTGACCTTCTCAATCCACCAGCACGGCAAACACCCCAGAGCCTATCCCCAACGTGCCCTGGACTTCCAAGGAGGTTACCACTGAGGGGAGGACGAGGATGTCCCCAAAGACACCGCTGCCTCCATGCACATCCTTGAACCTCACCCTGTCGCCCTGGCACAGCTGGAGCCACCACTGTGGGGACCAACCTGTGCCTGGGGCTGCCCCGGGCGGGAAACGTGGCTGCGTCCTGCCTCCGCAGGGTGGTGGTTACGGATTAAGGAGTCTTAAATGTCAGACGACCAGGCGCTCCCTGGAAATCCACTTATCTCCGCTGCCACTCGGAGCGGCCAGAGCCGGGCGGTTATGGAGATAACGCGATTTGAAGCGTCCACCCGAGCATTGCAGGGCTGCGGGTGCCCTGCGGACAACGCCAGGCACCTCCTCCCCTCCTCCGCTCGCCCAGCTGCTGCCCAGAGAGCCGGGTGATGGCTCAGCCCGGGGGCTGTGCCCACCTGCCCGACCACCCCCCTTCCCCAATTCCGGGGGATGAGGGAGCCTTGGCAGCCTCGGTGATCATCCATCCCCCCCTATGCCAAAGCTGCACCAATTCGCTGCCCAAATCCTAAAACGACTGTAACTAAAACCTACCAGATTGAGCCTGGGGAAGGGCCCCCCCCACCACCACCACCTCCCCGCCTCTCCCCCCCTCTCCAAATGGGATTGAACAGATCTGCTCTCGCACGAGCCCAGCTCGCAGCCAAGCAGCATCTGACATTCACGCGCCGTGGCACGGCTCTGCCGCTCGCCCACTCCCCCCGGCTTGGCATCGCCCCGGAGATGCGCCATCAGTCCCAGCCCAGCAGAACCCCCCCTGTCCTCTGCAAAGCACCCCCCCAGACCCTCCTGGAGGGACTCCAGCTCTTTGATCCAAAGAGTTCCCGGTGTTCTCCCCACCACCGCGGTGATTGAGGGCTGTGAGGTTGAGGGGACCAGGTGGGATGACCCCAGGGCTTTGGGGACAGGTGGATGGGGAAGGCTCTGCCTGGTGGCAGATGCCAGGAACAACGGGCATCCCGGCAGGACCCCCAGGGAGCTGGGGTGGGCCCAGGGATGCCTTTGCCCTGGGGAGACCCACACACAGCCTGCCCAGGCCAAGCTAAGACGTGTGAATTGCTCCTTTAACAGATGGGGCGATTACAGCATCAATTACTGGGGGTCTGACCGACAACCAGGTCATGGAGAGACCCATTGGCAGGTGCAGAGCAACGAGGAGTTAATTAAAAATAAGGAAAAGAGTTGTAGGCACAGTCACGTGGCAATACTGGATGGCAAAAAGCCCCAAAGCCATTAGTGCCACCTCCAAGTGCCACCTCCGATGGTGCTCCAATCTATTCCTGCCACCTCCAAGTGCCAGCTCCAATGGTGCCCAAATCTATTTGTGCCACCTCCAATCGTGCCCAAATACATTAGTGCCATCCCCAAGTGCCACCTCCAGCGGTGCTCAAATCTATTCATGCCACCTCCAAGTGTCACCTCTGGTAGTGCCCAAATCCATCAGTGCCACCTCCAAGAACAGCTCCAGCCTGGAGCTGTCCCCTTGCGCTCCCAGCTCTCTCAAAACCTCATCCCTCCACATGCCACCAGGCAGCTCCATGGTGGCAGAGCACACACCAAGGGGCTGCTTCAGATCCCAGGAAAGCCAGCAGTGGGAAGGGCCAGTGCACCCATGGCAGCACCTGTGTCAGGGTCACCACTTGAGAACACCAGGGCCAGCCAGCTCAGTGCATTTGACCTTGGCCATTAATGGGTGGTGAGGACCTCGTGGTGCTTAGTAGTGAGATCCCAAGCCACCACGATCCCCACTTTGGAAGTCAACCACTTTGGAAGAACCACTTTTCCCACCGGGAAGGCGACGGCCCCGTCGGGAAGCCGCCGGGGTCCACAGACGGCAGCTATTGACAGATGTCTGAGAGGACGGCGAATAATCCCATCTTCCCCTGGGAGGATTTGGGTCGCCCTCGCCCTCACCGGGGGTTTATCCATTGTCTGGATCTGCCGGTGGTTGTTATTTTTGGTCAGCTCCACGTTTTGCTTGGCCTCGCTGGCAGGAGGGAAGCGGGAGGAAGAAGAGAAAGGGGAGGAGGAAGGCTGCTTGGCCAGGGTTTGGCAGGGGGAAGAACCAGCTCGGCTCTGGGAGAGGGCAGTCGGGCACCCCGCAGCCCTCAGGGAGCCTGGGTGGGTCTCCTCCCAGCCCCACGGCCTTGCTGAGCACAGCCAAAACTCACCACAGCGATGGGGCTGGCCAGCCCAGGAATCCCATTCCCCCTGGTGCCCAGGGGAATCACTTCCAGTGAGCCCAGTGGGCCAGAGAGGCTTGAGAGGTTTTGGGGAGTGGGCTTTGGGGGGCAGGCAGTGATTAGGGTTCTTTCCAGCACCAAAATCAAGCACAGGGGAGCTCTGTGAGGGACAGGCAAACCCTGTCTGTGACCAGCACCACATCAAGCCCTGCCTGCAGACCCACAGGTGTCTCAGGTCCATCCAGACAGGCTAAAAAAAGCTGGGAAGCCTCAGGAAGGCAGATCCCCATCCTGTCCTCACCCATCCAGGCTGTGGACCCCCATCCTTCACACTTCATTGCCAGCACTGCAGAATCCCAGTAGCAGACCAGCCCTGCCAGCAGGTCCCATCCTCCCCAGTGGTTTGGGCTCACCAACACTGTGGGATGCAGCTCAGCCAGCCACTGGGATCTGCACCTGGATCGCTCTGGAGGCACTGCTGAGGCCCTGGCACAGGTTACCCAGAGAAGCTGTGGCTGCCCCATCCCCGGAAGTGTCCAAGGCCAGGCTGGACGGGGCTTGGAGCAACCTGGTCTGCTGAAAGGTGTCCCTGCCCATGGCAGAGGGGTGGAACAAGGTCAGCTTTAAGGTCCCTTCCAACCCAAACTATTCCATGATTCCATGATTCTATCCTTCCAAACCAAGTACGAGGGGAGGCACAGGCAGAGATGGGGTAAGAGCATCCAAGAGGATGCTCCTGGGGAGAAGACACAAGCCTTGCCTCAAGAGTTTGTGCCTCTCCCCATCTCCCTGGCAGCGACACAGGGAGCACCCCCACAAGGCAGGGCTTGCCATCCTTCTCCATGTTGTCTTTCCACCACCCCCCAGTTTGCCTGCGGAGCGGGAAGATAACATAAAGCTGCCTCCCCTGCCTCTGTGGGTTCTCGCTCCTGTAAGAGATGGAGGGCACGAGCACAGAAGTGCCTCTCCCGAGCTTTCCCCGTGCTCGGCACAGCTTGTCATTCAAGCAAACCCCGTGGCCTTTAAGCTGCCAAGGTACCAGAGCTGCTCTGGAATCGGAGTTCGCTCGGCTCCTGCCCTGGAGCAAGGAATCTGAAACGCTGCCACTGGAAACGAAACAGAGCATCCGTCATTTTACTTGCCAGAAATATATCCAGCCCCCAAAAAAAGAAATCCTGCCTGCGAAAGAGCCAGCAACAAAGCCCTCGATTCCACCGGCGAGGCAGAGCCCGGCGTCGGGCATTTCCACCAGGATCCTGATTCCCTGCCCAGTTCACTGGTCAGATTACAGCCGGGGAGGCCAGGAGGAGGGTGCCAGGTCAGGATCAGGATGGCTGGTGGGGACCAGCAGCTCTCGCCTAGGATGCTACCAGGAAAACCGGTGGGTTTGGGAAGAAAAGAGGCAGGTGGTAGAGGCAGGGCTGGGGGGGATGAAAGGTGCAAACCAGTGTAGTGAAGCCCAGCCAGCCCTGCCACAGGAGTGTCCAAGGGACCCCACCCTGCCCGCGGCTGCTGCCAGCATCCTGCCTGCAATTCCCCCCCCCCCCTTCGGCCCCGCAGGCCGCCCCCCCCCCCCCCCCCCCTCCCCCCCCCCGCCCCCGGCCATTCCCAGTCGCATCCCCAGGAAAAGCAGCAGCGCTTTCCCAGCCAGCCCAGCCCCCAGCCCAGGCACGCCAACCCAAATATCTGCGAGAGGCGCTCCCCTCCCTGGGAACGGCGACTCGCCGCAGAGTTCACATGCCCCAGCAATGCCTGATTAAACTCCCAAACTCCAAGGGAATACCCCTGAGGCTGTCTGAAGATAAGCTAGGAGCTAGGCTGCTCTCAGGAAATGCAGGAACTGGGAAAGAGCAAACCCTTTTTTTTTTTTCCCTTTTAAATCCAGAATAACACAGAGCAAACCCTGGTGCTCTCTAGCTCAGACACAAGCATTGCCCAAGCTCACTGCTGTGCACCCCAGGAGCTTCCCCTTTCCCTGAGACATTGCAGGTGACCCCAGCTTCGAGACAGATCCTGCTGGAGGCAGTGGGGATGGAATCAGAGAGCCCAGGACAACTCCAGGCAGCACAGGAGAGCAGACTGGAAGATGCCAAGCAAGAGGACAGAGCTGGAGCCCTGGGAAGAGGGAAGGGTGCTGCCCAGGCCAGCAGGTGCCAGAGGACAGGGACACTTGCTGCCGACACCTCCAGCACTGGTGACTCTTGGCAGGTGTTCCACTATTTTCCTTCATCCTAGGGAACACTTCAGACACTGATTTCACTGGTCCCCGGGATTCCTGCACTCTTGTCTTTCTCCCCTCCTTGAGCTTTTCCATGAGGGACAGTTATAGCACTAGACCTGGATCTTCCAAACCAAGCTCAAGGGCAAGGCACTTAAGGAAACCATGTTAATGCAGAACCCAAAGCAATGGGCAAACTGGATCATCCCAGGATCAAGAGGAAGACGGTGCTCCTCCCTTCCGTACCTATTGGATCCCAGGGAGCAAACAGCAGCTCATCTTCCAGGAGAGTGGAGCCACAGGGAGGGTTTGCACCACACCTTGGGGATCAGGGAGTCTTGGCACTGCCCCATCCCAGCTGATGGGGTGGGGGGGACACTGTGACATCGGCTTCAGTGGTGACCAACTGTCACAGGGGAGAAGGCCTGCCTTCTACCAGGAGCACAGCTGGGAAGGGACCTGCACCAACACACACCATGCTCTTGGATGGGCCAACGTACCCGAGGCCTGAGGCCACAAGGTGATGGACTGACCCAAGCCAAGCTCTCCTTTGGAGATGTCCTCTTGGATATCTTTCTTGGTTCTTAATGCCTCTTCAGGAATCGGCCCAAGAGGAAGGGCATCTTCCTTTCCTGTACATGGCAGGATAGAAAAGCAGCACTCCTGGGCAGTCTTCTCCTGGGAAGAGTCTTTAGGAAAACTGTTTCTGGAAAACTGTTCCCAGAAAACCGATGGGGTGGCAGAGCAAGGAGGTGTTGTACCAACAAGGCCAAGCTTCTCTCTTTGGTCAGATCCCAGTTTGGCTGCAGCAGACATCGGGACTGCTACAGAACACTTGGATTGTCCCTTTCCCGGGGTTCTGACGCAGCCACGAGACCCCAGTGTGGCCTTTCCATGCATGAAGGGGGTGTGGAAGAAAGATGGAGAGAGACTTCTCACCACGGCCTGTCGTGACAGGACAAAGGGTGAGGGTTTTAAACTGACACAGGGCAGGGTTAGATGGGGGAAAAAATTCCCCTCTGTGAGAATGGTGGGGCATGGGTTGCCCAGAGAAGCTGTGGTTGCCCCATCCCTGGAAGTGCTCAAGCCCATGTTGGATTGGGCTTGGAAGCCCTGGTCCAGTGGGAGATGTCCCTGCCCATGGCAGGGGGGTGGAACGAGATGAGCTTTAAGGTCCTTTCCAACCCAAAGCGTGATTCTACAACAATTTAACTCCCACACTGTGCCTTACCCAAAAAGCACAAGTGACACAGGTGAAGTTGGCAGATCTGAAAGAACCAACCCCAGGACAGCTGGAAAGTAGAACTGGAGCCCTGGGAAGGAGGAAAGGGTCACCATCACCAGCCACACCACGAGTCAGGATGGGGGGACCCTCAGCTGAGGGAGCTGAAGGACTCACAGTAAGAAACACAGGGGTTCACTCTATGACCTCCAGGAGAGCAGCCATGGAAAAACCCATCTACAAGCTGTCACGACACAGAGGAAGATAGAGAAGGGCCACAAGACTGATCCTGGAGAAGCTGGAGCATGAAGGAAACACCACATGGTGGGGGCTGGAAAGGGCTTATAAGACTGGAGATGTGGTTTGAGGGGGACTGACTGTAGGGTGTCACCATCTGTCTGGGCTTACTGGTCCTTCCTGGCCCCAAGCTTTCAGGGGCTACACTAAAACTGGAGTTACATGTCAATACTTCTGCCTTTCCTCACTTTCCCAAAAGCTGAGGAACAAGGTGGTGAGCTGGAATGACAAGGAACAAGCTGGATGTGGTTGGTGCCTGCCACATGTTGGTCCATTCCTTCCCCAACCAGCCCAGGCTGGGCTCAGATCCTTTGGCCTCCTTCCAGGGACCTTCCTGCTGGATTGGTGCCCCCTGGAAGGGAACCATCTTCCCTCAGCCATACAGAAGGGGTTGATCCCATCAGGGTTTTCACCCCTCCTGAAACCCAAAACCCACATCCCCATCTCTGGGCAGGTCCTTCCATGGCACTGGCAAGCCCCTGGGATGGGAGGGAAGCTCCAGAGCACAGGGCACCCATCCAAAGGGGTGATATTCCCACTGACTGCTCTCAGCTTTCATGATGGACATTCTTCTCCACCTGCTGCTTCCTCCAACCCATCTTCCTCCCTCTTCCCCTGCCAGGGGGATCCTGCACCTTGCCCTCAGTGACATATCTGTAGAGGATGAGCCTGAGCAAGGCTGGGGGATGAGCAGGGGCTGTGAGACAAGCTTGGCAGCAATCCCTCACAGATTCCATCCCCCAGCAAGATGGAGCACCAGGGGATGTGGTCTTGTAGGTGGTGGATTGGTCAAAAGGAAGCCCATCCCTGTGGCTGGGATGAGCCACTGGAATTTTAGGGACTGTCCACAACATCTCCCTCAGTGCTATGACACAGTTGTTTCCATCCCACAGGTTTCACAAAGACCTATCCATGGAGGTTTTTTTCCTCCTTTCACAGTTTTTGGCATGTCCAAGTTAAGGGTAGAAAAATTCCCCAGCAATTCCTGACAAGGTTTCCCTTGACCAGCGTGGCTTCCCCATCCTCGTGCACCCTGGATGGACCCACCTGCCCTCCCTGCACCTTTCTCCTACACAGTGTGACTCTGAACAGCAGCACCCAGAGGGGGAACATCCTCCCCTGAGGATTTTTCAGAGGAAAAATGTACTTTTTCACCCCGATGCTGCATTTTAACAATGCAACAAAGCCAAAGCCCGGTGCCAGGGCTGCAGCCCTCACTATCCCGAGAGAAGCAGGCAGCACCCACAAGGGATTCAGGATGGGTGCCTCCAGAGAAGACCCGCAGGCATCCTCATGTCCCCACAGCGGGCACCCCCGCTTGGGCTCAGGGGGTTTAAGCCGAAGCAGTGCAAGTCCCTGCTGCAGCCCCCCGAGGTGTAAGGCTCCCTGAGCTCTTAATGGGCTTATTACGGAGCTGCCGGGACCAGAGCAGCGCCCGGGGGGACTTACAGGCATCCCCAGCCCGCAGCCCCCCGCGGCACCGCCCGTCCCTGGCACCGCGGGGGCCGCCCCCGCCCGCCCCTTCCCGGACGCGCCATCGCTGACGGCGCCGAGTGCTCAGCCTGCCCTCAGCCCGTCCCAAATCCCACACGCCTCCTCCTGCCCGCCTCCAGGACAAAGGTGGATGCGTGTCCCCCGCAGCCCTGCACAGATCTAATCCCCCCACAGGCCATGGCATCGGTGTGGCACCTGCATCCCTGTGCCTGCGCCTGCACCCCGTGCCCTGTGCCTGCAGCCCCACTCTGGCACCCTGCGCCCACCCTCTGCTGCTCACCCCATCATCACTGTGTACCCCACATCCTGCCTTACACCTGCACCCCACATCTCACCCCACATCCTCACCCAGGGCCACGCTGAGCCCACGCAGCAGGACGTGGTGGGGCTGTCGCTGCGGCAAGACCAGATGCAGGTCCCCTCATCCGGCCTCAAAATCAGGCTGAGGGTGACAGGAGCGTGTGCCACTTGGCCCAGTGAGGCTGGAGGGGCCAGCACACCATCCCACGCCATCCCCGGGAAATCCTGTTTTTTCCGGGTTTGGATCAAGCACAGGGGACTGGGAAAAACGGCCATCCAGGGAAAACCCTACTGGAAAGCTGTAAAACCCCACTCAGTAAATCCCCACCCTCAACCAGCACAAGTTTTGGGGAGGCAGCCCCTGGCAGCAATGGCTCTGCCCTCCTTTTCATCCTATTTTGGGGATCTGGACTTTGTGCCTTTGGGTTTTTCCAGAAGGGAAATATATTAAAAAAAAAAAAAAAACCAGCAAAAAAACCCCAAAACCTAAGTACGCCACTGAGCTCCTGTGAATTCCCTATCAGCTGCTGTACACGCACATGGCACAGAAAAATCCTTAGCAAATTCCTGCTGAAAAATAAGAAAAAGACCAGGAAAACCCACCAAAGGCTGAGCTCGCCGGACACAGCGCGCCAGGAGGGGCTGACAGAGCTGTTACGGTCTATTGGGCCAATAATCCACAAACTAAGACAGATTTATTGTACATGGCAGATCCTAACAGCTCCAAAGAAACCATCACTGTCTCCCGGTGCTTAAAATTCACTTTCTTGGGGGGGGGGGAGAAAAAAAGGGCCAAAATATGGCTTTATGAGATAAGATGCGTGGTTGGACCACTCTGTGACAGGCAGAAGCCTGTGCAAACACATATATGGCTATTTTTTTTTTTGCTTTGGTATATAAATATATAAAATATCCCGTCTTCCAAGGCGAGCGCGACTGCATTACCCGTCGGAGCGCTGTCCTTACCACCGGATTACCCGGCTTGGTTTCACCTCCCTTAGCAAGATGGATTTGCAGGGATGTTGTTTCCGCCTCAGTATTACAGACCAGAAAAAAAAAAGAAGGGGGGGAGATAAAAAATTAAATTAATTAAAGCCAACTCGAGCCCCTGCATCCATCTGGCTTGCTGGGATGGATGAGTTTGGGAAGGTGCAATGATCTGAGGAGGGAGATGCTGGAGAGGAGAGCAGGCTCTTCCCACCGGCACCACACCGTGATAGCAAGCCTGGGATGGGGGGGATATTTTGATGATAATAATAATAAAAATAGTAATATTAAAAAGGGCAGAGCTGGCGCTTTCCCTGTTTCTGGCACACAGGACACTAGGCAGTGCAGAGCAGCGGGACCGGGAGCGGGATCAGCCCAATCCCGTCAGTAATTGCGGCGTCTGTTCGAATCTCCGCGACGCTGGAAATCACGCTGGGCCCGGCTCAGAGCTCCCCGGCGGCTGATCGTATCGGCCGGGGATCAGAGAGGCTCAGCTAACGGGTTTAGTGCGCGGCTCGTCCCAGCCGGCGCTGCCGCCGAGGGGGGGCCGGGCTCCTGCTCGCCCCGGGGGGGCCGCGGGGCCGGGATGCTCCTGGGAAGCTCGGAGGGAGTGTGTGGGAGTGGAGCATCCCTCAGCAGGACCATGCCTGGGGGGATGCCCGGTGGAACAGCCAGCCCTGAGCCCCTCTGGCATCGTGTGTGTTTGGTGGGTCGGGTATACCTTGTGTTCGCCCTGCCAGCACCCACCACCCCCCGGCTGCACCCCAAAACCATCCGGGGGGGTGTGAGCAGTGGGAAGCTGGAGCAGGCGACCAGGAGAGAATGACACGGGCAGGGATGGATGCAGGGAGGGGGGTTTGCATGGATGCCCCAGCTCCAGCCCTGCGGATGCACCCTAAAACCATCCCAAGGGGTGCGAGCAGTGGGAAGCTGGACCAGACGACCCGGACAGCCGCTTTCAGCTGAACCCGGAGCCTCAGAGCGATGCTCGTGGGTAGGGATGGGTGCAGGGAGGAGGTCTGCATGGATGCCCCGGCTCCAGCCCCCTGGCTGGCAGTGCAGCAGCGGGAAGGGATGTGCTGGGACTGGCCGGGTGGCTCCAGGGAGGGAGTCGAACGAGTAATTAGAGCAGGAGGCTGTGAGTCAGCAAACGATGCGTAACCTCGGCGAGGCTGACAATGAGGCAAAAGATGGCAGTTTCGACCGAGAGCGCCGGCTGAAAGGGCACATTTAGATATGCAAGAAGCAGCTACTCCTGACAATCCCAGGGCTGGGACCTGCCCAGCAAACCGTGCTGCTCCGGAGCCACCGTCTGCACCAAGCACTCAACTCCTTCCTCCAAAATCATTGTGAATAGAGACATGGGTGGGCAGAGCAAGGCAGCGGGGACCACTCCCAAAAAAAACAGCGTTCAGGGGAAGACGCCAGGCAGCCTCTGCTCCAGCACCCCATGCTGCCTGGGAAGTGGGATACAACCAGAGTGGGCAGCTGACCTTGCTCCGGATGCCCCGAAGAGAAGTGCAGCCACGGCGGGGCCGATCCTCCTGGCACACCCGCTGCACTCCAGGGTGGATATTAAGGTTTGGCTTGGGAGCAAACCCCAGCTCCAGCCACAGGCTCGTCCCCCCCCCCCCCCGTTTTGGGGGGGTCCATCAGGGCTGTAGGCAGGTAGGGCCCCGGCGCCCAGCCGCCCTCGGCGAGGAGAGTTTAATTAACCCCGGAAAGCGATCGTTAAACGGCCGGCCCGGGTAATCGATGCGGAAGGGGCAGCTTTGCTGCCGAGGGACCATCTGCTCCGGGGAGCGGCGGCGGCTCCTCATCCCCCCGTCACCCTGCTCCTGCCGGGAAGCCACGGCCACGGGGCAGCTGGTTTGGGGGCCTGATCCAGAGCTGAACCCCGGCCGAGCCATCCCGGGGGGATGGGAGCTGCCCCTCGCCTCAACCCTCGCTTCCCGTAAAGCCCCAAGTCCCTGAGCCACGTGATTTCCGACACGGCACAGCCCCCCCCGGCACAAAGCCCACCAGAGGGTCCCTCCAGAGCAAGGCATTCCCCCCTTCCCCCCAGCCAGGATGTGGCTGAAGTAAAGCTGGGCAGGGATGTGGCCAAGCATCCTCCACGCCCCACAGCTATTTTCACCCATGACATGAGTTTAGGGCGGTCTCAGCCTCGAGGGCACAGACGGTTTGTGTCTTTTTGGAGTGCCTGGCCCCCCCCCCCCCCCCCCACACAGATTCCCAGGGGATTACTCAGAGGGATGCTCTCAGCATTGCCCAGGATACCAGCCATCCTGCCAAGGGGCACTTCGTCCCTGCCCACCTCCCCCAGCACTCACTCACACCCTGAAACTCTGCTGGCAGCTCCCGACCCTTCTCCAACCCTGAATTTCCAAGTTTCTCCTTATTTCCACCCAGTACATGGTGCTGAGTGCTCAGGGACAGAGGGGCTGGGGGAGCACCCGCTCCCAAGGGACCCAGGAGCTGCTTCCCCCTATGGGGCACTGACTGCAGCTCTGGGATGGGGTTCTTGGACAAGTCTGGGATGGACACAGGGAGACCCCTGGTCCCTCACCCTGTGGTCACCCCCCAGGAGAACTTTAGGGGGCACCTGGGAGTGCAGCACCCCATGGCAAAGCCAGACAGCAGATGGAAGAGCGGGATTTTGCCTCTCCAGGATGTGATTCAGAGAGGCCAGTGTCCCAAGTGCTGTCCCTCTCCTATGAGGGGACACTCCACTATCATCACACCCTCCTCAGCTCCCAGTGCCAATGCATCCCAGGAAGCCTGTGAGGACATGGCACTGGCATGACCCTGCTGGGGTGATGCAGAACCTCCTGGTCTGGGTCTGACCCCACCCACTGGGAGGAGAGGGGCCTGGAATTCTCCCTGCTCTGATGGCAGCAGCTCAGCTGGCAGGGAAAAGTGGCCCCTGCACCCACACACACACCCCCTCCCACACTGGCACCACGATGTGGGCACCAGCTTGAGGGCCACCTCTGCCCCAGGAGAAGGTCCTGGTAAATTCAATTGCTGGTTGCCAGGACCACTGGGAGATCAGGTCAGGCTCTGGCTTGGAGTTGGCTGGGCAAGGGTTTGCCAGGACACCCACCACATCTGAGCCCCTGGGGAACACCCAGAGGGATGCCAAGGTACCAGCACCCAACCACTGGGCATGGGGGTAAGGTGACCCTTCCCATCCCTGCATGTCCAGGAAGGGATGCCCACGGCAGTGGAAGAGCAGCTGGAATGCTGTGGGCAGAAGGCAGCAGGGGCAGCTGAAGAGCTTCACTGCAGGAGGGAAACTGAGGCAGGGAAGGGCTGGGATGGGCCCACACACTTGGTGGAGTGAAGGGACCCAGAGCCAGCTTTTCAGCTACTCCCCATCCTGAGGCCACCCTGTGATGAGGACAGGGAGCAAAAACAGAGCAGGAACGCCCTCCACCCTGGCCCCATTAGCCCCCAGCACGGGATGTGAGACAGGAGCACACCCTCAGTGGGGTGCTTGCCCCTCAGCCCTCTGAGGAAGGATCCAGCCCTTCAAACTGGGGCTCAGCCCCAGAACCAGTGCTTAGTCCCCCAGACCACTGCTCAACCTGAAATGGTGCTCAGCCACCCAAACTGGTGCTCGGTGCCCAAACTGGTGCTTGCCTTCCCAAAACAGTACTCAGCCCCCCCAAGCCAGCTCTGAACACCTGAACACCCTGGACTGGTGCTTGACCCCTGAGATGGTACCAGCTCAGCCCCCCAAAATGGTGCTCAACTCCCAGGCTGGTGCTCAGCCCCTGAACCAGCACTCAGCCCACGAGACAGTCCTCAGCCCCAAACCAGTGCTCAACCCCTGAGGGGGTGCTCAGCCCCCCAAAACAGTGCTTGACCCCCCAAGTTGGTGCTCAGCCCCCTCAACCAGTGCTCGGCCACTGAGCTGCTGCTCAGCCTCCCAGAATGGTGCATGACTCCCAGGTCAAAGGTCAGACCCCAAACTGGGGCTCAGGCCCCCAAAACAATGCTTGATCCTCAAGCTGGCTCAGTCCCCCAAAATGGTGCTCAACCCTCATGCTTATGCTCAGCCTCCCAAAACAGTGCATGACCCTCAAGTTGGTGCTCAGCCCCCCAAAACAGACTCAACCCCCCAAAACAGCACTTGACCTCCAAGCCAGAATGACGCTTGACCCCCAAGCCGGTTCTCAGCTCCCCAAAATGGTGCTCAGCCCCTCCAGCTCAACACCCCAAAATGCTGCTTGACCTCCAAACCGGTGCTCAGCCCCCCAAACCAGTACTCAGCCCCCCCAAAACAGTGTTTTACCCCCAAGCCAGTGCTCAGCCCCCCAAAAAGCCTCATCCCCAATGGCAGGGTCAGCCACTCCATGGTCCACCCCAGGGGTGCCACTCCAGTCTCCTCCCAGTACACATACTGGTCCCGTGGTCCTTAGGACAGCCAGACAGCCCAGAGGGGTCTCCCCAGTTTCCTTTGCCCCTGGTCTCAGCATCCCCCCTCCCTTACCAAGGGGACAGGGGAGCACCATGGCAGGGAAGTCAGTCCCTTCCCAGCCCTTTGGCTGTGGGAGTGAACATGTCCCCCACTCCGTGTCCTAGAGGGGAGCCCCTTGTCCCCCTTCCCAGCACTTCCCAGGGGAGTTTCATCACCAGGAAAGACAAGATTCTCAGGGCTCTGTTAGAAGCCCCCCCGAAGCCCCAGGGCTGTGAAGGGTAAAGGTGAAAGAAAAAGGTGAGGTCCCTGGTTATCCTTGGAGGTGGCCACGTGCTGGGATGGTTTGTGGGATGCAGACCAGTGACCTCAAGTGGGATAAGAGAACATCCCACTTCTAACAGGGGTGGGGGACTTATTCCCTGCTGCTGGGGTGTTTTCCAGCCCTATCCATAAACCTATTGGCCTTTGGGATGAGCTGCTGAAGCCACCCACACACAGCCCAGTGCCAGCTATTTCCAGGATTAGGCTGTCGGTGGTTATGGATATGGTTGTCCCCCCCAAAAAATCCCCTCCCCAGCAGCAGCCACAGGCAGCCTGGGAACCCCCAGGGACTGGCCACTGGCCTTCCAGGTCCCCCATTCCCCTACAGCTCCCCTGTTTTTCTCCAGCTCTCCCTTTTTCCCCCAGCTGTGGCATCTCCAGACCTCCAGACACAGCCCCCTTCCCTGCCCCATCCTCACATCCCTCCCTGCCATCCCCCACCCCCTAATGGAACCGGCTGCCACATGGATTCATCCCAGTTTAATCTTCACGGTGCATCAGCACAGGAGAGAAAACACAACGTTTTTCCTTTTTTTTTTTTGGGTCTTAATCTTTACCTGGGGTCAGATTTACCAATCCTCCCGCTAATCCCCCCACGCCTTCGCAAAGCAAAGGGCCCCCTCCTCCTCCACCCCGGGGAGCACCCATAGCCCCAGGGTGCCTCGGGATTAGCACTCCAGGTGATTCCAATTCTTCCCAGCGAGGTGGCAATGCATGTTTTTAAAGGCTTCTTTTATTTAACTTGAATGTGAGGATGAGGAGGAGGGAGGTGATGCAGCAGTGGGGAGATGGGGGCAAAGCCTGGGGGTCCTGGCATGATGGATGGGTTCAGATATTTGGAAAATATTCAGGGAAAGGATAAGAAACTGCTTCTTAGAAATGATTCAGTGGCATTCCCTGCCTCAGTTTCCCCGTTTGTAGAGATGACAGGTCACCTTCTCTCCTGGGATTCAGATGGCTGTCCCTGAACAACCTCCAGGTCATCCCTGGTGCTGGGGGAACGGGACTGGGAATCACCCCAGGGCTCTGCAGAGGGAGGCCTGGGAAGGGGGCAAGGGTTCCTGTGGATTCCAGGGAACAGGGATTCCTGTGGATGGGAGGACAGAGAGCTCTGCAGAAGGGGGGACAGGGGATCTGCATAAGGGGGACAGGGGTCCCTGTAGATGGGGCTCTGAAGATGAAGGGTCAGGGTTCTCAACAAGAGGGGGGAACAGGGATACCTGAAGATGGGGAGAAGCAAGGGGCTTTGAAGATGGGGGGACAGGGACCCCTACAGAAGATGGAACAGAGGGCTCTGTAGAAGGGGGACAGGGGGCTTTGCAGACAAGGACAGGACAAGGTGGACAGGGTTCCCCGCAGAAGGAGGGGACAAGGGCCTTTGCAGACAGGGGAGGACAGAGAGGAGAGGGGTTCTTGCAGAAGGAGAGGTCAGAGATCCTTGCAGGAGGGTTTTGCAGACAGGAGGGGGACAGAGGCGATGGGGGTCCCTGCAGATGCGGGGACAGGAGCAACAGAGCTCCCTGCAGATGGTGAGATGGGGTCCCTGCAGATGCCGAGGGGGACAGAGGTCCCTACAAACCTGCCCTTCCCACGCCAACCTCCCGCTGTGCCCCCACCATACCCCACCTCTGCTGCAGCGGGGGGGCTGCGCAGACACCCCCAGCAGGGTGGGAGGCAGGGGCTGCCCGCAGCCCTGCCCTGACCCCCGTCCCCCCGCGGCGGCGGGCGAGATAAGGGAGCTAACCGGGTCTGGCAGCGCGGCCCCCGCCGCGACAGCGCGCACGCTCGGCCGCGGCCGGCACTTCGCCTCGCCAGCCTGGAATTTGCAAGCTGTCCTGATGCATTAAAGCGCAAACGCCTGGCGACCAGCTCCCAGCCCCGTGCCCGGCTGTGCCAGGCCACGGCATCCCCTCCCCGGGGACGCCGACGCGGGGCCAGCTGTCCCCAAGGGCGGTCAGAGCCACCATCATCATCATCATCATCATCATCTTCATCCTCCACGTTTATTTTTCCGCCCCTAGCCCCAGCTTTAAATAGCGGGATGGGGAGGTGGTGCCAGGCTTGTGCTGTCACCGGGACACTGGGGACATCAAGAGCTGGTGCTGGGGTCAGGCAGAAGCACAGCAGTGCTGGTGCAATAGAGCCCCTTCCAGCAGGCAGCCCCCTGTGCCAACCGGGGCTTGGAGGGGATGGGGAGACACAGATGGACATGGATGTAGAGATGGATGGGATGCCCCAAGGATAAAGGTATGGGACCCCGAGGTGGGTACCTCAACACCCTCATGGGCACAGCACTGCAAGGACCACCCCAGAGAGCCAGAGAGAGATGGGCTGCAGTCCTCTTGGACAGCACCCGTTCCCTGGGGATCTCAGGGTCCCCCTTTCCCTGTGCCCACACTTGCACTGTGCCCCCCAGTTTCACTCCCTACACTGGGTGCTTCCCACAGATGCCAGAGGGGAAGGTGGGGAAGGACAGCCCCTTCACAGTTCAGTGTCCAGCCAGCACCCACTGTCCCACATCCCCCACCCTGATGCCTATCAGATTCCCTGGGAGCCCCAAGGCCACGAATGCCATGGGATCCCCTCCAGGTCCTTCCAGGGGGCTGGGTGTGCTGAGGGGAGGCTGGCCACCCAAGGCTTCGGGCAGAGGGGACACCCTGCTCCCCAGCACCATCGCACGCTCGCTCCTCGCCCACACGCCCAACGAGGCTCTCAAATCACCACAGGACCCAACAGCCACCAGGACACATCCAGGACACACAGGGAACAGCCAGGATGGGCTCAACCAGTTGTGCCAATCCCAGCGGTGGCAGCGGGATGCCCGTGGGAGGAGGGAACGGCAACAGCCGGCTGGAATAGGAGTGTGAAGAAACGGCTCTTGCGTGCTCTGTCCGGAGCCAGCTAACGAGGCCATATTTGAAATGCTTCGCATACCTCCGGTCATCAGATTAGTGAGATGCAGAAGGTAAAGCAGAGGGCAGGAGGAGCACTCCCAGCCAGCGATCCCCGGCCAGCGCTCCCACCCGCTGCGGGAACTGGGGGAAAAGTCTCCGGCTGGCAGCAGGGAGCAGGGCAGGGAGCAGCCATGGGGACCCCAGGAGCGATGGGGGCCTGGGATCTACTTCCCTGATGTGATCCCAGTGGTCACAGGGACACCAGGAGCAATGGGGGCCTGGGATCTACTTCCCTGCTGTGATCCCAGTGGTCACAGGGACACCAGGAGCAATGGGTACCTGGGATCTACCTTCCTGCTGTGATCCCAGTGGGGACACCAGGAGCAATATGTACCTGGGATGTACCTCCCTGCTGTGATCCCAGTGGCCATGGGGACCCTGGGAGCGATGGGTGCCTGGGATGTACCTCTCTGCTGTGATCCCAGCAGGACAGGGCAGGCATGCAGGAGAGGAAAGTGGAGAAGGACAACCCAACCCACTGCCACGTCCTAGTCACCAGCCACTGCCACCCCTCACCTCACCAGGGCCCAGGTGAGATTTGGACCTGCTGAAAGACCTTTCAAGACATAACAGGGGCTGTTATGTCAGAGAGAGACTTTTCACCAGGGCCTGCTGTGATAGGACAAGGAGCAAGGGTTTTAAACTGACAGAGGGCAGGGTTAGATGGGCTATTGGGGGAAGTTCTTCCCTGGGAGGGTGGTGAGACCCCAGCACAGATTGCCCAGAAAAGCTGTGGCTGCTCCAGCCCTGGAAGTGTCCAAGGCCAGGTTGGACAGGGCTTGGAGCAACCTGGGCTAGTGGAAGGTGTCCCTGTCCATGGCAGGGGGTTGGAATAAGATGAGCTTTCAGGTCCCTTCCAACCCAGGCCATTCTGTGAGTCCCACACACCCTCCAAGTATCATCTGTGGGCACAACTCATTTCCCATCCCCCAGGCATCAACACTCCTTGGGCATGAATGGTCCTCCCTGCTCCTGCTCCAGGTCCAGAAGAGGCTGGAGAGCAGGAATCTGCCTCTGAGCAGAAAGTGGGCACAGAGGAGGAAAAGCAAACACTTGGCACCTTTCAGGGTCGGGATGTTCAAGTGAGAATTCAGTCTTCAGGACATTCAAGCAAGGACAGGACTCAAGACTCAGATGTGGGCCCCGTAATCCAGTCTCTGAAGGCAATAAGGAGGCACAAAGGCCACAAGGGCAACTCCCAGCAAAAAGAAGTGAAAACCAATGACACCAAGACCCTTGGGGACACCAGGAGACAACCTGGGGGTTTAGTGGATGGAGCTGCATTGCTTGTTTGGGCACAGCTGAAGACTCCATAAGGAACACTGTGGGAGACAGATATTGCCCAGATATTCCTATGAAGAGCTGGAGCATGAACTCAAGGCAGGTTTGCAAAGGCGAGGCCAGGGCCACCTCCAACCATGGGCAACCACCCACAAACCAAGAGGTGGCCAGAGACAGCAGCACCAGAGGAAGCCAAAGGGGAACATACCCAATCTCATCACACCAGAGCACAAACCCAACCCTCACTCCAGCCCAGGCCATCCCCAGGTTGCTCAGTACCTGCTGACCAAACCCATGCCAGGGTCAACTGAGGGTTTCATGGGTGGCAGCAGCCACCCAGACTCCAATAGAGTCACTAATGAGGCCAGGCCAGCACTGTTCCCAGCCCTGCCACCACCCAGGTGACAATCAGACCTGGGGATGAAGCCCATCTCAGGAGTGACACAGAAATGACAGGGTAGGTCCCATCCATCACATCAAGCCCTCAGTGAAGTATCACTGAGCTGCCACAGGGCAGAGCCAGTGACCTGAGCCCTTTTCCAGCTCCCACCTCTCTGAGCTGGGAGGGTGGGGATGGAAAAGCACATCCTGCTTGGAAAATCAGAGAACAGCTTTTATTTTTTTTTGTTCTTAGCCAGGGTCACGGCTGACACGCACCCTCCCATTCCCAGGCCACCACACTGCCACCATCACTGTAGGGAGGTGACAGGCCTTCATCATCCTCCTGGCACAAAGGATGTCCAAGCTCAGGTGATGGAAGATGCTTTGGTACAAGCAATCCAGGACAAGGACATCAAGCCAGACCCACACATCCCAAGGAGAGCCCACAGCCTGGGAGCCGTCAGTCCAGTCCCTTTTCCATGCCATAACGATGGATGGTGGAAACCAGGGACACCAAGGCAGCCTCTGGAAAACCTTCTGACCTCAAAAATCCTTTTATCCACATAATCACAGGCTGCCACCCATGTGCAGCAAGGGCTGTCATCTCAGACCATCAGTACACTCCACCTGCCTGAAAGCCAAGGGACAACACAAGCAGGGATGAAATCACTCCAAAGATGTAAGGGATGCACCCCCCAGCCCTCCAGCCCCCCAGAAGGAGAGGCTGTGGGGCAGGGCACACCATCAGCATGAGATGTTGACAGACCCAAAAGCTTTGTGACTGTGGATGTCAGGCACCCGAGGGCCAGTGCCAGGGTAAACGTGCCCTTTGGACTTTCCCAAAGGCAATGGGACCCACGGGTCACCCTCAGCCACTCACTGGGGTCACACTGTCCTGCTGCCTGGCTTTCCTTGGAGCTCTCCCAGGGCTCCAGCCCCACAGGACACGGATAGGGATGCCAACTGCTCCTTGCCCACATGCCCTAATGCTGCCCCAATGGGTTCCCTATGATGGGGAGTTACAGCCTCCCCACTAGGACATGTCTCTCTGCTGAAGGCAAAGGCTGCTGCAGACCTGATCCCCACAGCAGGGCCACTGCTGAGCAGGAGCAAACCCACAGTTTCCTTCCCACTGGACTGTGATTTCCCACTGGCCAACTCTGGAGGTGGTTCTTCCTCCAGTCACCCCTTTGTTCCAACACCTCTTCCCTTCTGCCCCTCCTACCCCATTGCCCCTGCACCGAGTCACAGAATGGTTTAGGTTGGAAGGGACCTTAAAGTTCATCTCATTCCATGCCCTGCCATGGGCAGGGACACCTTCCAGGGACCAGGTTGCTCCAAGCCCCAGCCTTGAATACTTCCAGGGATGGGGCAGCCACAGCTTCTTTGAGCAACCTATGCCAGGGCCTCACCACCCTCAGCATAAAACATTTCTTTCCTTGCTATGTCCAAGTTAACTCTGACCTGTTGCAGTTTAAAACCCTCACTCCTTGTCCTGTCCCTCCATCCCTTGTCCAAAGTCCCTCTCCAGCTCTCTTGGAGCACCTTAAGGGACTGGAAGGGGCTCTAAGATCTCCCGAGAGCCTCCTCTTCTCCATGCTGACCACCCCCAGTTCCCTCAGCCTGTCTCCAGAGCAGAGCTGTCCCAGCCCTCAGAGCATTCCCATGGCCTCCTCTGGACTCACTCCAACAGGCCCAGGTCTGTCTGTGCTGGGGACCCAAGAGCTGGACGTGGTGCCCCAGGGGGTGTCACCAGAGCAGAGCAGAGGGGCAGCACCCCCTCCTCACCCTGCTGCCCACACTGCCACGGTGCAGCCCGGGATACACTCTGCTCTCTGGGCTGTGAGCACACAGTGCCGGCTGATGTCCCATCTGTCACCCACCAGCATCCCCCAGTCCTTCTCCCCAGGGCTGCTCTCAGCCCACCCACCCCCTGGCTGCACCGGGACTGGGTGCTGCCCCCACCCAGGTGCAGGCCCTTGCACTTGGCATGGTTGGACCTCCCACCTTCCTCCTGCCCCATCACCTGCCTGGCAGGAAAACAGCCGCTCCCACACACCAGCTGCTGCCAGCATCTCCAGCCCTTCCCAAGCCACCACAGCCCATCCATTCCCATGTCCCCAGCTGGGTGGGGGGCCACCCTCTTCCTGGGATGGTGTTTCCCATGCTCCTCCCTAGCCTGGATGAGTTCCAAGAGCACCACTCACTTTGGGGACACCTGGCCCCCCATCTCCATTCCTGGGCTCTGTGCTGAGGGCTCTGGCTGCAAGGGGCAGCTATGGCAACTGGGGGTCCCACAAGACCCCCCATGCTCCCAGGAGCCAAAGTCGAGTCAGGGGAAAAGGAAGGGGAAAGAAAAAAAACTAAGCCTTTTGAGTGCAATATTTTAGTTGAGCACCAGAGCATGAGTAAAGGAGGGAGCTTTTCGTGGTCTGGTGAGTTTAAGCTATGAGCTGAAAGTTTAACTATTAATACACTTAATCAAGAGGTTGTTCCTATGGCTGGGATTTGGGAAAACAAACCAGGGAGGCAGGGGAACGGCGGCACCCACTGTGGCCACCCCAGGGAATGTCCCTGCTGGGGGAGGTGGAGGGTCCAGGACCAGACAGGGCCGGATCCAGCCTCAGCCAAACCTTGCACGGACACACCAGGTGCCAGGTGCTGGCTGTGAGGGCCAAGTGTCCTGGATCTGGCCCTCCTCCCAGTGCCTCATGCAGATTTGTCAGAGGGGGCAGTTTTGGGGAGAGGATGCCACCCCCAAGCCCTGCAGCATTCCCAGGTCACAGACAAGCAGCACCTGCACTGCTGCCACCTGCCTGGAATGGCCCTGGTGACAACAGGGTGAGTGAACCCCAGGGTGAGGGATCCCCAAAACAGCCCCCAAACACACCCACAGCATCTCCCCTTGCACCCACCTCTGCCAAGGAGGAAGAGGCTGAATTCTGGGGTGCAGCACCCAGAGCCACTTTCCCCTTCCCGCCCACTTCATGTCACGGGCAGGAGGCACAGGCAGGAGTGCAGGCAGGACAGGCAGGGGTACGGGCAGGGGTGCGGGCAGGAGTGCGGGCAGGCTCCTGGCAGCGCGGCGCCGGCTGCCCGCATCCCCGCCACAAAATCCATGTCAAGGACGCCTCGGCCGTCTCCTGCCTCTTCCCACCGAGCGTGGGGGGGGACACGGGGATATTCGTGGCGCCCGCACAGCAACCCCCCGCCCCCTGTCCGCACATCCCGCCAGGCAAACAGCCCCCCCCCCGCCCCTGCCCCCGGGGCCACCGAGCCCCGAATGGCGCCGGCACCAACTTCTGAGCGGCACCGGCGGGTCCTTTGTTACTTTGCTTTTGTTGTCACACGCCGGCGCGTCCCCGTCCCCATCGTCCCGTCCCCGTGTCCCCGCACACACCCCTCCCACACCCCCCCTCCCCCGGCGGCGGCCCCGAGGTCAGGGCGCGACATCTGCCAGCGCGACGGGGCGACGCCGGTACCGGCACCGGGGAGGGGGGAGCGCCCCGCCGGGGGCACCTCCGGGGGTACCCCGCGCGGGGACACTTTTAGGGTGACACCGCCACCGACGGGGATGCTCTGCGGCGGCCCCGCGGGTGCCGCTGGAGGAGCCGGTTCTCCAAAGCTTTTCCCGGTGGGAATGCGAAGGACGGACGGACAGACGGAGCGGGGTTTCCATGCCTACAAGCGCTCCCGCTGAGCGGGACCTCGTGGGGGGGGGGGGTGTCACCCCCCTCGTTCCCATGCGACCCCCCCTCGGCTCGGCCCCGCCGGGGGATGCAGCGCAGCCCGAGGGGAGCAGCGGGGGCCGGGGCACGCGGGGGGCCGGGGTGCGGTGGGGGGGCGAGGGGGTCCTCGTTCCCCCGCAACCCCAGGTGCGGCCCCGCCGCCGGGCTGGGGGCCGGGGGGCGCGGACAAAGCGGCACAAAGGGGCCGCTGACACAGCAGGGCCCGTTTCCAGAGAAACAAAACTTCCGCCGGCCACGGCTCCGTGCCCCAGGTAGCCGGGATGGGCATCCCCTCCACCCCTCCCCAAAACCCGGCCTCACCCGCCCTCCCGCAGCACGGCACCCCCTGTCATCCCCCCGTGCCCCCCCCCGGCAGGGAGCGGCGGGGGGTGAAGGTTGCCCGGCCGGGTCAGCGCACACGCGGGGCCGTTACCGCAGGATGTGTGCGCAGCTTTGTTTGTGCGTGGGATGGCCCCCCCCCGCAATCCCCATCCCATCTCCCACCCCCCCATTCCACCCCCTATCCTCCTCTCCCCAATCAATCATCCCAGCAAAGAATAACCCGACCCGAAGCAGCCCCGGCCCCGCAGGAAGGACGCTGCCGGCTGCGGGATGCGGTGGAAAAAAAAAATTAGGAATAATAAAATTAAAATAAAAGGGGAAAAAAACCGCAAAACACCCCCCACCCCCACGGGGCGCGTGGGGCCGCGGCTCGGCGGAGTTTGGGGACGTAATTCCCAAATTCGGGCACAATCCACAGCCCCCACGGTGGCTCTGGGGCTGGCGGCACCCACGCCGGTGCGGAAGAGGGATGTTCCACGGTGCGACCGCGGTGGCTCGAGGGGTGTCGGGGTGCGTGGGGGGCGCGGGGTGCCCTCCCCGCCGCGGGTGGGGGGGGAGCGGGGCGTTTGGGAATCCCGTCTGACGGCGAAGCGGGGCGGGGTGGGGGGTTAGTTGGGAACGGGAAGGGGAGGGGGATGATAAAGTTGGGTGAGTTGTCGCACATGGCTGGGCGATGGCGAGCGGCGCCGCTCCCACGGCCACCCCGCGCCCGGGCACCGGCGGCGGAGCCAAACTGCGGCCGGAGCCCGGCGCACCCCGGGCAGGCGGCAGCGACCCACGCGCGGAGACCGAGCACGGAGGGGCCGCCACCAGCGCCGGGTTGGGGCTCCCCCCCCCCCGGCGCCCCCCACGCGATCCCCGTCGCGGGTGGCAGTGCCGGCCCCGCTGCCCACCGCCTCCCCCCGGCGCCGCCGCCCCCGCCGCCCCCCGGCCCCGCCGCCACCATTGTCACCCGGGAAACCACCGGGCGCTGCCGCGGCGGCCCCGGGGCGGCGGGGGGGAGACGTGGGGGGCTCACCTCATCCCTCCCCGCGGCTTCCAGCGCATCCCCGCCGGGCTGCGGGTACCGGCAGCGGGGTTCGGCGGCGCCGAGAAAAACTTTGCTCGTTACCCCCGCCGTCCCCCCGCCATCCCTCCCCATCCCCGGGAAGCGGCGGGGCCGCTCGGGCGCCGCGCAGGCAGCACCGGCCGGGCCCGACGCGGGCAGGCGGGCAGGCGGCCAGCTCCGGCCCCGCCGCCGCCGCGGGCAGCCCGGGCACGGCGCCGGGCAGCGGGGCGAGCCGAGAATCCCCCCGCCAAACTTTTTTCTTCTCCACCACCCCCGCTTTACCCACCACCCCCTCAACAACCCCCACCCCAACTCCGCCGCCCGGAGCGCCCCGGGGGCCGGCACCGACCGGCGGTCCGGGAGCCACCGCGCTGCGGGCAGCGCTGCCGGGGAGCGGGGGGCGCCGGGGAAAGGGGGGCAGGAGGGGAGGGAAAGGAGGGGGGGAAAGGGGGTGGTCAGCACCTGCCCGGGGGCCGGGGCCGGGGACGGGGGGAGCCGAGGCGGGCTCGGTGCCTCGCCGCCGCCGCACACCCACCTCCACATCGCCGCTCGCTCTGGGAGTGCGCAGCCCCCGCTCCGCGCTGCACGGCGCTGCCGCCGCCGCCGCCGCCGCTGCCCGCGGCTGCCGGCAAAACCCGGACCGGACCGGGCCGAGCGCAGCGCCCCAGCGCCGCCGGACACCGCGACCGCGACACGCCGCGACCGCGACAGCGACACGCCGCGCGCGCCCCCCGCCGCCCCGCGCGCGCGCCGCCCGCCCGGCACACACTCACACACACACACGGACACACAGACACACACACACCCCGCACCGACCGATCCCCCTCGCAGTGTGCGCACACACCCACCCCCCCGGGTCCCCGCAGCCCCCCCCGGGTGTCACCCCGCTGCGTTCCAGCTGCCCCCGCGGGTGGCACCGG
>NW_020884887.1:747390-814117 GCF_003945725.1 Corapipo altera
CTACCCACACAGGCACACGCGGGGGTAGCCACGGTGTGCCCACCCCCTCCCCTGTGTCCCAGCCGCCCCCACGAGTGTCACTGTGCTGTGCCTTCCATGGGTTGTCCACCCGCCACTGGTGTTGCTGGGATGTGTCCCCCTCCATGTCTCAGCCACCTCCCATTGGGTGCCACCGTGGTGTGTCCCCCCATGTCCCAGCTGACCCCCGGGTGTCACCGTGGTGTGTCCCCCCCCATGTCCCAGCTGCCTCCCCGGGTGTCACCGCGGTGTGTCCTCCTGTGTGTCCCCCCCGTTTTCCAGCCACCCCTCTGGGTGTCACCATGGTGTCCCAGCCACCCACACGGATGGGATTGGACTCTGTCCCCCATATCCCATCCACCCCCACGGGTGTCACCCTGTTTGTACCCCCTCCATGTCCTACCTGTCCCCTACAGGTTTCACCCCACTGTGCACCCCATGTCCCAGCCACATCCACGGGTGTCACCCCATTGTGCCACCCCACTCCCCACATATCCCCTGTGGGGTGTCACCATCCTCCCTGTGGGGTGTCACCGTGTTGTGCCTCCCTCCATCCTTCTGTGTCCTGAGCAGTGACATCCCTGTGTGCACCCCCCTACCCCAGAGTGGTCCTCCTCCTTTTGTCCCACTGTGGGGTGCCCATCCCTCTGTCCATCCCCCCCATGGGGTACCCCCTCAATGTGCTCCATCCCTCTGTCCCCACTGTGGGGTGTCCCCCTGCACATACCACATCTCTCTATGTCCCTTGTGGGGTGTCAATCCCTCTGTCCCTCCCCTCCGTGGGGTGACCCCAGAGTGTTCCCCATCCATCTGGGTGAAGCCCCACCCCTCTGTTCCCCCCGTGGGGTTCAGCTGGCAGCAGATCCCAAAAGCAAGAGGTAGGCGAGGTGCAGGGGGGGGATTCTGGGACTCACAGCCCCCCCATCCCACCACCACACCTGGGTACACATTGTGTTGGTCCAGGGGTCAGCAACCCCAATTCCAGAGCCCCAGAGCCCTGGGCTTGCTGCTGCCACCAGAAGAGACCTCGTGGTCCCACTGGCGGGACATCGCTGAAATCCCCCTGAATAAACAGCAAATAATCGATGGCCCGATAAGTCACCGGGAGGGAGGGGACAAATCCCGAGGTTTGGCCCCGCGGGGGGGGGGGGAAACACGCTTGGCCCAGAAGTTTCCTGCTCAACTTTTTGACAGGATTTTTTGCTGCTGAGGGGGAGAGTTGCTGTTGGCTCTTTTTTTTTTTTTTTTCCCCTTTGAGTGGTGGGCACTGAAAAATTGGAAGTTTAAAAAAAAATCGCTTCAATCCCCACTCCTCAGCCGAGAGCAGCTTTCCAGGGACAAACAGCCCAAAAAAAACCCACCACCCCCAATTCCCGCAGCCTTTTCGGTTGCCAGCAAAATACCCAAACCCTCTCAAAAGCAGAAACCCTGACAAAAATGAAACTGGGTTTGTGTTGCCGTTGATTTTTTTTTTTTTTTCACAGGAATGCGAAATCTCTTCCCACCCCGCTCCCGCCTCGAAAGGAAACAAAAAAATCTGCGATGGGGCGGGAGGGGAGGGAGGGGGGGGCCGAGGAGCTCGGATGCGCTGTTTGTATTTGATCCACGTCTCGTTAATTATGTGCCTCTCGCATATTTAGCCACTGGGATTTGCAACCGCGGGTGCTGTGACGGATGCTCTGCCTTCCCCAAAAAAAATCTCCCTCCTGGGCGGCAGCGATGGGGGGGCACTGCCCCCTCCTCCTGGGCACCCCTTCAGCTCCTCTGCTCGCCATCCCAGCGCCCTCCCCTCCTGCCTCCCTCCACAATTCAGCCTCTCAGCCCTCCCCAAGAAAAGGAGCAGAGGAGCCTCGTGCCAGGCACATGGGGTGAGGGTGACACATGGGAGAAGGGACATCATCCCACCAGCACCACAGCTGGTGACAGTGCCCAGCACACAACACCATCTCACCCAGGTGGGCTTTACCACGAGTGTTTCCTTTGCCTGTTTTTGGCTGTTTTTAAGGACATGACCCGCTCCCCGATGCCACTGGGATCCACAGGGTGTTGGTGTCCCCTTTGCCAAGGGCACGGCCTGTGGTGGTGGCACCTGAAGTTTGCCACCCTCTGAAGATCTCCAAATGCAGCAGCATTTCACTTCTCAGAGTGTCTGGAAAACTTCCATGAGCACAAATCACCTTTATCGAGGACAAGGATCCCTGAAGAGAGGGGAAACTGAGGCATGGGGCCAAGTGGGGACTTGCTGACAGTGGCAGCAGCAAAGCTGGGGCTCCAACCCAGTGCTCCCCAGCAAACCTCCAGACTGCCCAGCACTCCCACAGCCCAGCCACCAGTGCTCCAGCCCCAGGGAGCCCCCCAGATCCAGAGGAGGGTCCCCCAGTGCCTCCAGACTGGCAGGTCCCCACGGCACGGGGTAGATCCTGCCAGGAATGCAGCACATGAGCCTCCGTCCTGCTACTGGAGCCTTTTCTCAGGATGTGCTGGGGGCTGTGGGGGACAGGAGGATGAGGATGGAGGGCAAATGGGACAGGAAAGGAGGGTGAGGGAACAGGGGTAGAGGATGACAGGGCCAAGGATGGAAGGGAAGGGAGACAAGGTTGAAGAGGGGAATGGGGATAGGGATGAAGGGCAAATGGGACAGGGCTGGAGGGACAGAGAGACAGGACTAGAGAATAACAGTGCTGGAGATGGAGGACACAGGGCACAGGGATAGAGGGGACAGGGGATGGGGACAGATGGCAAGGGGACAGGGAGGAAGCGTGTCAACAAACAGCAGAGCTGGCCCTGCCCTCTGCCTGCCAGAGCCATGAGGCTCCACCAGTGGGGTCTGCATTGCCTCCTCCCCAGTCAGGGAGCAAATCCAGGACCTCTACCTGCCTCCAGATAGGGAGCCAGGAATAACTGGGGAGGGACAGGGGCCGTGAAGGTGATGCTGGGCAGCCTGACCCTGCAGCAGTGAGGGGGGTCACAGAGGTCCATGTGTCCCCCCCCCAGGTGGCAGTGGGGCACAGTGGGAGAGCAGCTGGAGGGCTGCCAAAGCTGCATGAGCGGGAGACGTGTCCCAACAACCTCCAGAGCACAAACACACCTCCAAAATTCTCAACCCCAAGTTCCCCCAGCCTGGTCGCTGCCATCCAAGTGGCTTACAGAGCTGGCACTCTCTTGTCACCTCCTCCAGACAGACTGTAGGGTGCCTCCTGGCAGAGGGGACCCAAATCCAGCCAGATGCTGGGCCGGGAGCCCCAGACCTTGGTGACATTCCTGATTTTGGGGAGGAGGCTGGATGGGGGAACCTGGTGGGACCCAGCAGTGAGAAGCTGGACAAGGTTCTCCGAATGCTCTGCTGGGAAACACCCCTTCCCTACCCTGGCAAGCTGGGGGCAGACTGGTACAAACCCCTTGGCCCTGATGGTGCTGGAAAGCAGAGCTGGAGCTCACAGCATGTTTTGGGTGCCGACCTCCAAGAGCACGGGTCGGAGTGACCCACCATCATGCTCTGCTGGCTGCCTCGGCAGCACAGGGCTCTGTCTGTGCCCAGACAAGCCCAGGGGACACAGCAGCCCCTTGTCCCCTGCCTGGGGGGCCATGGGAGTCCCCACCTTCCCTGCTGCACAAGCCTTGAGCCCCAGGACGGGGGTCCCCCGGGCAGCACATACCCCTCCGCCGGCCCCCGCTGCCCCTTAATTGAGGTCTGTCTGTGTTAATTTTTAACCCCAGCTGTCTCCCACATGGCGGACGCTGGACGTGCTGGCCCCGCTTCCCGGGGACATGCCACAGCGGCGCAGGGACCGGCCACCCCTTCCTGGAAAGGGCTGGGGGCGGGGGGACAAAAGCCCCTGCTGCCCACGGGGTCACTGGATGGTTCACATCCCTCGTGGGACCCCAGCGTGGGTTCCTGGGGTGCCTGGGGAGGGGGGTGCGGGTGCGGGGCAGGCGTGTGGCACCGACCTTTGTGGCCGGGGGGTTCGGGCTGTCCCCCTGGCTCCTGTGCAAACGGCAGCGGCTGCTGCCCGGGAATGTCCTGGCAGGAGGGACCCGGGCCTCAAAGCAAACAGACGCCGCGCCGGCGGTTGGGAGAAGGGCAGGAAGCCGGTTTCCCTCTGCCCTCTCCCACCCAGGCACAGCGGAGCGAGGGGGGAGCACGGCATGGGGAGCCTTGGGGGCTGGCGAGCATCCCCCCAACCTGCAGCAGGGAGGCACAGCCAGACCCTCGCCCAAATCAGCCCTGACCTGGGGGCTGAGGAGCTGCTCCCGAGGTGCCTGGGGACACCCCGGCCACCCGCGTGTCCCAGCCTTTGGCAGGGGAAGGGCGGGCGGCCACAGGGGGTCTGTGCCGCGGGGCCGGGTGGGCCGGAGCCGCAGTCACGCCTACGTGCCAGGCAGCAGGAGAACCACGAGGACACTCGAGCTGCAGCGTTTCCACCTCCGGGGACCCTGGCAGGCGTTGGGGTGGTTTTTTTCTTTTTTTTTCTTTTTTTTTTTTTTGAGCCGGGGATTCGCCTGGAATTCAGACGCCCACGTGGTCCAAAATAGCCTGGCTCCAACATCCGGAGCGCCCTGCAAAAGCCATCTGCCTGCGCAGGCAGGGCAGGCAGCCGCGGGGCTGGGGCACGTCGGCACGATCCCATCCCATCCTCTCCCGGTGGATCCTGCTGCCAACGTCTGCTGCTGGGGGTCACGGAAGCAGTGCCTGAGCCGTGCCAAGGACAGAGGGACAAGCAAGCGCCGTGGTGCGTGGCCAGGCAGGGGACACCGGTCCTGGGTCACATTAACACCAGAGCTTTCCTAGAGCCTGTGGATTTTTGGCTCACCCCGAGCTGCTGCTCAGCAGCCAGGCCTGGGGAGACACCAGTGGCATGAAAACAGCCGTTCTCAGACCAGGGTGTTGCCCTTTAGATGGGAGCTAAATGCAGAGCAAGCAGGGGGAATTATTCCTGCCCTACTCGTGTCCTCATACATTTTGTCCCTTGGATAGCCCTGTGTTGTCACCTCAAATCCAGCTCCAGCCCTCTGGTGGGACAGGATCCTTCATCCTCAGCACCTGGCATAGGAGGATACCTGCTCCACGTGTCCCTCCTCGTGAGCCTTCACCAGCAGGACTGCGGGGCTGGATGGGGCTTTCCAAACCTCTTCTGCCTGTCCACACAAACAAGGAGACATGGAAAGGTCGAGGCAACCCCGATTTTAAAAACAGACGTGCAAGTTACATGATTTCCACTGGAAATATCAAGGTTACTTACGGCAAGAGCTAATTTGGGCATGCTTGAGTCAGGAGCTTCAGAGAAAGGACGGTGAAAACTGTGCTGGCCTCCTCCTGGCCAGTGTGGCAGCCAGGTCATTGCCTCCTGCCCAGCACTCCGGGTGATCCTGCACCCAGGTGTTGCATGTACAGCCTCAGGAATGTGGGGTCCTGAGGGTGATGGTGTCACCTGAGCACATCAGTGTTTTATGGAAGGCCATGGAAAAGCCTGGGTTGTGTAGCAGAAGGTCTGGCTCGTGGCAGCATCCCTGCGGACACGCTGGTGGAGGTGGCCAGCAGCCAGCAATGCTCAGGGACACAAAAGGAGGAGGTGGTGCCCTGTCACCTCCCAGGGTCACGAGGCCTCTCGCAACAGGCACACAGTAGGTCCCTCTGCTGTGATATCCCCCCTGGATGCATTTTCCTCTCTTTCACATCCCCTCTTCCCATCAACGCTGCTGCACCTGGGCCTTGATCAAGACACTGTGGAGGTGAGCCATGCACACCCTTCCTTGCAGAAAGGACTCTGGCACTGGAACAGGCTGCTCGGGGCAGTGGTGGAGTCACCATCCCTGGAAGTGTTCAAAAGATGTGGCACTTGGGGACATGGGTTAGTGGTGAGCACAGTGATGTTGGGTTAACAGTTGGACTCATTGTTCTTAAAGTGCTTTTCCAACCTTCAGGATTCTATGATTCTGTGATTCTATGACTCTCAAAGTCTGCTTTCTCTGCTCAGGTTGCTCTCCTTTGCCCGGCTCCATCATCTTAGACCTGAGGAGCAATCACCCCCTGGCCCTCACACTGGAGCAGCGCCCCAAACCCACCATGCTCCCCTCTGCCCATAACAGTGTCAGCAGTGGCACGTGATCCACGGATTGAAGGGAGCTGGCAGAGCTGACTCCATGGGTGCAGGAAGCTGTGATCACCTAAACCCCATCCATCATCCCAGCTCTGCACTGATCCTCAGTCTCTAATGGACCGGGAGACGTCAAAAACACCCCTTATGTCCAGACCACTCTTCTTCCAGATAGGAAGCTTTGGGGCCAAGCAACAACTGGATATGTCTCTGTAACCACCTAAAACCTCCAAGTTCTCTCTCCTCACTTTATCCTGAAGGGACCCTTCAGCACCATTGTTCAGTTACAAGAGCAGCACCCGATTCCTGGGCGAGCTGAGGTGTGCAAGGGTGCCCACAAGGTCTTCTGGGAGACACCTTGTGCAGCCACCTGAAGAGAAGGAGCACTGGGGTGCACTCCTGCTGTGGGAGAAGCCACCTTTTCTCCAGGAAGCCCTCTGTGACCTGGCTGGGAACAGGGATCCTTACTGGGGACCAGACAGCAGCCCTTCCCCCTGCCCTATCCCACCCGGCTGCTCCCTGCTGACAGCTTCCCTGCACTCCCTGGGGGTACCTCCACAGCCCCCCAGGGATGTCTGGCATCAAAAGCCCCAGCGTGTGGAGAAGAGCTAGGCCTGAAGCTTCAACTTGCAGGCTCCATTCCTTCCGGGGCAGACACAACCCAAGAAATCGCGGCAAAGAGCCAGCCTGGAGTTGGATGGGAACAGACCACCATCTCCTTACCTAGGAAGACCAACTGGACTTGTCAAGAGGAAAGAAATTCATCTACATCTCACACATATGGTCTCATCCTAATGGATATGTATGAGCATAAGGGAAGAAGAATAACCTTCTGGTTAGGCTAAGGGCTTGGCAGTTGAGATTTCGCGATGCTATTCTCAGCGCTGTCCACACCTTGCTCCGAAGCCTTAGAAAACTCTTTATCCATCCTCAGGCCTCACGTTCCCATCTGGAAACGTGGCCGGATACCTATTTTGTGCTCACTCTGAAGGAGAGAGGAGGGATGTTTGGGATGCGTCCCCCTCCTCGAGCTACTCTTGTTTTGAGTTAAAGAGAGCAGGCAGGAGAGAAGGGAAGAATGGAGAGCCACGAGGCATCTCTGGGAAAGCTCCAGCGCTGCTTAAGGCTGCCTGGAAAACTCAAACCTCGGTGGAAAGAGGGAAAATGGTCTTCTCCCAGCAGTCTGGGGCAGCGCAGCTCATCACCTCGGATAACCCAGAGCAAACTGGAGCTAATCAGAGAGGGTTTGCATCCTTGTCACCCAGCCCAGATGCTTCCTGGGGTCGATGTCTTCCAGGAGGGATACACAGATGTGCATTGCCCAAGCTGGGGGGACTGCCTGGGACCCCCTTCCAGGCTGCCAGACAGGAGGCAACAGGGTGGTGGTGGAAACCTGTCACTTGTCAGCAAACATGTGCCTAAAAGTGAGCTGTTAGCTGCTCCAGGAGAATGGTGCTCACCACTGGGACCCACAGCAGCTGGTGGCCTTGCCTGAGGTGCTCTGGGGGATGAGGTGCTCCAGGAAAGGAGATGCCTCAGGAACCCTGAGATGTTCCAGGGGATGAGGTGCTCCAGGTGCCCCAAGATGTCCCAGGGGATGAAGTGCTCCAGGTGTCCTGAGGTGCCCCTGGGGATGAGGTGCTCCAAGTGCCCCGAGATGCTCCTGAGGCCTGTGACACCTGGCCAGGCAGGAGCTGGGAGAGGCCACCAGCTTCCCAGAGGTGGATGATGTGTCTCTCCACCCTTTCCCCACTGCTGGAAATCTCAGTATAGCCATTCCCATGCTGGGCTCACCTCCAGCCCAGCATGGGGGACCCCCCCATTACCCTGCCCCAGCTCTCCCAGTCTGCCCCAGCTCTCCCAGTTCCATGGTCACCGTAGGTCCTTGGATGAACCAAGGATGTCTCTCTTCATCCCTCTTCCTCCAGCCCCCATGCTCCTCTCATCCAGTGCTGGCTGGGACCCCGTTCCCTGGCCAGATGCCAGCACAGGCTCCCTCCTCCATCTCCTCCTCCTCCTCCCACGGGGTATTTCTGCAGGAGCCCCTGCAAGGAGAACACAGAGCAGCCAGAGCAGCCGTAAATCCTTCCCTGCAGCCCAGGGCTCTGCCAAGCTCTCCCTTCCACCCAAATTTATGGAAAAGCAGGTCCCTGCCAGCGACGCACAGCACAATTGCGAGGTGGAACAGGCAGTGCTCACCAGCTGCAGCAAGGGCTCCTGCAGCCTTTCTCTTCCTCTTCCTCAGCCTGTCACCCTCAGTGGCCTAAGGATGGGCACATCCCTGCACAGACAAAGCAGCCCTGGCACAGTTTGCCTCCCCTCAGCCCCCTGGGAGCTCCCCAAACCTCAGGTAGGAGCATGAGAAGCTCCATGGACAGGCACAGATGAGCCCAAACACCCCCTTGTGCCACCCCTTTCCTCCTTGTTCCTCTCAGTGCTGGTGGGGGGGTGAGCCCAGGCATAGGTGGGAGAAGAGGAAGGGTTGAAGGGTTCAGGGAGGCAGGCAGAGCCAGCAGCTGAGCATCACCAGGGATTTCATCCCGGTAGCAAAGGTCAGCCACGTGCCAGCCCCTTCCTCCGCTGCCACGGCAGAGGTAGCGCTGAGAGTAGACCCGAGTATTTGCATTTCCTGATGGCTGCGTGCTGAAATTTGCAGTCTTAATGGAGCATTAATGCTGGCTCCTGCATTTCATTACTTCTGAGAGCAAGAAAAGGCACAAAGAGAAAATAAAAATTCCCCTCGACTCGTCCGGGCCAGCCTGGCCACCGAGTGCCGGCTCCTGCCAGCCCCCCACACACACGGCTGCTGAAACCCCAGCAAAAACATCATTCCTTCGCTCGTCCTTCACCCTGGAATGCCCCTTCCCAGGTCCAGAGGTGATCAGAACCCATCCAGCCACCGACCCAGCTAGATACCCCCCAAACTCTGGGTTGCTTTGGGGAGGTGACCCCATGGCTGCTTTCCCATTTCTTGTCCTGCCTGCACGGGTCAGGGAATTCAATCTACTTTTTTGCCCAAATCAGACTTGGCTGCTCTTTCTTTGCTGCAGCCTGGACACGAATTTCTGGGCCTGAGTTTAAGCATAAAGCACTTGGAAACCTGGCCTGGAAGCACAGGGAAGAGGGAAGCCAAGGCTTGCACAGGAGAGCTGGAGGGAGCAGGCGCAGCGTTTGCACCAGGGATGGGGGTGGCTGAAAGGGGAAATCAGGCAGGAGGGAACATCTGGCATGTCCATCATGGGCCAGAGCGAAGCCTGGTGCTGGCCGTGCTCTCTGCAGCAGGCTTTTTGGGGTGGCCAGCACACCCACAGCCAGCACCCTGTCTGTCCCTCGGGATGTTGTTCAGTTCTGGGCCCCTCATGACAAGAAAGACATTGAGGGGCTGGAGCATGTCCAGAGAAGGGAACAGAGCTGGGGAGGGGACTGGAACACCAGGAGAGGCTGAGGGAGTGGCGAGGGGCTCAGCCTGGAGAAAAGGAGGCTCAGGGGGGACCTTCTGGCTCTGCAACTCCCTGACAGGAGGGGGGAGCTGGGGGGAGAGGGGTCAGTCTCTTCTCCCTGGTAGCAAGCAATAGGACAAGAAGTCAAGTTTGTTAGGGGAGGTTTAGATTGGATATAAGGGAAAATTTCTTCACAGAAAAGGTGGTCAGGCATTGGAACAGGTTGCCCAGGGAAGTGGTGGAATCACTGTCCCTGGAAGTGTTCAAAAGCCATGTGGATGTGGCACTTGGGGACGTGGGTGAGTGGTGGCCTTGTCAGTGTTGGAGGAATGGTTGGACTTGATGATCTTAAAGGGCTTTTCCAGCCTTAATGATTCCGTGTGTCCAAGCCCGACCCAAGGGCACATGGGTGAAGTCAAGTAGCCCATGGCATGTGGAGCACCCAGACAGCATCATGGCATCTCCTGTGGCCTTCAGACCTGCAAACCTGCGTCTCTACCCACTGTGCCCTTCAGGACCACCCTCAGCAGGGTGAGGTACCTCCCCATCCTCTCCCTTGTTTGAGTCCTACAAAGGTCCCGGCCATCAACACTGGCCAAGGGTGGGGGAATTAGGCTGACTGAATGTGACTCCACAATCCCCAAAACCCAATCCTTCCCACAGAGTCTCCAGATCCCCCATAACCCAAAGTGAAAGTGACCCCATCACTTCTGTCTGAGTAGCCTCACACCGTCCCCCAAGCCAGGGAAGGCTTTCATTGCCCCCATGGCATCAGGGGTGCATCAATGGGGGTTCCTTCCTGCATCCATCCCCACCGTTGGGTGATTTTCCCAATGTCCAGCCTGGAATCCCTGCTTGCTTTCCCAAACCTGGTTTCCATCTGCAAGTCCATCCAGCAGCACCCCGCTGCCCAGGCGGGCCTGCCCTGCCTTTCCTGGCCATAAAACCAGTGGGGCAGTGGAAATATTTCAGAAACACCTTTTACAGTTCTCTCAGCAGGGCTGCAGTTAACCCCTGAAGGGGCTGGCTGCCATCAGGAAAAGCAATTTCAAGCCAGCTAAATTATTTCACAGGAAAAAAGCTGGCTTTGGTGCCATTTTTAACACTGATGACTTCAGCATCGTCCCCTCGGACTCTGCCACCTTTTCCTGTTCTCATGTTCTGCAGTGACCCGGAGCTCTGGCATTCTGTGGATCGGAACTTTTCCCTCTCTCCACATCCAGCAGCTTCAGTTCCTCGGGGTGTCTGTGCCGAACTGCCCTGGTTTGTGGGACTGTGGTGCTGCTCTGTCACTGCTCAGGTTTGGGAGCACTGCTAAAACCCAGCCCCTGCGGCCGCCCTCGGGCTATTTTCAAAGGCACCTACAGACCATGAGGTCACAGCGACTGAAATAGCAGATTCCGGTCCCAATCGGGGTGATGAGCACACTTTGTCCAGCGTTTGCCCAGGTCCAAAGCAATTCAAGCTCCCCCCAGCCAGGAGTCCTGTCACAGCTCTCAGTGAGGACCCCGCTCACCCCACGGATGCCAGTGGGGCAGCTCATGGAACCTCTTGCTTCCAAGACCATGAATTCCCCAGTTCAGACCCACCTGAAAGGGTCCAGCACCCTCCACGGCCAACTGGGGACCTCCAGTGGTGTCCAGGCACAGCGAGGCCTCCAAAAGAGGGTTGGGGTTCAGACACCCCTGGAGGGTCCTTTTGCTCTGCATGAACCACACAGATGATGTCTGAGAGGGGTGAAGTCAACGAGTTCAGCCCATCACAGCTCCTCGTGCTGAGCTCCAGCACCTCCCGGCTCCCTCGGCCGCCCCTGGAGACGGCAGCGCCGGGACGTGACATTCCCTCTGTTTTATCTTCACACATGGGCAGTTCTCAACAAGCAGCAAAGGCCAAACTCTTCCACCACCTGGCACATAAGCTGTGATAGGGGCAAAACTGGGCTGAGAGCACACAAGTCCCACAAGCAGCCAGGAAAAGGGTCACCTGGTCCCCAACACCCAGCTTGAGCCCACAGCAAAAGCCCCAGGAAGGGGCATTTGCTGCCCAGAGGTGGAAACCAGCTTCCTTCAAGTAATACTCTGGCTGTGGGTCAGATTTGTGGCTCCCAGGGCAGCTGGGTCCTCATCCCAGGAGCGGTGCTTTGGTGCTGCTTTGGCCACTGCACCTTCCTGGGCCAGTCTGGGAATGGGCACAGAGACTGGCACTACTGGGGCCCTGCACATGGCACTGGCAGGTTGTACAGACTGCCCCGAGCTGTCCAGGCATGAATGACCTCCAGGAAGGGGACTGCCATGTGTCCTAGAAGATTCTCCCCTGGGATCTCACTGGTGACACTCTCTCCAGTTCATGGATAATCCCAAATATCCATCCCCAACATGGGCCTGAGGAGGACACCGTAGAACCACAGAATGGTTTGAGGTGGAGGAGACCTTAGAGATCATCCATTTCCAACCTCTCTGCCATGGACAAGGGCAGCTTCCACTAGACCAGGTTGCTCCAAACCCTGTCCAACCCAGCATGGAGCAATTCAAGGGCTGAGGCAGCCACACCTTCTCTGGGAAACGTGTGCCAGGGCTTCTCCACCCTCATAGGGAAGAATTTCTTCCTAACATTCTAATCTAAATCTCTCCTCTTTTAGTTTAAAAAACTGTTCCCCTTGTCCTTTCATCACCTCTGTCCCCTGTTCCCCCCAGCTTGGACCATCTCCCCATGCTCTGGTTGGTGCCCTGGGATCCTTTCCACTGACTGCTCCCTCCTTTCCTGAGGGCTCAGCATCCTCAACGGGTGCTTCAGAGGCAATCCAAAATTGCTATTTTTTGCCTCTGGGAAAATTCAGCAGCAATTCAGGAAAGAGCCTGGGATTTGGGCCATCTGCATTCTGTCACACATGGCTTGACTGAGTCCCTAAATCATCCCATGCCTCAGTTTCCCAACTTTATAAAACAGAGAGGCCATTCCTTCAGTTGTCCCACTCTTTATCTTCCCTCTGGAAACCCTCTGGGTCAGAGGCTGCCTCCTGGTGCAGTGACTTGCAGTATCCTGGCTGCAAAAAGGAAACCTTGGGACATCCTGCTTAAGTGGGGTGATCTGTCTGCAGCTGGGAGATGCTTCTACCCTCCCCCAGAGTGAGGGCTGGGATCCCCTCATTCAACTCCTTGGCACTGCAATTTGCTTTCCACTTGAAAAAATGCACAGACTGTGGGTTTCCAGCAGCTGAGTGGTTGCCTGAATGCCCTGATTTGGGAAGGGGCGCAGTGAGGAGGCCAGGGATGGAGCAGGGGTTCCTCTGGAAGTCAGGGGAAAGGAGGAGAAAAGGCTCCACCAGCCAGACTGGGGCCACAGGGATGGCAGGTGACTGGAGGGACTGCTGGGACAGGTGGGGTTATCCCCCAGCATCCCAGTCACTTCTGGAACCAGGAGAGGGTTTGCAGGCACTGAGTCACTCCAGTCCTTAAAGAAAACCAAACAGTATTTCCCTCAATGCCTGTGAGGAGCCTCTGTGGCTCTTCCAGTTGCATTTTCCTCCCTTTTCTCTCCAGTCTCAGTGAAAGGCATCTCCTTCACCTCCTCCCTGGCCCCTCCCCATGCCCACCTGGAGCCCAGACCCACGGTCCCTTGGAGAGCCCCTGCATCCAGGGCAGAGCAGGGTGATGGGTGCTCAGGGTTTGTGGGCACTGGCTGAGGGGACTGACACTGCTCAGCTTCCCAAGGGACACCAGACAAGCAAGGACCTCCATGCCCAAGAGAGCAGCTCCTGTCTCTTCCCCTGCACCTCTGCAAGGCAAGGGGGAAATGCCAGGGGTCTGCATGATGGTCAACAACCCCCATCCAGAGAAGGTTCCAGATGAACACCATGGAGTTTGCACCCTGTGCCCAGGCTCACTGCTAGCTTCAGGCTCAGGAACCTCCAATCCCAATCCCATGGGACCTCATGCCACCTCCCCAAAATTCCTCCCCTCCCCACTTTGGAAAGGTCAAAAGTCTCAACTCCAGCTGAGGCGCAGGGAGGTTCAGTGTGTCCTGATGGGATGTACCAGGGAAGAAGGGAAACCACCTGCCTTCTCTGAAACTGGGAGCAAAGAGGAGAACTGCCCCCTAAATTTGGTGAATCCCAGACCTCACCTCCCATCGCTGGTGGCCTGAGGCCCAGAGGCCCCACAGGGAGGGATCAGCAGCTTCCATGGCAAGGGGCTGCCCCGCTGCGAAGCCGCCCTTTCCCAGAGCCCATCTCCTAGGGCACCAGTGGCCTGTCCCCACCATGGGGACATCCCAGCTGCGTGGGGGGAGGCAGAGGCAGAGCGCCCTGTCCCCCATGGAACAGGGATGGAGGAACCGGCAGAGTTGCCATGGAGATTTTCTCCCTAGCAGATGCTCTGGGCAGGTGCAAGAAGAGGCTCTGCCCCCCTCGCTGTGCGGCACAATGCCAGCCGGATCCTGCAGAAACAGGAAGCCTCTGCAACGGCCTGCTGCCAGCCCAACGGCCACCACCACCACTGCCACCACTGCCACCACTGCCACCACTGCCACTGGCCTCCCGGCGAGCGGGAAGGGACAGCCAGGCCCCCTGTCCGTGTCCGTGTGGGGAAACCGAGTCACCTGCTGAAGGCACCCTGAGCTCCTGGCTTCACCTCCCCCAGCCCCAGCGTGTGTGATGATGGCACATCTGGGTTGCTCCCACCCACCCTTGGGACCCTCCAGCTCCCCACACCACCTGCTCTCTGTCACCCGTTGCCTCCTTGCTGAGCAGGCTGGTCACACACAGTGTTAGCCAGTATATGATCCATAGGGACCCCCCACACTGCCAGGGCACTGGCAGGGTCCTGCATGGACGGTCAGCCTATGCCAGCCTCCCTGGCCTGCCCCAGGACTGGAGGGGCACTGCTGGCCCTGGGGAGTGGCACAGGGCATCCATAAGATGAGTGGTGCCAGCCCAGGTTTGTGCTCCATCAGTGGGGACTGAGCTCCACAGCTCTGAACCCGTCCTGGGAGCCCCCCATCCCCACCTTTCCTGCTGCTCCCAACACTTCTCCCTCTCCTGGTCCCTCCAGCTACTCATAAAATCATGGAATATCCTGAATTGGAAGGAACCCACAAGGATCATAAAGTCCAGCTCTTGGCTGTGCACAGGACAGCCCCAACAATCCCACCATGTGCCTGGAAGCATTATCTCACTTCTCCTTAAAACCTTCCTCTGAAGTTCCCGGTGCCACGGCACTAGACCCTGAAAAATCCCCTTGCCCTGGCTTTTTCCACAAAGGATGCCTTGAAAACCACATCACCCGTGCTCTCTTTACGCCCATCTGGAGCGCGGCTCGGGACGTTCCCTCGGAGGGGATTTCTCCCGGGCTCCGGCCAGCCCTGTTTTCCCCCTCGGTGGTTGCCGGTTGCGCAGCGGTTGGGGCGGGGGGCGGGCGGGTTCCGGGAGCGACACCCGCACAATCAAAAGCCGCTCTATCCAGCCGGGCCGAGCGTTTCCGCGGTAAGCAGAGCTGCAGGGTTGTGTACCTAACGCGAGGGCTGCGTTTCAAAACACGCTCGGGTCACTCTCCCGCTTGTGCCGGGAGCCCGGGAGGGGATAATGGAGGCAGTGTTTGGGAATATCCCAGCGCTATCGCGGAAACAACGCGAGCAGGCAACGCTCCTGCAGCTGCACCAGGGGCACTTGGGGGGACCACGGGCCTGGCTCTACTGGGATAAAGCTGGGTGAAGCCCCCAGCTCTGTGGGTTAGTCCCCTTCCCAAAATCCCAAGGGCATTGAGGGCACTGGGGTTCTGCTCTGCCATTCCTGGCAGCCCAGGATTGGGTTGGAAGAGACCTTAGAGATCTTCCAGTTCCAACCTCTCTGCCATGGGCAGGGACATCTTCCACTAGATCAAGTTGCTCCGAACTCTGTCCAACCAGGCCTTGAATAATTCTAGGAATGGGGCACATCTGGGTTGCTCTCACCCACCCTTGGGACCCTCCAGCCCCCCTCAGTGCCTGCTCTCTGTCACCCGTTGCCTCCTTGCTGAGCAGGCTGGTCTCACACAGTATTAGCCAATACATGATCCATAGGGACCCCCCACACTGCCAGGGCACTGGCAGACCTGTTGCTGCTCTACCCACTTAACCGTGGTGGTGGGTGGCACTTGCACCTTCGGGGACGGGGTCTCAGGGTGGCAGTGCTGGGGGGTGTCCCTCGTGGGTGCCAGAGGGACAGAGCTGTGGTGTCGGTGTCCTGGCAGGGCACACGTGCCCCTTCCCAGGGAGCAAACATGAAGGGCAGCAGGGCACAGAGCAGGGACCTGGCCTGGTGTCACACTGGGTGGCAGGAGGGTGCTGGGGTGGGATTGGAGGGGCATAGTGTGGGAGCAGTGGTGTGGCATGTCAGGTGTTGGTGTAGGGCACGGCTGCAGGACAGGACAGCCTGGCACAGGGTGCCCAGTGCAGCACCTGGTGCTGTGGTGCCCTGTGTGGTGCCATCTGACACTGTGCCTAGTTTAGCACCTGATTCAGTGCCCAGTGTGGCAGTACTCAGTTTGGTGCAGCCACAGTGCTGCCCAGAATGGTGCCCAGCATGGTTTTGTGCCTGGTCAAGTGTCTGGTTCAGTGCCAGCATAGCCCTGCCTGATGTGGTGCCTGGTTTGGTGCCTGGTTCAGTGCTCAGCCCAGCCCAGCCTGATGCAGTGCCTGCTATTTGCCTGGGTTGATGCCTAGTTCAGTGCCCAGTACAGCATTGCCTGGCCTGGTGCCCAGTTCTTTGTCTGGTTCAGTACCCAGTTCTGTGCCCACTGCAGCAGTGCCTGGCACAGTGCCTGGTTCCATGCCCAGTTGTTTGCCTGGTCCAGTGCCCAGTTCTGTGCCCAGTCCAGTGACCAGCCTGGTGGCTGGTTCTGTGTCTGGTTGTTGGTCCAGTTTAGGGCCCAGTTGTCTGCCCAGTCTGGTGCCCAGTTCAGTGCCCAGTTTGGTGCCTGGTTCAGTGCCAGGTTCAGTGCCTGGTACAATGCCTGACTCTGTGCCTGGTGTGGTACCCAGTTCAGTGCCTGATTCACTGCCTGGCTCCATACTTGCTCCAGTGTCTGGATGGTTAGCCAGTCCAATTCCTATTTCAGTGCTTGTTTGGGTGCCTGGTGCCCAGTTGTTTACTGGGTTTGGTGCCTGATTGTTTGCCTGGTTCAATGCCCAGTTCAAAGACAAGTTTAGTGCTTGGTTCAGTGCCCAGTCTGGTGCCTGGTTCCAGTCCTGCTCCAATGTCTTGTTGTTTGCCCAGTCTGGTACCTGGTTCAGTGCCCAGTTCGGTGCCCAGTTGTTTGCCTGTTGTTTGCCTGCTTCAGTGCTCCATGGTGGTTTGCCTGGTCTGGTACCCAGTTCAGTGCCCAGTCTGATGTCTGGTTGTTTGCCCAGTTCAGTGCTTGGTTCAGTGCCCAGTTTGGTGCCTGTTCAGTGCCCAGTCATTTGTCCAGTCCAGCAGCTGCTTCAGTGTCCAGTCTGGTGCCTGGATCTGTGCCTGTTCCAGTCCGGTGTCTGGTTGTTTGCCCAGTCTGGTGCCTGATTCAGTGCCTGGTTCGGTTCACAACTGTTTGCCTGGCCTGGTACCTGCTTTCCCAGTCCATTGCTTGGTAGTTTGATCAGTCCAGTTTTTGCACTGGTGCCCAGTTCAGTGCCTGGTCCAGCATCCTGTTCAGTGTCCAGTCTGGTTCTTGGTCTGGTGTCTGGCTGTTTGCCTGGTCCTTTGCCCTGTTCAGTGCCCAGTCCAGTACCCTGTTTGGTGTCCAGCTCAGTACCCAGCTGTTTGCCCAGTTCCATGCCCTGTTCAGTGTCCGAGCTTTGCCCTGCTCGATGCCTGATCCAGTGCCCTGCTCAGTGTACAAGCCTTTGCCCTGCTCAGTGCCTGATCCAGTGCCCTGCTCAGTGCCCGATCCAGTGCCCTGTTCAGTGTCTGAGCCTTTGCCCTGCTCAGTGCCCGATCCAATGCCCTGTTCAGCGTCCAAGCCTTTGCCCTGCTCGATGCCTGATCCAGTGCCCTCTTCAGTGCCCGATCCAATGCCCTGTTCAGTGTCCTGCCCTTTGCCCTGCTCAGTGCCCAGTCCTGTGCCCGGCTGTTTTCCCGGTCTGGTGCCCCGCTCCGTGCCCTTCCCTTTGCCCCGCTCGGTGCCCCGCTCGGTGCCCTCCCTCCCTCGCCCTCCCTGTCCGCCCCCGGCCGAGCGGCTCCGCGGCCGGCGCGGTCCAGGCCGGCTCTTCGTGCCGGCGCGGTGCGGGCGGCGCCAGGCGGAGCGCGGTGCCACGGGCGGGTCCCCGGGCCGCCGCCGCCCGACATTGGCTGGAAACTGGAGCAGCGCGGCGGGGACGGTCGATGCCGATCGATCGCGGCGCGGGCGGCACCGCACGGCACGGCACGGCACGGCGCGGCACGGCACCGCCACCCCGGTGTCCCCCGTGTCCCCGGTCCGCAGCCCACAGGGGGGGATGCTCAGCCCCCGCGACGCGGACCGGGCAGGGGGTGAACGGCAGGAGCCTGTGCCCGGGGTGTCCTGCCTGCACCGCGGGGCCACGCGGGGCTCCGGGGGTTTTGCCGGGTGATGCTGACCCTGTCCGCGTGTCTCTGTGACCCGGTCAGCCCCGGTCAGTCCCGCACCGCAACCCCAGAGACACCCCTTCGCCCTCCCCGGTCCTTCCTCCTGCTGAAGGCACCAGCTGGGACGTCTCACTTGGGGTCTCTCCCCAAGAAGTTCGGGAGCTGGATCTGTCCCTCCCGCTGGCCCCGCTCCATTGCCAGCTCCGGCTGTCCCTACCACAGGGCACAAAGAGCTCCGCAAGGGACCGCCGGCGCTGGGACACGGCCCGGGGCGGCGGTGCCCGCACAGAACCCCAGATCCCCCAGTCCCCGCCAGCTCCGAGCATCTGCCGTTCCCGGAGCTGGCCAGGGCTTTGCTCCGACGGCTGCTCCCAGGCTGCTGCAGAGGGGACGGTGCCCAAAGTTTCCTTCCCGGCAGCAGGGAAACCTTTTTTTAATCTAGGAAAGCAGAGCGGCGGCCTCGCACTGCTCATGCGTGGCGGGCAGCGCAGTCCGGCTCACCGCTCCCAGCCGCCCGCAGGGATGGCTCTGTCCCTGCCCTTTATCTTTCCCAGCCAGCGCCAGATTTTCAGGGCCAGGGACGCGGTGGTGGGTGTGCAACGACGGCGTCGGGCACGGCAGCAGCATCTCCTCTGCCTCGGGGTGGGGGACACGCCGGGATCCTGCGGTGCGGGATGACCAGCCCCCGACGCCGGAGCAGGGAGAGCTACTTTTTCCGAGACTGCTGTTAATTAATGGCAGAAGGAGCTGACGGGGCGGCTCGGCAGCGCTCGGGAAGGGGTTTAGCCCTGGAGCTGGCAGTTCCCCACGGACACCCCCTCCCCAGCGCAGGCAGCCCCCGGGCGCTGTCGGATCTGAAGTCGCTGGGTGAGGGCGGCACCAAAGTTTCACCAGGTTTTGCTCTTGTTTGGCAGCGATTTCAATAATAATGCTGGAGGACCCTCTGGCAGCAGAAACCCCCCGTGGGGCTCAGCATCCGCTGGGGAGGGGTGGGGAGGGGGTGGGGGTGGGAGCGGGCGGCATTTAAAACCAGGGAATTGCGAAGACTTTTCAGAAAGGAAAAAACCCTTCTGAACAAAATGCTAAATCGTGCTTCTGGGTTTGGTCTCCGCGGCTTTTTGCCCCCGTGGAATTGGCAGGCGGCTGGGGAGGAGGTCACGGCGCTGTGCATCCAGGGCAGGCGTGGGCCCGTCATTCCCTAATTTTCTTTTTTTTTTCCTCATTTTTTCCTTTTTTTTTTTTTTTTTTCAAGGAAGAGAAAAATCCCTTTATTTTGCAACTCCCGCATGAATCAAGTTAGCATTTCACAGCTATTTAACACCTGGTTACAGCTTCTGCAGCAGAACCGATGATACTCCACGCTCGGCACTCACTCCGCGTGGCGGGATCTGCCCCTTCCCGCAGGCGGGGACCAGCCGGATTTATTATTTCTCCGTTCCAGGCAGGGATTTAAGTCAGGAGGTGCTTCGCGTGACTTTGTCGCGGGGTTCTACTGGCCCTGGCCGGCGGGGTGAACCCCCAGCTCTCCCTCCAGCTCTCCCCCAGCGCCGCCGCTCGCCCCGTCCAGCTGCCACGACGACGGTCGGGGTGGGAATCGACTCAAGTCCTTAAACCCCAAGAGTTAATCAAAGTGCTTTGAATATGTAAATGCTGAGTATTGTTTATCATTGCCTAGAGCTGATACAGCAGTTTTCCTGCTCAAAGCCCCGTTCAGATGGGAGCTCATGAAAATTCACAACGGCCTCGAAAATAGGTGATGAGGATTATTACCCCCGTCTTCCAAGGGAGGAAGAGCCATGGAGTGATGCTCCCGGTGGCAACAGGAGGGAGGACAGTAGTTGTGTGTCCCAATGGGTGTAAATCAGCTCTTACCTCATTTCCTCTGGCCAAGCGTTTGTCCCGGACTCCAGAGGGTGTTGGTGATGGAGCTCCTCATGGCCGGGTGTGACACGTGCTTAAACATACACACTGCTGGCGCCAGGCAGGGAATTCCGTGCAGGCAACACGCAATTTTCCATGAGGTTCTTCTGCAAGACCTTCAGCAATGAGCACTCTGTCAGTTAATAAAACAATGAGCTTGAGTGGGATCTGTGGGAGTCTGGGGGAGCAAGGACTGAGGACTCCATATGAAGGTGCAGATTAGTCTCTTGGTCTTGGCAGGACTCCCTGGGCACAGGCATCCCCAACTGGCAGGGGGATGCCAGGACGAGGGGAAGGCATGGGCTCCCCCATCACTCAGCTCCTCCAGGTAAGGGCACTGTAGAGGGGACAATGGGGTTGGAGACCCCTGGCTTACTTCAAGCCCATCCATCCCATCCCACCGGAGTTCTGCTTCCCGCCAACTGTGCTTCCCACCAGGTTCCTGTGGGTCAACCTGTTGACTCCAACACCTGGAAGAGCTTTTGCCTTCAACCCAAGCTGGGTGCCTCTGTGTCTGAGGAGATGCCCCAGTTTTGGGTTCACTTTGCACAGGGCAGCCAACCCTGGAGGCCCAGGGCAGCCTCCTGCCTCGTGAGCCGTGCCTGCGGCAGAGCTGCCAACCTCAGGGGAGGCTGGGGGACAGCTGGGAGCAGGACGTGTCTCAGCCAGCCAAATTTAATCCTCCTACGTTAGCAAGGCTTAAAATAGGCTCCCTGCAGCATCGATGAGGGTGGTGGAGTTGGCCTACTCCAGCCCTCCCAAGTATTTTGGGGAAGCGGGGATGGCTGCGTTGCAGACAAGCACAGCTGGGAGGAACTGTGCCGTGCTGTCAGGATGTCCTTTGCTGAAGCCATCCCGGGAATTAAACACACCTTGTGGCACCTCCACCCCTCCAACCTCCCACACCCTCCTCTCAGGGTGCTACCCCGTCCCTTGCCATTCCTCCACAGCCTTTTCTCACTGTTTCCTATGGTCAGAGGGTTCATTTTTCCCTGCACTTCGTGGAAACGATCCCTTTTGGCCAAGCTGAGCTCATAGTTCAGTCTTGGTCCACCCTCCACCAGCTGCCCCCAGGAGATGCCATCCTGAGACGTGATTGCCCAGGACATGACCCTTTGTAAGGCATTTCAGTGGCCCTTGGGAGCAGCTGCCCTGGGGGACCAGCTCTTCCATGGGTGGAAAACCATGGAGGAACCCTCAAAGCAAGGCAGGGGTGGTGACACACTGGAGGAGTTGAGCTGGTGACACACTGGAGGAGCTGAGTTGGCCTCTCTGAAGACATGAAGGTATTACCCAGTGGTCATCTTGTAGAGTGACTCTCTTTTTGTCCCAAGTATATTGGTTGTCTCCTGTCTTCCCAACGCAGAATCCAAGTCCCTGGAGCACTGCAGGGCCAGATCCAGCTGTTGGCCACCATCCCATGGTGAGGGGCACCCAGGTTTTCCTACCTTCCAAGACAACCAGAGATGCTCCTTGGGCAGAGCTGAGCTCTTGTCTGTGCTTCCTCAGGGGTGCTCCCTCGGGAATGGGAGTCAGCACTCATGGGCCAAGGAGGAGTCTGTTGTTGGTCATCACCTCCTATCAGGGAAGCAGGGCTGAGCAGGAGGATGGACAGGGGATGTATGTGGATGTACAGAATGGATACAGATCAGTGATATATCCACCTCACCTGGCCATACACGTCTGCTCCCAGCACACACCTGACAGTCTGGAAGAGATCTCTGCCTGCAGCCCTAGAGAGCTCTTCCCCTGAGCCAGAAGGTCCATCAGGAGTCAGGATCCAAGCCCAGATGGTCTGGAGCTGCTGGAGTGGGAGCCCGTTCCCATGGGCAGGTTGCAGCAGCTCCCTGGGCAGGGCAGGATGGTGGCTCTGGGAGAAAGGGCTCCTCCTGCACCTCTGCCCCAGGACCCCTCTCTGGGGTGGGGAGTGCAGGGGCTCAGTCTGTGTGTTTGTGGCTCCTGGGGACCAAGCTTTGGTGGGGTTTGGGGGCTACGGGGAGAGTCCTGCTCCTAACCCAGCAGTGGCTTTGGCAGTGCCTGTGGTCACTGGTGCAGCTCAGTCACTGGTGCTTCATCCAGCCCTGCAGGCCCTGCATTCCTCCTGCCCAGCTCCCTGCTGGAGTGTTGGCTCTCCATCCCCTCCTGTCCAGGGGCAGGGGCTCCTCTTGAGCTCTGCCTTCCCTGCCTCACCCCCTTCCTGCTTCCTCGTGTCACCCGGGGGTTTAAAGAAGCCGTTTTCCCATTCCTCCTTCCTCTGTGCAGCCTCTCCATGGGCCCACGCACCAGCTGGGCCCCCCACCGTGCCACTCCCACCTCCCCTGCTGTGCTGCCTTCCTGCCTTCACCTGGTGGGGTGAGCCCTGTGTGGGAAGGCAGGGAGTGTGGAAGGGGCAGTGGAAGCCCCAGCTCCCTTTTTCATCCCTGCGGGGTCCCAGAGCTGGTTTTCACCTACCTGATGGAGCCCCCTGAGAGCTGCCCCTCTTCCCCATGAACCCTGCAGGGCCATCGCTGCTGTGCCATCCCCTCGGGAAGCCACTGAGCCCCCCTGCTCTGGGCTTCCCCTTGGCAAGAGCAAAACATCTTCAGGAAAGAGCACAGAGGAAAATTCCCGTGTTATCCTGAGCTTTGCTGGGCTACCTGAGCTGGCCAAGCGATGAGCTGGCAGCATCGGGATCGCACCATGCCAGCAGGCACCCTGGTGTTTGCCACTTGGCTTTTTCCTCCCCACATCCCCAAAAGGTCCCCAAAGGAGGCCTCCAGACTGTTAAAATCGTCACAGATTTTAACACACACAGAGCCCAACCACGCCTGCTCACGTTGCATCCATCCCCCTGGCAGCAGCAGAGACCTGCCTGTGCTTCTCTGTCTGCCCGGGGTCTCCAGTGTCGCTGCTGTGGCTCTAAAAGAAAAACAAAACCCAATAAATCCCCTGCTGATGCATTGATGTGCAAAGGAAGGGTGTTATCCCCAAGAAGTGGTGGCACATCCGTAGCTGGAACTGGCAGGGGTGGCCAGCAGGAGCCGGGATGAGAGGATTCCAGGCAGTGGTGGATCTGCTTCTCATCAGCTGCCCGCCCTCAGGGGTGTCTGTTAGTCTGTCCCTGCTCCAGACCCTTGTCCCAGCCTCCAGGGGCTCTCATGGTTCCACACATGGACCTTTGCCCTGTTTCTCATGGATCTGATGGATGCTGTCAGACAGTGAGGGAGAGAGTAAGGTAGAAGGAGTTGGTGAGGGAAGCCAAGGGATGCAGAAGGGCCATGGAAAAAAGGAAAAGGGAGAGGATTTCTTCATGGCAGTGACAAAGAATAGGTGATTCTCCTCCAAACGCATGCTTAAGGACAACTGGTGATGATGGACATTCCCGTTTGTGCTATAAGAAACCCATTGGGACACGACAACTGTTGTCCCAGGACAATCCCAAAACAGCAGTATCTCCAGGAAGACATCATCTGGGCATGGTACCAGTGGCAGCCACCCAGCTGGGGGCACACAGGGAGCGCTCGGGATGCTCGGAGCCACCTGGAAATCCACGGCACCCTGGTGGAGTGGGAAAAGACGAGCATTTTGCCAGTATTTTCAAGGAGGGTGTGGGACAACCTTGTCTGTGACCTGGACAAATAAAAAACTGGAAGGAAAACAGTGGAGCCCTGAGCGATCAAGAGGGGCCCAAAAACACGAAGTAGGTCCTGTGGGATCCCGAGGAAATCCCATTCTGCTGGAGCTGGAGCATGGGTTGGTAGCAGGAAAGCCGCTGCCAGGACGGGCTTCCGCAAGACTTCCTCTCTCATGGCCCTTCGTTAGGGAATTAGGACGTAACGAGACGAGCGCAGCGGAGAGGAAACGAGCGCCCGGGGAGCCGCCGCTGGGGGAGTCTCGGGGGCTCTGCCCTGGCCCTGTTTGCTCTCATTAGGGAGGTGGAAGGAAGCACAGGCAGGCGCTGGCAGGCGACCCATGGCTGGGGCACAGCGGGACCGTGAGGGTGCCCAGAGCAGCCCGGAGGGTGCCCAGCCAAGGGGCAGCCAAGGTGCCCCACGGGCTGGGGAGGGGCTGAGCCACCGGGCTGGTGGTGGGGAAGGGGAGTGAGTGTGGAGCTGGGGAGCAGCGGGAGTGGGAACAGCAGCACTTGGGGGTGCAGGGTCCACAGCAGAGGGATGGAGGGTTGAGCACAGAGGGTTTGGGCTTGGCACGGGGCATTGGACAGGGTGCTACCAGCTAAACCTGCATAGGGCCATCTCCAGCCCTGGTGAGGGTGGGGTCCAGCACCATCTCAGCTGTGGGCACCCACTAGAGTGGTGGGGCTGAGCCCCAAAGGGGCTGGAGAATGTGTATTCATGGAGCTGGAGCCTGTGTGAGTGGATGGGCTGAATCCCGTGTGGGTGGAGGGGCTGGAGCCTGTGGGATGGATGTGTTGGATCCTATGGAGATGGATGGGCTGGAGCCATGTGGGTGGATGTGCTGGATCCCATGTGGGTGGATGTGCTGGATGGGTTGGAGCCCCTATGGTTGGATATGCTGGAGTTCATGGAAATGGATGTGCTGGAGCCATGAGAGCGGATGGGCCAGAGCCTGTGGGATGCTCAGAGACCCCCACCTGGCCCTGGAGTTCTGCTCCCACTCCAGCCAGCTGAAGAGGGGCTGAAGGATGTTCCTCTATTCACCCCTTCCCTGGACAGCTTGGCCTTTGCCTTTCTTGGCTGCAGCCTGGATGTAGCCTCAGCTGTGTGCCAGCTCCAGCTCCAGCATGCTGGCAACCAGTGGGCAACAATGCTAGAATAGCCCCAGTGGCACTCCTGGGGTTCTCTGGGCCTGCTGCCCCCTTTTCTGAGATCAGGAAGGCTGAATCCCCCCATGACACCCCTCCAGCCCCATCTCCAGGCCCTGATGGTCTTTCCAAGTCGAGCAGAGAGAAACACCTGCCCTCCAAACCCACCTCCCCCTGTCTTCCCCACGCAGGGGCAGGATGAGCAGCAGGGATGGCACTTCCAGTCCCTCGCTATTTTTAATTGCTCTTTCCCAGAAAGGCTGGTGCAGGCTCCGAAAGCCGCTTCCAGCTGGGAGTTTGGAAAGCTGGTTCCAGTTAGGCTGCACTCTGAGCTGTTATTTTTAGGAGGGCTGAAGGCGACGGCCCCGCTCCCCGGGCTGCTGCTCGGCTCTGGCCACAGCTCCTGGTCGCCAGCACCTCGCCGGACCCTCGGCCGGGGACGTCTTGGCAGCGTGATTTTATGACTGCCCTTTTTTTTTTCTGGTGCTTTTTTGGCAGGGAGGGACTTTCATCTCCCCACGTCAAGCTGTGCAGGCAGGAAGACCAAAGGCGGAGGATGTGAGCAGTGGTCATCCCTGAAGGGCCGGGGCGCGGAGCAGCCTCTTCTGGTTTTAATTAAAACCCATCCGCTGGCAAAGTTCGAAGGCGTGAGCGGTGCCTGGGCCAGGACAAGACCAGTAGGGAACAGCTCCAGGGAGCACCAGAGCTGGGGCTGCCACAGCACTGCCCCATCTCCGGGCTGTGCCCCATCTCCAGGCTGTGCTCCTTGTCTGGGTCCTGCCCCACACCTGGTTTCTGCCCTCACCCTTTCCCCTGCTCTCTCCTACCTCATTCCCTCTCCCAGAGCCCCCCCAGTGCCACTGCTCTGCTATTCCCTGGTTACTCCACTGATGGCCGTGACCTCTTGGAGCTCTCCCCATGTTCAGCCTCGCTGAGGTGCCCCTGGGCTGCCAGGCTCAGGGGACAGCGAGCTGGGAGTGCCCCCCAGAGCAGGACACCTCAGGGGACCACTGACTGCCAGCCCCTGCCATAGTCCCCAGGCCTTTGCCATGGGCCCTATCCCCTCACTGTGACCCCCAGTCCACTTCCATGGGGCTCATCCCATCACAGTGACTCCACAAAACTTCCACGGAGCTCACCCTCTTTCTCTGACCCCCTTCCATGACACTCACCCCATTTCTGTGACCCTAAACCCTCTTCTGTGCAGCTCCCATTGATGTGACCCTCCACCCCTCTCCCATGACATTCATCCTGTCTCCATGACTCCCAACCCTCTTCAGAAGGAGTCACCCCTGTGCCACAACCCCCCTCTCTCCACTGTGGGGCTCATCACTGTGACCCCCCAAGCCTTCTTCCATAGGGTTCATCCAATCACTATGATCTCCCAACTCTCTTTCATAGGGTTCATCCAATCACTATGATCTCCCAACTCTCTTTCATCGGGTTCATCCAATCACTATGATCTCCCAACCCTCTTCCATAGGGTTCATCCCATCGCTGTGACCCCCCAGAACAGTTCCATGTGCTCACTCTCTGCCTCAGCCCTTTTCCATCAACTTCACCTTGTTCCCATGACCCCCAATCCTGTTCCATGGGGTCATCCCATTAGTGCAACGCCCCCCCCACCATGAGCCTCATCCCATTGTTGTGCCCTCCAACCCTCTTCTGTGGGGCTCACCCCTCTGCCACGACCCCCATCCCTCTGCTATGGGGCCCCCCACAATCACCCCACACCCTCCACCTCGAGCCACGCTGACTTCACCCCGGCAGCGATTTTTATCCTCACATCAAATCCCACCCCCCTCCCCGAGCCGGGCGCGGCGTCTCCTCGCCATCGCCGCCGCTAATCAGCTGTATTATCTGCGCCCCCATTATTCACGCGCTCGCTGCTGTCGGTGCTGCCCCATCCCACCGCCCTCCTCCTCCCGCGGCAGCCACCTCCATCCTTCCTTCCTTCCCACCCTCCAGCCCCACCGCCCCCCCGGCCGGACCGCGGCCAGCTGGCTTTGCCTGCGTTTCGGCTTCAGCCTCCCCCAAGGATTCCTAAATCTGATAAGGGAGGGGGGGGTGTGCTGCTTTCAAAGGAGCGGGGTTGACCTTTGCCGCTGCAACGAGAGCCGCATGGAGGAAAAAAATTGGCTGCGGCGAGAGAGGGGGGAGCGAGCGAGAGAGAGAGCTGCTGTGGTTTTACAATCCCTAAATAACGCCGGGAGCTGAGCTGTAAACACATGGCGGTATTGCCTGAGCGTGTCCGCACTCCCCCCCCCACCTCCCCCGATGGAAACCCAGCCTTGGAAAATACTCCGACCTTAAGGAAAAAGAAATGGGAAGAAAACAGCTTTCTCGTAAAAAAAAAAAAAAAAAAGGCAGAAATCTCCTGAATTATTTAGCGAACGGTTCCAATCCGACGGCTAATTCTGCCGGCAGACGCCGGCGGCCGGAGCCTGGCGTTGGGAGATGATGACTATCGGCGGGAGCTGGCGGCGGGAGCAGGGTGGTCCCAGCCCAAGGGGGACCCGCCGGCGCCGCAGGGGTGCAGGGCAGAGCAAGGAGCCCAACCCGATGTCACCCTGCCTGCTGGGTGTCCCTCATTCCCTGGGGACAGGGGAGATGTTACCACACAGCCTCTCTTCTCCGCTCGTCTCCTTGCCCGGAGAGGAAAACCTCATCACCTGGAAAGATCCCCAGCCCCAGCGCACCCTCCTCCAGCACCCCCAGACCCATGGACACCTCAAAAAGTCACCTCTCCCCCTGGCCAAGCTCCCCGCAGCGCCTCAGGAGCGAGGGAGAGCTGCCACCCCGTCCCCTCTCACCTGTTTCTTCCCTTTATTTATTTTTTTTCGGAAGCAACTAACACTTTTCTTTGAAGAGCAACAGATGAGCGAGACCCTCCCAGAGCCTTTTATGATGTTAAATTTATTGCCTGGCTCCGCAATTGCCATTTTAATGACGAACGCTCCCACGGCTTTAGCGCGGCTGAGTGCTGGCATTGAAAACAGAAGCCGGAGGGGACTCGCTGTCTCCGGTCTCCTGGAGGAGAACGGATTCCAGCCCTTTTCCTGGTCCTTGCACAAAGTTTTGCCAAATAGATAATGTGTTTTATAATTTCCAGTCGGTGCTGTGCTGGTAAGGGAGGCCCTCTGCTGGCACCGGGCTGATGGGAGAGCCCCGGGAGCCGGCTGGGAACCACCACCGAGGCGTCGAGCCTGGGAGACACCTCTGGCAAGGGGGACCTGGAGAACCCAGCCTGGAGAGTCACCTCCAGCGAGTTGTGCCTGGAGAACCGAGACTGGAGAGCCATATCCTGGAAGACAAGCCTGGAGAGCAAAAGCCTTGCCCAAGGAACCTCCATTCCAGAGGTCCTGGAGAGCTCACAGAGGTGAGAGCAGGGAATTCAGCCCATGGAAAGGAGCCTGGGAAGTTGAGTCTGGAGAACTGAGCTCATCAAGCAGAACCACAGAGCCACGATCAGAGAGCTGGGCCTGGAGAGATGTGTGTGGCCAGACCAGCCTGGAGGGTCATGTCTGGCCAGACCAGCCCATCCCCACCCCTGCTCTTTCCAAAGGATCCCCATCCCTGCAGCCTGTGCTGGTCCACAGCCAGGTGGCTGTGCACTCCAGTGGGAGCATCCCAGCCCTTCCTTTGGTTGGGGAAAGCCTCTGTATGTCTGCCCTGGAGCAAGAGCTGAGTGGGACCATGCAGGGATGTCTGGGATGCCAAGGGAGAGCCATGGCAGCTTTGGCATGGGTTGGGCTGGAGCTGCTGCTGCTCTCACTGTGTCCTAGATGGGAACAATGGGTGGGAACAGTTCCAGAAGCCAGAGGTGAGAGCCCCCACACCAGGAGCACCCATGATCCCGTTGGCCTCTCCAGGAGGGCATCAGGTCCCTGCCAGGAGGACAAGGGCAGGCCTGGGGCTGGCGATGGGCAGTGGTGGTGCGGGGCCAGCCCTGCAGACCCACGCCGAGGATCTCAGCCGAGGACATCGACTTTTATCAGCAGATGCTTTATTTTTTTTAATGGTGCCTGAAACTCAGCCCTGGTTATCAGGGAGATATTAAATTGCTGTTGGAAGCGACACCAGCGGGGCGGAAAAGCCGTGCTGTGCTCTTACCTCTTCCCACAAGGTCGAGCCAGCCAGCCCTGGGGGACGGCGCATTCGCCGCGTCCTTCCTGTAGAGGGGATCACATGTCAGAGCAGAACCGAAGCCTTGAGAAAATTAAACCCGTGAGCTCACCGCCTTCCTGAGCGCAGGCGCCAGCCCTCCCTGTGCTCCCCGAGCCTGAGCTGCCAGCTGGGGTGATCTGGCAGCCGGGAGGATGCCACCTCCCCCAGGGACAGCAGCGGTCCCCGACAGCGCGCCCGCAGCTGGGGTGTGGGATGAAGGAGCTTTAAACCCTGCTGTGCATTGCTGGGTGCTGGGGAAGGACCTGCCCATGGGAAGAAGCCGTCAGCCCTGACAGGACACAGCTGGCAAAGTCCCCTGAAGGCCTTCAGCCAGATTTCCTCTGGGAATTCAAGTTCTTGCTTGGGCAAAAGGACGGATAGACAGGTTCAACTCTGGTGAAATAGAAAAGTGTATAACCATGTCTTGTCCTTGCCAGGGCCGTTCCCAGACTTGGAGATGGCCAGGCATGAGGGTGGGTTTCTTCCAGGACAAGGGGAGTCCTGTTGCAGCATCCCTCTGTGACACAGGGGATGGGCAGAGTCTGTGAGAGAAAGGCAGCACAGTCCCCAGTAGTGCCTGCATGTGTGTGTGTGTGTGTGTGGTCAACTGCAGACCCCCCAGAGACCCCAAGCAGGGACCCTGAGCAGCCCATGCCTGTCAGTCATCTGGGACTGGCACCAGGGAAGGGGCACCATGAACAACACTGGCTGGGGGGGCCAAGACCACCAATGTGGGACCTGGGGACAGCCAGGCATTGCCCAAGATGGCAAGAGGAGCAAGAAGAGGATGAAGGAGAGGTCTAAGGGAGGACCAAGAGAGGACCATCCATGGGCATGGCTTGAAAAAGCCCCAGGGCTGAGCCAGACTTCTTCCCAGGGCACCCTTTGCTCTCACAACTTTGCTCACACTCAAAGGGGGAGCAGAAACACAGCTCAGCCTCCATTTTCCCCATCAGCCATTTGCTCCTTCATCACCCTCTTCCTCCTCAGCCAGCTCAGCTCTGCCCCTTCCCAGCCAGCCAGAAAGTGCCAGGGCTGGAGTTACACAGCCACACTGGGCATCCCTCACAGGAGACAGGGCTTCAGTGGACCCCTCGGCACAGCCCCCAGTTTCACCCATGACAAGGTAGGAGGTGCACACCCTCCCCCCCATACACGCAGACCCCCAAATCCCCTCTCCCCGCCACCACAGTCGCCTCCGAGTTCCCCCCGGGACCACCGGGGACACATCCAGCCCTTGGCACAGCCCAGCCTGGGCAGGGGCTGCAGCAGGGACGGCAGCAGGCAGGCAGGAGCCGTGTGGGGATGCTCCAGCAGCTGCCGCCAGCGCTGCTGTCGGATGCCCTTTGGCCAGGAGCAGCCAGGCTTTTTTTTCCAGCCCTTCCCAGGAAAAAAAAAAAACAAACCCACACACAACAACCCAAGCCCCATAACGAGCTGTAGCGAAGCAGCGAGGAGGCGGCAGATAAGAGGCTGGAGCCCGCGCGGAGGCCTCACGGAGATGAAAGGCGATTGCGAACGAGCCTCCCCATCCCCTGCGGACAAAAGAGCTCCTAAAATATTAACGAGGCCCCGTGCCGCCAGGTCCCCCGGCCCCCAGCGCCGGCAGGAGCAGGCGGTACCCGCGCCGCCGGCCGAGGGGTCCTGGGGGGATGGAGGCACAGCGGGGAGCAGCGCAGGATGCTCATTAATTACCTCCCGCGCTCGGCGCTGGCAAACGTGCCCCCCGCTTCCCTCGCCACCCCGGGGAGCCACTGCCACCTTCCCACCGGCTCGGCGTTTAAAGAGCACAGAGCAGGGGGCTGTGCTGGGGATGGTGGCCCCTCGCTGCCATCTCGGTGCCCCGGAGTACAGCTTTGCCCCCCCAGCACCCCTCAGGGTGAGTTTGGGGGGATGCCAGGGCAGCTCAGGGGGGTATTTTTACACCAGCGTCACGGGGAGGAAAGGGAAGGGGGGACAGTGCTTGGTCCTGCATTTTTGGTGTCTGTGTGTGGTTCCTGCAGGCCCCAGGCTGGGGACAGGGTCCCTGGGGTGCAGGAGTGGGGTGTCCTGTGGGAGCAGCTCAGCCTGTGCCCGGGACATCCACACTGCTCCTACCCCGTTCCCAGCGCTCCAGTGGCTGAGTGGGCTCGGTCCCCAGCGCTCCCCATCCTGGGAGCCCAGCTGAGGGCAGCACGGCCAGGCCGTGTGCCAAGGTCCCAGCCTGGCTCCACTCCCTGGGGAGGACAGGGACGGTGACGGTGGCAGTCGAACCCAGCAGCCCGGTGATTCGGGGTAACTCTGTGGCACAACCACCCCCCTGAGTCCCCACAGCCACCCTATTTCCTCCTCCTCCGTGGCCCAGCCCGAGCAGAGCGAAGGGTTTGGTGTCAAGGGGACACGGGGGAAGGACGGTGTTCCTGCTGCTCCGAATGTGCCGCTGGAAGGGAGGGAGGAGGAGCGCGGCAACAGCAGCTCCACCGCCGGGTCCGGAAGCGGGTCCACACGCAGATTGGGGGATTTGCATAGCACAGATGGCAGCCCAGGAATTTCAAAGCATCTCCCGTCGCCGCAGCAGCTGAAGGGCTCGGCGGCCCCGCGCAGCTGCTGGAGGGAGGGAGGCTGAGCTGCCCCGGCGTCCAGGGCCCGGCAGCCTCGAGGAGGACACAGGGCACGGCATCCCCGGGACCGCTGCCCCCGGCCCAGGGTGGGCCGCAGGCGGCCAAGCGAGGGGCGATGGAGGGGGGATGTGGGGGCTGCAGCCCCCGCCGCGTGGAAGGGCTCCCGCAAGGGCTGGAGGGCATGACATGTGAGAGACGACGGGAGCTAAATTTACACGGCGGTGGAGCGAGCTGCCTCCAAGGAGACGTGATCACGGGCTATAAATACCTGCAAGGAAACAACGGGGACAGGGACCAGGGACGGTGAATTATTCACAGGCGCAAGATGGCAGGACAAGGAGCGAGCCCGGCCGGGGAGGAGGGAGCTGTGCAGGGGGGGGGCCCCCGAGCTGCAGCCCGGCTGTGGGGCATTGGGGCAGCCGGGGCTGGGACACCTCGTGTGCCAGGAGCTCCTCAGTGGAGTTGTGAGGGGCCAGGGGGAGGAACCCCCGCCGTGGACCCCCGAGGTGCCTCCTGCTGGCACCAGGGATGGCTGCTGGAGGGAGGGGGTGGCCAGGATAGGGGTGCCCCTGCGAGACAGGTGTCTGGGAGGGGGTGACGCAGCCCCAGCCCAGCCCCAGGGAGGAGCAGGTGGGGCAGAACTAGGAGCACTTCCCGCCGGCAGCGCCTGGAGCGCTGTGCTGAGGGGAGGTGTCCTGTGTGGAGGTGACATGGAATGAGCCTTAGGAATGTGTTGGTGAGGCCCTTTGGGTACAAAACTAAAGGGGCTTCGCGGTGTGGTTGAGCCTCCCCAGCAGGTCCAGCATCCCCCCATCCCGGTCCCGACTCCGCAGCAGGGGACAGCAATGAGGTGACGTCCCATGCGCTGAAGGCACCCCCAGCCTGCCCTGTCCCCCTCCGGAGGTTTCCCAGGGGACGCTGGGCAGACACAGCGGCAGGACAAGCCCTTTGTGCCTGCAGGAGACACTTCGGGAAGGACTTTGGGGGGGCTAAAGCGTCGCGGAGCATATATGCTCTACTCGGGCTTTTAACGGTAATAATAAATAGAAATAACAACTAGTAACCGAACTAGTAACGAGAGCAGGTTCCTAAATCGCGGTGCCGTGCCCGGGAGGGAAGGGGGGATCCCTCCGCACCCCCCCGGACCGGCCGCGCCGCTTCCCCGGCCTCTGCTGCCCTCCCCCGGCCACGGGGAGCGGAGCCGCCGCCGCGCCCGCGGGTGCGGGGGGCCGGGAGGGGGGACCCCCCGCTTGTTGGGGGGTATTTCCCATTTTAGCCCCTGGTGGAAGGATAATTCGTCTTTTCAGCCGTATTTTTTCACGCGCACTGGGCGGTGGAACTGAGGGGCACAGTTGGCAGATGGGCACCCTGCTGTCCCCCAGTGCCCCTGTCCTCGCCTCCTCTCTGCTCCCGGCACACACAGGGTTGGGATTGCCCTTTGTGCCCAGCTCCGGCTGGAAAGCCCAAATCTGTCCCGACAAATCACACCTGAGTGATAAACACCCCTTCTCCACCGAGGTCCAGCTGCTTCTCCCTTTGGCATCCCAGCCTGTCCCTTCCATGGGGAGGAGAGACACAAAAAAGCTCCAAGGCCTGGAGCCCCTCTGCTCTGGAGCCAGGCTGGGAGAGCTGGGGGGGGGGTTCACCTGGAGAAGAGAACCCCTTCTGGTGCCTAAAGGGGCTCCAGGAGAACTGGAGAGGGATTTGGAACAAGGGATGGAGGGACAGGACAAGAGGGAAGGGTTTCCCACTGCCAAAGAGCAGGGTTAGGTGGGATATTGGGAAGAAATTCATCCCTGTGAGGGTGGGGAGGCCCTGGTACAGGTTGCCCAGAGAAGCTGTGGCTGCCCCATCCCTGGAAGTGTCCAAGGCCAGGCTGGATGGGGCTTGGAGCAACCTGGGCTAGTGGAAGCTCCAGTGCCTAGCTCAGAGTTGATCAAGTCCACGCCTGTTGCCACCTCCCCCAAACCTTATCCTGACACCTGAAGGGGTTCCAACATCTACAGCCACAGTGATGGCCCCAGGTTTGTGTTTGCCACAGCCCAGAGCTGCTGACACCCAGCCAAGGCTCGGCCAGGAGGGTGTCAGTGCTCAGACACTGCTAATGCAGCTCAGGCAAGGGCTGGGATGGACATGGCCTGGCAGAGAGGCAGCTTTGCCAGAAGAAGGGGAAAGAGACAGCGGCAAAAAGGAGGAATGGGGCCAGACAGTAGGAATTTTCATTCAGTTCATGGAAAGGTGACACCAGTCACCCCCCCAGGCAGCAGGACAGTGCTGTGTGAGAGGAACCGTCCAAGCAGGGGAGGCTCAATCCCACAGCAAAGCCCCTTTAGTTTTGTACCCAAAGGGCCTCACCAACACATTCCTAAGGCTCATCCCATGTCACTTCCACACAGGACACCTTCCCTCAGCACAGTGCTCCAGGTGTTGTGGGCGGGAGGTGCTCCCAGTTCTGCCCCACCCGCTCCTCCCTGGGGCTGGGCTGGGGCTGTGTCACCCCCTGGGCACCCAGACAAGACTCTCATCTCTGGAGGGGGCACTGATGTGGGGAAGCCTTTCCAATAAGCCCCTGGACAAGGATTTGGGCTTTCCTGTTGGGTGCCTTCCAGAAGCCAACACGGCATTTTTGAGTGGAGTTAATTGACTGAGGCAGGATTTGATTTGAGGGAAGATTTTAGCATTTCAATACAGTGTCTGTGCTTACCTGCTCTATATCAGCCCAGACTGCAATGCTTGGACTCAGTCTTGGAGGTCTTTTCCAACTTAAATGATTCCCTAATTGGAGAAATTACCCCACAACAAACCAAATAAAACCCGCTTGGCAAAAGCCCATCCTCCCACGAGGCTTCCAACGTGGATCTGGAGAAGTTCCTACAGCTTTTCCACCAGCATTTCCCAAGAAGGGATTGCAAGTTGAAACACTGAGTGCTTACTGTTGGTATTTAGGGTTACAACAGGAAAAATCTCACACAGAGAGTGAGTAAGGAGGAGTAAGTCCAGCAGGGTCAAAATCCCATCACTGACTTGGCAGGATCCACACTGACAGCTCACCTGGATCTGCACACACACCTTGATCCCTGCAGGTGAGCCCCCACAGGCACCTGCTCAGTGACAGCAAACAGCACAGGTACCTCCAGGAGCTGCTGTCACCTCACTGTCCCTGCTCGTGCGTCCTCACCAACTGCTCTGCTCAATTCCCTTTGCTATCCTGAAAATCCCACACGGTGTCAGGGAAGGGGGGGTAAAAAAAGAGGGAACAAATCAGGGAAGCCATGAACAGGGTTAACCAGATCTCAGAACATCCTTCCTCCAGCTGCACAGGTGAGCAGACATGACCCCCTCACCTCTGGAGGTGGGGAAGCCTTTCCAACAAGCCTCTTGTCAAGGAGGTTGCCTTTCCAAGTGGACGCCTTCCAGAGGCAAACATGGCATTTGTGAGTGGGGTTTCTTGACCAGGCAACAGCCAAGGCCAAGCTGGAAGCACAGTGATGCTTTCCTGGAAGCTCTGGTGACACCCAGTTATTCCTCTGCTCTCTGCAACTCCCTGACAGGAGGTTTGAACCAGGTGGGGGTCAAGCTCTGCTCCCAGGGAACAAGAGACAGGACAAGAGGAAACAGCCTCAAGTTGCACCAGGGGAGGTTTACGTTGGATATTATGGAAAATTTCATCATGGAAAGGGCTGCCCAGCCATGGCACAGCTGCCCAGAGCAGTGGTGGAGTCCCCATCCCTGGAGGGACTTAAAAGCCATGTGGATGTGGCACTTGGGGACATGGGTTAGTGGTAGCCTTGGTAGTGCTGGGGGAATGGTTAGGCTCGATGATCTTACAGGACTTTTCCAATCCAAACGATTCCATTTGCCTGCCAGCCTGCAGAATTCCTGATCCAGCTGAACCAGCCACACACAGACCTCCCAAAAAGCCTGACAGCAGCACTGCAGCAACTCACAGAGCTCTGGGTCGAGAGGCAGAAAAATCATCACCATCCCAGGCTGTATGGGAGGGGTTTTAACAAAACTTGCTAAACACTGGCTCAGGAGAAGCCACAAGGCAGAGAATCAAAGCTCCCAAGCAGCACAACTGCTGAGGGTGCTCAAGAGGGAGCAAGGAGAGGGTTTAGACACAAACCACCAGTTTTGTTTAAGGGAAGGAAGGTCAGAAACCTCTGCAGGGTTGCTCCATCTCCATCTTTGCTCCATCAGACCAAGTTGCTTCAGCTGCACACAGGGACCACAGACACAGGGAAGTTCAAGGTATGGTGCTTGTGGCTTCAGGACACCCATCATCTATCAGAGGGACTTTGAAAACAACTCTGACACGATGCTTTACACACTCTCCACACCTGAGAGCACACAGGGGCTGTTTGGGCTTCTTATCAGTACCAATGTATGGGGGATGCCACATAAGTCAGTATTTAAACAAACAAACAAACAAACAAACAAAAAAGAACCCCCAAACCAACCCCTCTCAATCAAAAATACAGCACTCATATAACCCCAAGATTAGGTTGTCTTTTGAAAAAAACTGTGTCAAAGACCAGCAAGAAAAAAGCTCTAAAAAATGTTCAGCCCGTGCAGATTAAATTCACTCCTGACAAGACCCCAAAGGAGGAGAAGCAAAGCAGGTGCTCGTGTCCAGGCAGGGCATCAGGGCACAGACTGACCCCATCAGGCTTTGGAAGCTGCTCCCTCTGTGTTTACCATCAGCTAAGAACAAGTTTCTCTCCCAGTCATCACACACCAGGGTAGAAGTTTAGCAGCAGTTCTGGTTTGATACCAGCTCTAACCACGGATGCCATTCCCAGTCATCCAAGTTCACAGACTGGTTTGGACTGAAAGGGACCTTAAAGCTCATCTGGTTCCACCCCCTGCTGCGGGCAGGGACACCTTCCACTATCCCAGGTTGTTCCAAGCCCCATCCAACTTGGCCTTGGACACTTCCAGGGAAGGAATGAACAGGAGTTCACTGGTTATTCAAAATGCAAACTTTTATCTACATCCCACAACTTGCTCTTTCAACCCAAAGAAACATTTAGAGCTGAGCAACAAATGGCTTTGCTCGTGAAAAGACAAGAATGGTAAATATATCCAGCTCCCACTCACCCTGAGATGGTTTCACATGACTGTAAACAATAAAACCTAAACATTCTCACCCAGGGCAGAAGCAGGGGAGACACTGAGAGGCAGAAACAATAAAATAGATCCTGTGAGTGCCAGATCAGAGGAAGAGCAAGCCATGAGTTGTGGGAACTCCTGAAGAGCCAAGACAGCTCTGGCTTTCTCCAGCACCACAGATACCCTGTGCCCTCACTCCAGAGCTTGATCCCAGATTTAGACAGCAGTGAGCCCTCTGGATCAGGGACTGAGATGCTGGAAGCAGCCTGTGTGGAAATCAAAGCACCAGCAGAATTGCTTTTAAGTCACAAATTCCAAGAAGGAAGGGGACAGTGTGGGTTTGGTGGGAGCAGACACATTTCTGCATGAAGATGCAGGCACACGACCTCCAAGGCCACTCCAGGTCACCCCCAAAGCCCTGCCCGTGGCCAGAGCAAGCCAGGCTTTGTAGGGAGCTAAAAGAGCCAAGATGAAGGTGACTGGAGATGGTTGAGAGAGGGACAGCACAGGACTGGAGCACCAGGGAGAAGGGAGAGAGCAGCCACAAGAGGAAAGGAAGCAGCACGAGCCAAAATAAATGGGTTAAAAGAAAAAAAAGCCATTAAGCCACAGTGATTTTGAGGGAATTATTTAATGATCAAATTGCAACACGATACAAGAGTACAGGCAGTGTTAGCACAGATCTAGTCACACACACTTCCAGGGGAGGGCAGGGGCAGCTGCAGGGATCCCTCCTGGAGTCTCTGAGCGCCGTCACTCACACAGGAGTTGGTCTTCATGCTTCCCAAAAGCTAGGGAGCAGGATTTGTCCTGCTTTTAACCTTCCATCAGGCACCCTCAGTGCTCTTGTCCCTGTGCATTCCCTGCAGGAAACTGCTTCTGCCAAACCCAGACAACTGAGATTTCCAGCTCTGAGCACAGACTTGCTCCAAGCCTACCCAAAGAGCCCAGGAATGGAAGGCAGCAGGGAACGAAGCTCCATTCCAGCTACCTGCAGGAGAGGGAGGGAGGCTTCCCCAGTGCTGAGTGGATGAGAAGACTGCTCAAAGGTTCTGTATTTATCAAGGACAGCCTTCCTTCCACTCAGACACACCTTTGGGGTTATATTCTCCCAGGAGGAGACTTCCAAGCTGTGCCTGGACATGCCTGGAGCCTGACCCAAGGGCTCCTCCACCTGCAGTGGGAGCACTGAGCACATTCAGAAGTGGTTTGTTGTCCTGGTTCTTTAGTTGTAACTCACTGGAGCAGTTTTCTACTGCACCTCCCACATGCCCAGGTCTCCTGCCTTGCTCTCCCCAGCATTTGCTGCTCAGGGCACAAAGAGAATCCACCTTTAACTGGGCAAAGTTTCCCATCATCCTTCCTTTAGGCTCCTGATCTTCTCCTGTACAGCAGAGCTGGGAACAAGAACAGGTCTAGAGCTGTTTTGCTGCTGAAGATGACTGAGACCATCCAAAAATGCAGCCAGGCATTGCTGTCTGCAGCCAGGAAAACCACCAGGAAAGTCACAGGCCCAGGACAGGGAACAGTTTGGTGAGCACACCAGGGACACAAGATCATTTCCAACTCAGCCCTGCTGTTTTTGCTACATCAGTTGATGGATGCAGACTGAACAGAAGAGTCCAAGGACATTTCAGGATGCAGCTTACTTGGAAGCATTGGTAAAGCATGATAATAACTAAAAATATTTTTTTAAAAAAACCCTCTTGCCTTGCCAAAAAGCTGTGACAGAAATGCAGCAGCACATCCTGCTGAAGGACAAGCTGGTGTTTCAAGCACAGTAATCAGGTCTCCAGTACTGCCCAGGATCAGCTCCATCCCAATCTGCAGGTCCAGGGAGGTTGGGCTTTGAGCCATGGGAATGTTTTAAGCCAACTCAGCACTGTTGGAGAGGTTCCAAAATACATGGCATCATGTTCCTCCTCTGGGTCACTTCCATGCAGTGGATGGGCACTGATGAGCTCAAGGATATATCCAGGCACAGTGTTCCAGCTCTGCTGCCAGAGCTGGGGGGATCTAAGCAGCTCAGTACTTTTTAATAAAACACATTTCTTTAGCACATGTAAAGAAAAAAAGGGAATCCCATGAACAATCTATAGAATCCGCAGCGCAAAGAAAGCCATGCAAAGGGAAACAGGCAACTTAAAATACTAAATGAAAGTTTAAAAACTGGACAGGGATGCAAGAGGTTGATGACATGACAAGCTCAATGTTCCTAGAAAGGCAACATCCAGAGCCCACGGCCTCCTGTGCTGTTTGACACTGGAACATACTCAATGTACAGCTTCAAAGGAGCAGGTTTCTAGTCCCAAAAATAGCTAAGCTGGGTCAGGTTTTCAGTTAAATGCTAGGAAAAAAAAAAAAAAGGCTCCTTCATCTAGTTCACAGTACAACCCTCCAAACGAGTGGTCATCCCACACAAGGGACAGAGCACATCCTCCCTGCTCAAACATCACCAGACCTGCTTTTACTACACAACTGTGGTTGTGCCAACAGCAAAAAAAGTCTGAACTGCCTGAGCACTTCACTGCAAGTGAGACTCATCCCAACAGGAGCAGATGTGTTAATGGATCATCCAAGCTGCAGCTGTTACAGATTCAGGACTGTTTCAATGCATGTATGGCTTATTAATGTCCTGTCACCTCTTGGATGCGACTTCTGCTCCACCAGAAAGGGAAACCATCTCCCTCAGCTCGCTCAGCTGTCAGTGCTCCTTTCTCTCTCCCCCCATACAGGCCACCTCTGATCTTTTTCAGCAACTTCCAGTGCCCAAAGCCAACCAGATCTGTCTCAAAAATCATTCTTGGGAGGCTCAACTGCAAAGCAGGTAAAGAGAATCCCCCCAAAGCTCCTCCCTTGTCTTTCTGTGACCCCATGGAAAAACAGGGGAGGGCGACCCTAAGAGTAGCTCAGTTGGTCAGAGCATGGTGCTAATAATGACAAGGTTTCATCCCTGCATGGGCCATTCACTTAAGAGTTGGACTCAGTGATCCTTGGGGGTCCCTTCCAACTGAGAATATTCTGTGATAAACTGTGAAACTCCCCCACTGAGCTGTTTGCTGAGGGTCCAGCAGGAGCACAGCCTGCACGTTACAACAGGTCAGTAAAGGCAAGGCTGACACAAACCCAGCCACCAGCTTGCACTCCAGGTTTGACAATGCCACAGGTGTTATCCAGAGTCACACCCTGCCTTCCCAGCATTCCAGACACCAACACCCTGTGGATAAGCACCAAGAGCTGAGGGAGGCCCGACCCGAGGCTCACAGCCCTGCACACCAATCTCTCCCCCTCCCCTGTAGCTGTCACCCCTCAGCCAGGACACACGTGCTCCAATGCCTTTTCCAGCGAAGCCACTCTGTCCCCAGGCCAGGAGAGCAGCTTTCCTGGTGCCTCTGGAGAGGGACCCAGCTCCCTGCCCGAGGGTCACACCTCCTGCAGCGCTGCGGACACACCGAGAGATGAGACAAGCGGAACAGATTTTAGACCAAAAGCAGTGGACATTTATTCCTCGTTTGTGCAAGAGTGTCAAGATGCATTTGGGAATGGCTGGGACAGACCCTGTGGCCGGAGAGCCAGCGGCTCCAGCCTCTCCTGCCCGATGGCTTGGGTTACAATTCTACTAAGAGGAGATAAACTTGCAGACTCACCTACTGTCACACCAACGATGCTGGCAAATACACTTGTATACAAAGAAAAGTTTCAAACTACATTATTTTTTTTTTTCACTAGATTCAAGTGAAGACTTTGTTCCAAAAAAAAAAAAAAAAGACACATACAAGTACAATTTAAAACTGTATGAACATTTGCAAATGTTTAGTGCAAAGTAATTATGTAAAAGCTACATTTTATGAAAGTTTGTGCTGATGTGTTTGGTAGGTTGGTTTTTTTTCATTTTTTTACCCTTTTACATCCATTTTTTTTTTTTTTAGTTACATAAGGTTTCACTTACCTACAGTACATATGCATTGTGTTAGGTCCCATGCAAGTGGGAGTAATACCATCAGGCTTTGTAAAATGTCACTCTGATTCGCATTTAGTAAACTGCTTATTTGGTTTAACAGTCAAGTTCCTGGCACACTACACATCCTGATTTCATCTAAGTGCTCAAGCTCCTGTTTGCCTCTTCAGGTGCCTTGTGTGATGCAAACCAAACTGCTTCACGACTTCAACCCAAAAGTTGGTTTGTTTTTGTTTTTTTAAGAGAAATCCACCGTTAGTTTAAGCCTGTAACAAACTGCTCTGAAAATTAAAAGCCTATTCACACAAAGTTATATGTAATGACTGTAGTAATCAGTTTATTACACAGATTAATCATTCTTGAACGTACAAGCTCCAGGGGAGCAGTTGGGTCTTTAAATACACACAAGTTTTCTGTCAAATGGATTTTTTTTTTTTTTTACCCTTACATCCAGAAAGACCTAAGCAGTTAAAAAACTTAAGAAAAAATAAGAGCTATTAGCTAGGTATTAACTGAGAAACCACATACAAACCAAAAAAAGTATGAAGGGAGGGAGAGAGTTGAAACAAATCAACATCACTTGATGCACTAATAGCTCCAATCCATTTAAATGGTGACCGGTTAAACTTAGACCTTAAACACAGGATGTGGGTACAGTTTCTCATTGGTCATAACATTTACCTAAGGTGTAGGTCCTTCAGAATAAAATGAATACAGAAACAGTTTCAAGTTCTTCACCTTGCTTTTCATAACTGTTATGAGTTTAAAAGGATTCCACTTAAAATCCTTCATGAATCAGCAACACTGTCCCTAAAAAAAAAAAAATATCTGAGAACCACCAGGACTCTTCCCATTCCCATCTGATTACCCAATTTTAACTCAGCAAGGAATGCTTTTAGGCTCACAAAGTTATGACTGAAGAACCAGCTTTTCACACACACACTTCTCTGCTAGGAGTCAATGTTGGTACGGGGAAATACAGTATTTCTAGTTTGTTGTTCCAAGTATGTACAACACGCAGCACTGCTGTATCAGGTAAACATGTGCACAGGGGAAGATGAGGCGTGGGCTCATAGAAAGCAGTCAAATGGAAATCAAAAGGACTTTCTCTTTCAGAGTTCCCCTATCTTTATTTGTAGAGGTTATCCAATAATTTCTTTAATTACATCGCATACTTCTGAGTCCATTCCCGAGCTATTCTGTTGTACCTGTATGTATAAAAAGAGGATTTACTTAACGTGGCATCTGCACAGTATTCCAGCTCCAGCAGTCTAGTCTACACATGGCATGAACTCACACTCTCTACAGTACTCTATCAACAATTTGTAACATTTAGGAGCAAAATTAAACACTAAGCAAACGGGGGAACAAGAAAGCCCAGGGTGCTTCATGGAAAAGAAACACCTGGTCATGTTTACAACAGGAGTATGAGATCTTTGTGATTGGAGCCATAAAACAGAGCAAGGAAAGGGCTGAGGGGAAAGGATTCTCAGGAAGGCTTTACCTGTGCCTCCCCTAACCCCTGGGAAAACTTGCTGTAAGGTTTCACTGGGACATTCTGGAATAGATTCATGTGTCCCTGCCATCTCCTCCCTTCTAAGTTAAACCCAATACCTGCCCAACCCCAACAGCCCTGTTCCTTGCTACATATCTGACTGTCATTTTTTGATAACAGTCAGGACACAGTGATTTGTCCATCAGAATTGTTTTTGTTCTGAAGGCACAACAATTCCAAACCCCCCTGTGGCTTTTGCATCCAAATACCCTTCACAGCCAGAGGAAGCTCAGGATACCTGTGCAAATCAAAGCAGTTGTGATTAACTGCACTGATGAAAGTTTCTCTCTGACAACCAGTTGTTCTTATTCTACAGAATTAAAAGAATAAGATACTTACAGCCAGAATTTTCCTATAGTTATGCACACCAAATTGGTTTGTGTTGGAATTTAGTCCATAGACAACATTCTTTGGCTTAAAGAATCTGAAAATCCACTCCTAACTCTCTCCTTCCCATCACTGCTCAGAGACTACTCAAGCAGCAAGTCCTTATGGTTAAGCCCAAAATTTGTTTCCTTATTTTTGGGGGGGGGAAAAAAAAAAAAAAAAAAAGAGGAGTCCTGCATACTTCAAGCGCAGAGTCAGTGATCACTGCATCTCCAAACAGGTGCTGCTGCTCTTGCAGCTCTCAAAAACAGGATGCATGAACTTCTCTAAACACTGCTCCTCAAGCATGCAGCAGACAAAGCAAATTTGTGGATCATTTTCCCTTCCCTGACCAGATCTGGGAAGGAACAGAGAGGTAGGAAGTGTTTACAATGGTCATTAAGCTGTTAAAGTGCTCATTGGCACCAAAGCTTCTCTGTACAGAAGCTTGGGAGTCCTCCTACCCCAACCTCTCCACCACTTCTTCTTCCCTTGTGCTGACAAGTGAAGGAGAAACAGGGAGTTTTTGTTATTTCTTTGTATGATTCCAGACCCAGAGCTGCCATGGAATATTCTCCCGTTGGAGTAACTTGCTCTCCCTCTGCTGGCTACGTGGGATTAAAGCAGCTCAGAGAGTGGCATTACAGATCTCAGGGAAAAACAAAAACACCCCTAAAAAGACCACAGAGCTTTGATTTGCCTTTTTTTTCCACTCTTTTCCAAGAAGTGGGGCCTTTCAGTTCCCCTTTACTGTGTAAGTGTGGACTCTGCCCTGTCATATTCCACGTTTTTTTGGCTTCCATACTTACTTTTCTCTATCTGTTTTGTAGATCCGTGCAATCTCAGGCACTAAAGGATCATCTGGATTGGGATCACACAACAGAGAACAGATGGACAAAAGTACTGGGGAGAGAAAAAAGAGACACAATTAGTTGCAGTGCAGCTGAGGACACCTGCACAGGTCAGCCCACACCCTTCCTTGCCCTCCAGCCAGTAGCATCAGCAGCATTTATTTAAAATTCCCAAGGAGCAGTAATCCCAGGTACATCAGCTGAGTGATTCTGAACAGAATTCCTTACCAGTGAACTACACAACTTCACATGACCACAATGTCACAAGGAATAACCTCCTGGATAGGTGTGTCCAGCAGCAGTCATGTCTCTCTGAACCCACACGTGAGAGCATTCTGGGAAGACATCCCTGCTTTTGCACCTGAAATTCAGTTTTTCCCTACACTGTTAAATGACCTGGAGCAGTACTAATCAAAAGTCAAACAGCAGACAAGTCCAGCTGAGATGAATTGAGAAAGGGCTGTTCACAGCTACTTTAGAATCACAGAATGATTTGGGTTGGAAGGGACTTTAAAGCTCATCTCATTCCAACCCCCTGCCATGGGCAGGGACACCTTCCACTAGACCAGGTTGCTCCAAGTCCCATCCAACCTGGCCTTGAAGATCTGTTTAAAAATAACACCAGTCTTGCAGAGAACTAAGAAGCTTTACCCAATTATTTTCCAAGCATAAGGAAGATTGAGATGGATTAAGTGTAGTGTAATATTCAAAATGACCCAAGAACATCCAGCTCCCTGCACTGCTCCCAACCCCAGAGCCCTAGAACTTGAGTGTTTCACTATAAATATATAGTGCCTATATCCCAGAGGCCACATCCTGCTCAGCTGAGTGACAACCTCATCCATACAAGGAGCCAGGAGACTGCTGCAAAGCCACAAATAGCACACGGACATTCCTGCATTCACACCAGAGAGGAGAGGAGAAGGCAGGGAGTTACAAGCAAAGCATATTGGGACAACACTACACCAGGCACGGCAGGGACATCTTGCCCCCCTCCCAGAAATGCCAAACATTCCCTTCTCTCTGCCTGTTTGGATCAAACAGTGCCACTCCATATGTCCCTTCACCAATTGCAGCGACGCGGAGTTGTCACAGTTCAGCCTCCGAGCAAGTTGGAGATGACAAGAGTGAGGAGTCTGAAGACACTAGAACACAAATCTGCTCCAATTTCCATCACTTGCACGAGGCAGCTATCCATGAAAAATGAAAGGAAACAGCACACAGCCCCATAAAAACAACAAAGGAGTTAATATAGGTTAAAACACAGGCCACAAAACAGATCACAGAATGGTTTGGGTCAGAAAGGACCTTAAAGCTCAGCTCGTTCCACCCCCTGCCATGGGCAGGGACACCTTCCACCAGCCCAGGCTGCCCCAAGCCCCATCCAACCTGGCCTTGGACACTTCCAGGGATGGGGCAGCCACAGCTTCCTCTGGGCAACCTGTGCCAGGGCATCACCATCCTCCAGAGAGAAGAGGTAAAGAGGTCTGATATTCATTGGAAATGGAGAAGAAGTTTTTTTCCAAGTGGGACAAAAGTGAAAGCTTCCCTAGGTCTGAACTGAGTGTGCTGCTTAGTGGTGTGAGCACCAAGAACACAGAAAAACACTTAGTTCAGTTTCCCCCCTGTTTCTGTAGACCCTTCACTAATCAATTCTCAGTTCCAAGTTCAAAGCATTTAGGGCAAGTGTGGTAATAAAGTGGCCTTGATTTAAGTGAACATATTTCTGGTTTGGAATAAAGAGCAACCTCTTCCTCCTTTTCCCAGTTTTCTACTGTACACCTGTGAGAGAGTTAAGGGCTTAATTATCCTCTACCATAACTGGCATTTGGGCTATTTATTGAGCTCCCTCTCAGAACACAGCTTCAGAGTGTGAGGGAGGCATGTAGAAGCAAACAGTCCTGAAGTGCTGTCCCTTAGCAAGGGACAAAGCACATTTAGCACCTGTAGTACAGCTCCAGCACCAGCTCCTTTCCCTCACATACACTGAGTAAAGTGTTCAGTAATGGGAACTCTTTGACACATCCAGCTGCTCCCAGTCAGTTTAGCCTCAAAACAGCTGTTTGTCCAGCAATTCTCCTGTAGCTCATTCCTTTCTGTCTGTCAGACTCCACTGCTCTGATCACTTGAGTTTCTTCAGTTGTAGGATGAGTGAGACAGCTCAAACCTGTCCCCTGCCTTCACCAGAAACAGTAGGAAATCCAACACAAGTTTTCTGCTCAACTATTGTAACTATTCCCTCAAGTTTTATCTTACCACAGTCTTTAAAAACCAAGGACTTTTCAGAACACCATGGGTCAGAACCACACTGCAGGCCTGGTCAGTGCTCTCAGGCCACCCTAACACCCCTCCTCTTCCCAACACTCAGCAGTTCACTCTTCAGCATCACTCCAAAAACACTGAATAAAAATGGATGCAATCATTTGGCTTCAAGCTGCACTGCCACATTCATCTGCTTTGTTTTATTTTTTTAAGTCTTCATTAATCCAAACTATTCTCATTACACTTGCTCTTGCTGGTGACTTCACATCATTCCCTTTTTATCTGTACAGCCCCAGCAAGAAGAACATTTTTAACCAGTTATCTAAACTGGTGTAATTTTAATATCCTGCTGAACCCAGCTATCTGTCCATATCAATTCAGGAAGTTTCTCTTGAGGTTTTCCACTAGAACATTGCACATACACACCTTTTAGACCGACCAACATAAGGAGCCTCCAGACCACTATGGAAAAACCCCTTGGAAAAGGCACCTTCTCCAAGTTTCAAGTGCAAGGGTAAAGAGGAAGCAACCAAACATGTCAGCTGTGTATCAGAGTAACTAATTAAACCAACACTGTGGAATTAAAAACTCACCAGACCACCCTCCTCTGCAGTCAAGTATTACAGCAATGAGCTCCACAGCAAAGCCTTGACATTTACTACTCAAATGACTACTCTATTGGTAGGAGACAAAAAAGTTCCCAAAAAGTTCTATAACCACAGAATCAAGCTGAATAACTACACAAGGCAGGTTAAGTGACATTTTTACACCTTGTCCTACACATCCTGCATGACCATAGGCAAAGCATTATCAGCTTGACAGCATCCCCTGGAGTCTCCCACTGGAAGGGATGTACCATAAGTGTGCACTCTTTCAATTCAAGTCTGGATTTTTGTCAGTAACTGCAAAATAAACTTTACTTGCCATTGATTCAAAGGGGTCCTCCCTTGAAACAACTCTGTACAGAATTATTTCTCATCTCTTCACTCTTAGCTGTCAGAGTTGCCCAGTCTGCAGCAGAACATTAAGCAACTCAGAACCACTATCAGTTTAAAGCTCCCTTTCACTCCAAAATTGGGTTTGCTTTGTTTCATTTCACTCACCAGGCAGCCTACTGACCTCTAACCTTTCAGCTGTGCTCCCTATCTATCTCTGCAGACAACAAATACAACCTGCTCTTCAGTGTGGTTCCTGCTGCCAGGAACTAGCACAGACCAAGTACTTCTAAACACCAAGGGACTGGGAGAACCAAACTCATCAAGCAAACAGGTTGACAGCAAAGTGGTTCTAAAAATGGGCTTAGCTTCCCCACAGAGCAGTGAGAGAAATGCACCTTCATCAGGCAGAATGATCACTCAACACTTAATATTAGACTGCTTGAGTGACATGCAGAATACAGTCTACAGTGTAACACAGCACAACTGGCATCCAAGTTCCCAGTGCAAGACTTGCCTTCACAAAGCACAAAACACTCTGAAGTTCAAGCACAGTCTCTCCAGGCAGAAAATCCTGCCATGGACAGCTTGTCAGCAGGATCAGCTACAGTTCAGCAGGGCATGATCCACCTCCCCTCCTCAGCAGCTGCTGTGCTCTCACACCTCCCAGGTCAGCTCACCATCCCCAGTGAGCAACTTCACCTTCCTGCTGCTGCCCCACCTCAGACTGAAGGGGTGGGTAAGATGCAAATTCCACTTGTAAATTCCATGGCTGAGGTTCCTCTGCCAGGAAGCAGCTCAGGACAACCCATGACAACAGCTCTCCACAGGTCCTTCCAGCAGTAGCCAAATGAGCAGTGTGGAACACAATTTAAAGCCCTACTGGAACATCTATTGGCTCATCCAAATTTAAGAGGCATGTTAAAGTTCCTGGAACTCAGAGGTGAAGAGACTCTTAAAAGCAGCTGATCTCCACTTCCTCATCTTCCAAACACAACCTCCAGATGATTCACTTTGTCTGCAAAGCCTGACTGGTCTAATATCCACCACTCCAGCCATCCCTGACAGTACCAGCCACCACAGACACTGCTGTTTAAGTCTAGCTGGAATTCCAAACAAACCTGCTCCAGTAAAGCACTCATCCATGGGACACTTCAGGGTAAGGAAAAGCAACTGAGGAGCAATGGAATCTCCAGCTGAATCACAACAGGGAGATGAAAAGCACCAATTTTTCCAAGGTAATGAAGCTACCCAGAAAAAAATGACTGGTGTGTTCTGATCCAACTGCTGCTTGGTGCAGTTACTGCTCTCCAAAGAGGAGCCAATTTAGAATCCACCCAGGAGCAAGGGTCCATCTCTAAGCAAGTACAGAGACTATTTAACAAACCCTTTGTTGGTGCAGAGTACCAAGAAAGTGCTGAGATGGTTGCTCTGCGTGCCAGACTGTCAGGACAGCAGGATGGCATTTACTCAGCTCTCTGTCTTGGTTGGAGTGACACAGGAGTCTCAGGATCACCTTATAATCAAAAAGGTCATGCACTGACATGGAACAGTTGGATAACACAGGGAAGCATTGATTCCTGGCCATCACCAGTTCCCAGCAATGGCAGCAGCCCACCCCACCTGCTGTCCCAGGAGAGTGATGAACACTGTGCCCAGAAGGTCTTTCTGTGGAAAGCCATTTGTCACCTCCTGGAGACCAGGAGGCAGTGCTGTGCCTCCTGATCCAGCAAAGTCTCTGAATATGAAACTAACAGTTTGTCAGCTCAGGTTTAATTGATTGTGAAACACCTCTGCCAGCAGAAATATGAGCCTTGGACACAACACTGCTGAGGAATTCTGAATTCCATGTTGGGGGGTTCATCCAGCTGTCCTGCTTCTCCCACCAGCTCCTTCACTGGTGCCTGGCAACCTCCACATCAAGACCCACTGCTGCTTCCACCTCTATTCCTCAAAATCAGGAAGCAACCTGATTCCTGGAAGGAGCATTCTCCTATACAATCACTGCTTTGGAGTTTCAGGCCCCAGACTTGAAACTTTTGAGGCACACAGCTGTCAAAGAGTTTTATCAGCACTGACAAACATTAAGCTTTTAACTTTAAACACACTCAAAACACCACTGGTCCAACAGCTTCAAATGAGTGGCTCCTGTCTGTGAACAGGCAAGATGCACCCAAATAAATTAAAGCAGCTTCAGACTCCGTTCCAGTTCAATCCTATTTCTTAACCACAGCCCCATTTCCAACTCCTCCAGCCTCTTCCCCAGCCCTACAGCAAATGTACCTTTAAATCTGAGCAGTTTAAACTTCTGGCTTCAAAGCAACTTGAATTCCTGCTAAGTCAGTTCAACAATTTCTGGTGACAAAAGAAGAAAAGTTAAGTGTTGCCCAGTGTATCACAGACTGGTTGAGGTTGAAAAGGATCTCTGCAGACCATTTTGTCCAGCCCCCTGGCTCAAGCAGGGCCACCTAAGGCAGGTTGGCCACGACTGTGTCCAGGTGGTTTTTGAGTATCTCAAAGGCAGGAGATCCCACAACCTCCCAAGGCAACCTGTGCTGGTGCTCAGCATTCTCACAGTAAAAATAAAACACAAAAAGGTGTTTGCTGCTGTTCAGAGGGACCCTCCTGTGCTTCAGTTCATGCCCTGTCACTGGGCACCACTGAGAACAGTCTGGTTCTGTCACCTCTGTACCCTCCCTTCAAGTATTTACAGACACTGATAAGATTCCCCCAAGCCTTCTCTCCTCCAGGCTGAACAGTCCCAGCTCCCAGCCTGCCTCATAATGGTAGATGCTCCAGTCCCTCCATGGCATTCATGGCCCTCACTGAGCTCTCTCCAATATATCCATGACCTCCCTGTTCTGGGGAGCCCAGCACTGGATATGTGCTCCAGATTCAGCCTCACCAGTGCCAAGCAGAGGGGAAAGATCACATCCCTCAACCTGCCAGCCACATCCTCCTAGTACAAACTTCCTTGGAGCAACATCTGGGAAGCTGCACAAGTGGTTAAACTACAGTTTTGAGAGTTGAAAAGCAAAAATGAGCATTTCCCTTAGAACCCTAACTCAGCATATCATGTCACACCCATGCTCTGTGACAAAGCCACCCAGTTATGTGGGTAAGTGCTACAACAGGCAAATTAAAGTGCCAAGAAGACGATCAGAAACCAGGTTCCCAATTTTTAAAACTGCCTTGTGAAGGTCCAGTTCATTTAGTTCGCTGGGTACTGGGGAAATCCCACACAGTAAGTCTCAGTTAAGCAATTCTTGAAGAGCAGCAGCACAGAAAATCCACAGCACACTGGGCATGGACGTTTGGACAGCAGAGCTGAACTCTGCCATGAATGAGGCTGAAGTTCCTCACTGCCCCTCCAGCACACTCAAACAGGCTCCATGAGTCACTAGTTACAAAATATGGGGAGAAGTGGGACAGGACAGAGTGAGCTGCTTGACTTTCACTGCAGAAGTACTTCAAGATCAACTCTTGCACATCCCCTTGCCAAGTTCAAGAGAAACCATCTTTTTTTCCCCCCAGTAGTGGCTGGGAACAGCTGTAATCATGTTAAGATACTTCATCCTCCTGTTTCAGGCAACAGAGATTCTTATTTGTACAGACTTGGAGATAATGTTTTTAATTTAAGCCTACACATTCTACTTAAGCCTTGGAGTTCAAATTGCCCACCAAGGTGTGGTTAACACTGTATTTTGAGATGATTTGTTCTCCAATATGTATTCTTTAAGGAACACTGAGTAAAGAATTACTAATACAAGCAAACTAGCTGTTCTACTGAGACACTCACTGTTGTTCTCCCAAGCCTTTAGAAGCTGTTTTAACAATTCTAGAAGGGACAGAACAAAACCCCAAAATGCCAGTCACCTGTCACAGCCACAGTCACTTTATCAAGTTGCTCACAGAGGGCTCCAGAGTGTGAGGGGCCAAGACCCTTTACCAGCAAACTGGGATGATTAACTACCACTGACAAGATTTATCACTGCCTTTGCACCAAAAGGAGGCACTTTAAATCCAAAGGAAGTCACTGCACACCCCTTCCCCTCCCTCCTTGGAGGTTAAGGTGTAAAACATGTTCATGTACCACACATTAACTGCAACATAACACCAAGCCCATCCAAGCTGCTGACAGTGCTGCCTCCCAGCTGCCTCAGGAGGAAGCTGTGCATGATAAGCTTTTTCCTAGAAGGACTGTTTCTAGTCTTTCCAGATTTCTCAATCAGCAGAAAGCACATTTTTTTTTCAGCTGTGCTCTAGTTATCTGCTTACAGATTTTAAATTCAAACAGCTTGTTCCCAGTAGTATCCCAGTTAAAGGGTGGCACCATTTAGGAAATACTCTAAGAAATCCACAATACAAATACTAAATTGCTGCTTTGGAAGGGATGTGAGTTTACTGCTGAATGTCTTAAGTCCTGTTACTCACTCTAAACTACCTAATCCAACAGCTTTTCCTGCTAGGAACACATCCATTCTTTGATAAGGCTGATCAGTCACTAGAGAGCTGAAACAGCCCCAAAGTCTGTCATGACACATTCTAACCTGATTGAACACAAGATTTCAGCCCTAAAAGACTCAAGTTGCCTTTGTGCAATTTCTTTACACTTGTTCAAGATGGGACCATCAGCTCTTTGCTTCTGAAGTTGAGCTCTGCTTTCTGTGATTCTGAGGAAAGCATTCCCAGTTTCTATAAAGTCACCTGTAAGAATTTGCTTTGCTGCTTTAATTCCTTCAATAAATGTACCCCAAGAGAAGTGGGAACAAGGTTTTCTCCCAGGTTAGAGCTGTATGGATGCTGTGCATGTGCAGCAGAGTTTGGGCACTGAGTGAACTCCTCTTCAGTGAGTGAGAACTGATCAGGACTACAGAGTCCCCTGACCCCAGCAGGGCACTCACAGGGGGCAGTGGAAGGGCACAGTGGCATGAAACAGCCACCCTGATCCCACAGAACTCCAGCTCAGCCAGGAGGATACAGTTTGAAAAGGGTAAGAAAAAAAAAAAAAAAAGGAGTCCAAAGCAGAAAACAGGAGATGTTAGAGCATACTGGAAATGTATTTGGACAGCAAAATTAACATTAGGATGTATTTTCAGCCCACTGCTGCCCTTAACCAGTCTCTTGAAGTCTTGCCCCATCTTTTCCCAACTGTCCCAATTCCAGTCTATCTCCCAGTATTTTCAAGCATGCTGTCTATCACCCCACTGCCCATATGGCCATTTCAGACTCCCTAAAACAACACACATTCTGCCCAGCTATACAGCAATTAAATCAAACCAGAACAGATGTCAGTGCTTGGTGCTAACTTGGTGCTTCCAGGAGCAGCCAGTACTGACTGAGAGCACTTGCAAGGAAATTACAGCAACCTGACAATCATTTTCCCTTTACTGACACCATTTCTTCAGTGCTTTCAACTCACAACAAAGACTTTCAGCCTCGTGCGCGAGCAAACTCACTTCTGACAAGAGACAAGGAGATACTGTTTTGCCTTTCCAACTGTTTCTACAAATGCCTTTAGCTGGACAAAGAAGGTGGGAACTTCTGTGGGTTCAGGGAAAGAGAGACAGTGATGATGTCCAAGGGACGTACCAGGAATCACCTGCCTAAATCAAAAATTGCCCAGAAACATCACAGGGAGTTGGGGTGAAGGAGAGGGCACAGGAAAGCCTCAGAGCAGGGACAAGATGTGAAGGATAATGTCATCAATGTGGCAACTGCAGCGTTTGAGCACAGGGACACTGTGAAGCTACAAAACAGAGGAGTTGAGACATGGTCCATGCACAGGGTAGACCCAAAATATTCCTAAATAGCCATGGCTAGACCTACAGACTTGATCTACAGTTCATAAATCTACAGTTTCATTAGCCAGAAAAATCAATAAAATTCCAACCTGGGTTTTCTTTCAAGCATTTAAAGCCTTGTATTTATAATAAATATGAATACTGCTTTACTAGGCAAAGGATACATTCCAAGCTAACCACTAACTCAGTTCACAGGGTCCAAGATTATTTTTAGCTAAAAAAAGTCAAGATAGTGCAAGCTAGTTAAGTTTTATAACATGCTTTAGCAGTGCATGTCATTGAAAGCTTTGTTTAAAAGCTGCCAACACGGAGTTATGATGTTTCCTTGAAAAAGGGTCTTTTAAGATGACAAACAATTAGACAAGTTTATAACTTCTTAAGAACTACAGCTGCTCCCTTAAATATTTTACTTGGTGTGTATTCTGAATATTAAAGTCTTTCATTGTCATTAACTAAAAATATATAAAATTAAGCCTAGTGTCAGTGTTCAGACTCTGAGGTGAGGTGGCAGAAGTGTGTACTCAGTGCAGTAGGACTTATCTGCCTCCACTGGCAAAGCTGAGGAGTCTCCCTGTGCCCCAGGGCAGATGGATGTGCCGAGCATCCTACACTCAGGAATTGGCTGCCAGCTCCAGGCAGGGTCACACGACTGAAGCAGTGACCACAGAAATGGTTGATGCCAGCAGGAATGCAGCAGTTTTTACATCCCAAATCAGTACTTCATTTCAGCAGAGTAAAAATTAAAATGAGCATTGGAGGTACCTTTTGAAATAGTTAGTGCTGGGGACCACTGTGATCGTAGAATATCAAGACAAATGCTGCCATTACTGTTAATATTTGGATGATAGATTCTTGTTGTAAATGCAACCTGCAGAAGAAGGAAAATTTTCAGTGTAGGCTCACAAATATATACATCAGACCACATGGTAAAGGATGGATTTATGGTAGAAGCCACTCACCTTAGGTGGTTTGAAGGGATAATCTGTTGGGAAGTGAATTGTCAAGAAAAATACTCCACCTTGATAGGGACTGTCGTTCTGTTAATGAGAAAGAATCATTGCAGCTTGAGGAGTTATTACAAGACAACCCATCATAAAAAGCCACAAGCATCAATTCTCTCATACTTACTGGTCCCATTATTGTAGCTTGCCAATGGAACACTGAAAGAGAGAGAGATTTACTTCAGTTTGGAGAAGCTCAAGTAATGATCTTACTTTCTTCCAGACAAAGCAGCACAGAAAAGTCTATTTTCAAAACAAAGCCTTCTGAAAGGCTGCAGGGAAGGGAGCCAAGGAATTAAACAGACACAGGGCAAAGTACTCAATGCTCCACAGCCCAGGATTGCTGTGGTACCACACATATGCCCTGCAAAAATCCTGTGACAATAGAAATCCAGACAGTCCTAGGCAACTTTTCAGACTCAAAAGTGTGAGTTTAAACTCTGCAGTTTCTAATGAAGCAGCTGAACTAAGTTTCCACGACTGCCCTGTGAGAACAAAAGGTACATGATGAGCTCATACCTGCTCTCCTCTCAGAGCCCTGGTCACACAGAGAACAAGCCCCAGCTCTGTGTACACCACATGTACAGAGGTAATTTAAGCCACTGCTATCCTCACTGAACTTTTAAGCTTAGTCTCTCCACAGAGGCCTCAAGATTTCATTAACGCAGCAGAAAGCAATGTCTTAAGAGAATGCAGGAGCAACAGTCTGCTCCAGACTCAGGACCAGAATGTGCTAGGACACACTTTAGGTTAAGTGGACTAAAGTTAAACCTCACTCATATGCATCTGTCCAAGAGAACAGAAATCTGGTCATACAGAGGACTTGTGAAGAACGTTGTCGTGCTGGGAAGGAAAACAATCCAAGTTGATAATCTGTATGAAGCACATTAGGGAGTTCTCGGAGTTCCTGCATCTCCAAAGGCTCCAGTGCCTGGGCAAGGAGTACAAATTATTTGGGAAATAGGACCATGGAAGCTCCCCTCAGCATGGATGTCAGCTACATGGCACCTTCAGACTGGGAAGCTGGAGGTGACTCCAGCTGTTGCTAGGGAAGCCTTCCAGACACAAGATGTGTGATGTCTACGGCTGTCAAGACTACCTGGGCCAGAAGTTAGGAGTGGTACTACCTGTTCTAATCTAGCATGAGCAGTTTTTAATTACTCATGGTACAGGCATTACAGCTGGGAATGATGTCATACAAGGAAGGAGGAAAAAGGCAAAGTGGGAACAGCCCTGCAAGGACAGAGGAAATGAGGGTTGGGTTGGAGCAGGTTTGTTTTAATCTAGTCTTACATTTCTATAGGAATGTGGAAATTTCTATACAGTTCAGCACTGGTGAACAGCTCAGAAATTATTCACAAAGATCTTGGCAGCTGATTTTTTTCCTTTTACAAAGGATATCTGAGCTTAGAGCCCTCAGCCCATAAATGGATTTCCCTACTTAAATATCCCTTCTCTCAGGAGTTTGGATGCAGCAGCCTTTGAGAAACTACATTCAATGCAGAGCCAGGAAACAGAGACAGCAGATCACATGTCCATATGTGGCATTCCCCCCCTTTCAAGGGGTTCAGCCAGCTTCCCAGGAAGTGCCTATCACCTGCACCTGGACAGGGAGAAACCTGGAGCAGAGGACAAAGGGGCAGCAGGAACCCCATAGGGAAGATTGTGGCCAGTCACAGCAAAACCACCAAAAATCTCACAGGAACCAGTAGATGCTGATGAGATTCACTGGAGTACACACAGGCACCACTGGAAAGAGAAGTTCAAATAACCATCTATTGTCTTAAGCCCAACAAGAAACCAGAAAGAAAAACATTTCCACAGTGAATCTTAACTTTTTGAAAGCTCCAACCCCAGACTCAAGCAAAGAGCTTGTTTAACCTAAGCTTTACACCTCACAATATCCAGGACAAGTCTGATGAACAACAAGATGGATTTGACATGCAGAGCTTATTCTAATTGATTCTTTCCTTTGAAATCACCCATAAAAAGGTATTTACAAAGTAAGGGGGCTGCTGACTTTCAGTAGGGAAGCACAGGTACATGTCTGGAATAGCTAAGCCACTGGAAGCACACCAATGTCATCCAGTCCCAAGCACATTTCCAAAACACAGGCCAGAGGTGGGAGGAAAAGGGCTAAAACTACATTGCCAAGAAAATCCCATTCCTACAATGCAGGAACAGCTCTTCACTTCCCAAAGTTTATGAACTACGGGGATGAGACACTTACAGCTGGGGACAGTTTGTATCAGCTGAAGTAGCCACAGGAGAGCACTTTGCAAGTACAGCATGTCCTGAACATCAGGAAATGTCACTGTGACAAGGCAGCCGAGGCACACCTGGGGCACAGGGATTTGGGAGAAGGCACTTTGCTGCTGCTGCCACTGCTATCCACTTACACACCCCCGAACTGTTGCTCTCAACAACTGAAGCCTTTCATTAGAGGTCCTTCAGAAAGGTGGCACAAGAAGAACTTTTAGTAATTTAAAGCTTTCTGTGCTCAGCAGTAACTTTCCACCTTCTCTGCCAGACAATCGTCATCACCTTTGATAAGGCTCTGGAAACCACAAAGCAGTTTATCGTGGCACAAATCGCACTCGCTAATTTAAGGGAATAAAAGCCTCAGCCTGGCTCTCCATCTTAGTCATTTCTTTTCCATGAAACTACAAACCTCTTTGAAACACTATTTGGAAAGCAGAAATAAGTTGTGAAGTCACTAAAAGCTTGACCCTACTGCTTAACACTCTCAAAACCAAGCTGAGCTTCCACTTGTTTGACAGTTCTGCTGAACAGTAACACCCCCACTAATTTCAGTATTTTCATTCTCAGGTTTCGAGTGGGGTTTTTTTTATCTAGCCCTACATTTCTGCAGGAATGTGGAAGTTTCTATACACTTCAGAACTGCTGGTTCAGAAATTATTCAGAAAGATCTTGGTGGCTAATTTTTTCCTTTCAGAAAGGATACTTGAGCTCAGAGTTCTCAGCACACACCTGGAGGGTTTCCCTACTTAAATATCCCCTCTCTCAGGAGCTTGGAAGCTTTGCTGACAGTATATCAGTGAGAGACCACGTTGAAAAACTGGATTTGCAAGTGTTCTTGTCTCACTGCAAACATCCTACTGATCTTGCTCACCTAAGCTATGACAAGAGTTTGATGGTGCTATTAAAAAAACAGTCAAGTATAATTTTACACTTTCTGGTGAAAATGAAGAAGATGGTACAACCTGCAGAACTCCTGCAGGTTAAAGGCCTCTCACAGAAAACCACCATAATGTGAAGGGCATCAGTTAAGGTGCCTTATTCACAGCTAATAATGGCCTGGAGCTGTGTCAGGGGAGGTTTAGGTTGGATTTCAGGAAAAGGTTTTTTCCCCAGAGGGTGGTTGGTACTGAACAGGCTCCCCAGGGCAGTGTCACAGCACCAAGGCTCAAGGAGTGTTTGGACAACGCTCTCAGGGACAGGGTGAGATTGTTGGGATGTCCTGGGCAGGGCCAGGAGTTGGACTGGATGATCCCTGTGGGTCCCTTCCAACTCAGGATATTCCATGATTCTAATCAAAGCAGACTGGGGAACACCATTTACAACTAAGGTAAGAACCAGTCACATAAAGAGCCTGAAGTCAAGTCACACGATGTATCTTGTCCTCCCCTCCCTGGGCCAAAATACAGGCACAAGATGACAGCAGATCTTCTTACTACAAATCAACATTAGATAAAAAAAATCAGGGTAGGATTTTAAAGAGCTGCTTTTTTCCTGCTTAACACACCTCCTCGAGCTTCAAAAGGACAGAACAACTGCAAATCACACCTCAGGTGAGCAGCCTGGCACGGCAAACACCAGCTGATGTGGAGATCAAAGAGATTGTCTGAGGCTGTCCCTTAGCAGGAGCTGGCAGGGCACACTGATCTGGGCACAGGTTACAAACACAGAGTCAGAATGGTTTGGGCTGGAAGGGACCACAAGGATCATATTGCTGCACCCCTGCCATGGGCAGGGACACCTTCCACTAGCCCAGGTTGCTCCAAGCCCTGTCCAACCTGGCCTTGGACACTTCCAGGGATGGGGCAGCCACAGCTTCTCTGGGCAACCTGTGCCAGGACCTCACCACCCCCACAGGGAAGAATTTCTTCCCAATACCAACCTAAACCTACTCTCAGCCTGAAGTTATTCCCCCTTTTACTGTCGCTGTGGTTCCTGATGAAGTGCCTGATTTAAGGATGCTTCTCTTGCACCTCCTCCCTCATACCTAAGCACCCACATCCCAGTCAGGCCACAGGTTAGTCATGACAGCAGAGTTTAGACATTCTGGTTTTGTTTATTGAGAAAGCCACAAGAAGGATTCCAAACTGAGTGAAATTGCTTGAAATCCTGCCTATAAATTCAAAAACCAAAACCAAACCCAACCAACATTACTTCATGATTCAAGTTGTAATTTATCAACATTTTCCTTTCAACCACATTTTAACCTCTCAACCCCAAGGACTACATATAACCCTCTTTAAAAAAAAAAAAAGGCAGTGTTACCTAACTGCTGTGTAAAACAGAGCTAACCCTGACCTTGCTGTACTAGCAGGAGTCCTGGGAGTAGATTGTTTTAGTCCTACAAGAACACATGACTGCACCATGTACAGTTTAGATATCCAAGTGCAGAAAGCTGTAGGCAGGTGCTTGCTGGTTTGGCCACAGAGCTACTGAGGTTTCCTAACTCCATCCAGAATTCCAGAACAGTTAACTCAAAAGGTGTAACTTAAGATATGCATCGAGTTGTCCAATTAATAGAGTGGGAGCAGCATCAGTGATACACAGGGAAGGTGTTAAAGGGATACAGAAGAGCAACAAATTTCATGTCAGGATGGGGAGCAGTATCTAGTACTCTAACCAGAAGAAACAGAAGGGTTCTCCTTGCTGAGGTGCTGGACATCCTGTTTTAGAAGGAAGGAAGTGGCAGAGTGCAGGTGTCTCTGAGAGCAGGATACTTACTGTCATCCCCAACAGGCCCTGCTGAACACTGTGCTGGAGGATCACGTGCCAGATCGTTCAACTCCTACAAAACAGGAAGAGTTCAGTTCGTTTCGTTTCAAAAACAACCATGTTATTGCTAAAAAGCTGCTGGTGGCAACTCTGGCAGCGCCACAAAACTAACAGCCAGGATTTTGGAAAGCAAAGCTGCATCTTCAACGCAGGAGCCACGTTTGGCACCTGCCTCAGTGACCCCTCCAGGCTGCCCAGACCCGGAGCCACAGCAATCTCACCATGTCACAGGGTCTGTTGGGTTTGCCTGCACTGTCCCAGCATTACTGAGGTATTATATCCTCCACTGTCCCCAGGTCACAGGGAGATAAGGTGGCCTCAATCCAGCAACTCTCTGTATCAGCCTTATTTTATCCCCTCTATTGTAACAGTTCCCAGACTGCTCCAGCTACAGTGATCCAGTTTATCACCTCCACAGCCTGCCTGCAGCACACACAGCTCCAGTAACCTGGGGCTGGTTTGCCTCCACACAAACACATCACTGACCACAGGGCAGGGGGAAATGGAATAAAACACAAGGCCTTCCCTACCTACAGACCTGAATGGAAACCCTCACTTTTCAGTGGCTGTGTCAGTCAAATTTTCCTCTGAAAAAAATCCCATTATGAGTCTGAGTGGGCTGAGTAATTCACAGTACTCCTGAATTATACCAAGCTTCAGTTTGAAGCAACATTTTAGCACAGTTCAGAGAATTACTGTTACCAGCAACTCACATTAGCCATTTTCTCAGGAAGTGGTTGTTTATTGGGAAGTGAAAATAGAATAAAACTTTAAAAGACAAACTTTACCTGCCCCATTTCTGGCTCAGCCACTGACCTGCTTTGCATGATAGGCCCACACATATCAGCTTTTTTCTGTCCTAGCTCAGTCTAGAAAGCTGAACACACACCAGACAACAAGGATTACAACTAAATCTAGTGCTCAGGAAACACTTCCATGCTGTCCCTGATCCGTTTTGTGTTCAGCTTTTCACCTCCCAGCAACAGTCCACAGTGAAGTTTCCATACCAAGCTTTTGGCAGACAAAACTTTTAAGGACAATGTTTAAGACAAGCTGATAGCAGAAGTAGAAGAGGTTTGTCACTTAACGGCCTTTTGTTATTTACAGGCAGTGAGTGATTAAGCTCAGATGATCTCTGGGAATTCCAGCTTCTACTTCCCAGGAACTGGGAGGCCATCACTAAGCAAACCCTCTCCAGTTACAACCTCAGAATGCTGCCATACATCAAACAGGTAAATCTCTGGGCATTCCCCTCTGGATGCAGTGCAGATCCAAAGCTTCACATTCCCTGACACACACACGAGTTTGGTTCAGCTCTCAGAAGCTCCCAACTGCTAAAGAGCCCAGCTGGAAATCTCCTGACTCACCAGTCTATGGGAGCTTTTGTGGAGCTCCTGCTGAGCTTCTTCCACTTTGTGGTTCAGCACAGACTCGGGCAGGAACAGGCACTGCACACACAGCACCTGCTCAAGAGCCTCCTCCATCCTGAAGGTGGAGAGAACATCTCCAGTGCTCCATGTACCATCTCTGAAAGCCCTTTGGAATTGCTCCAGCAGCAGCAAGCCAGGAGACACCCTGCCCCACCAGGGCAGCACAGGAAGGTGCAGACACTACACACACCTTCCTCGGGGTCAGTCCAGCCAATGAAGGGAGTCTCCACATGAGAACTTAAAACCAGGAATACACCTACTCTTCCTAAAATTGTACAGAACAGTTCACTTCCAAATGCTACTGGACTCTAATTTTCTGGAAAAGACAATTTAATGCTATGGTATTCAAAACCACAAACACATTCATTAAAAAATATTCCTTGCCACTTCTCATCCTGTTTCATGCATCAGTACAAAGCATACACTAAACTAGGAAGGTACAACTGTAAGAATCCACATTCTCCATGTAGGACCACAGCCCACCATGGATTATATTTATGGACACACAACATGCAGCTTCCCTGCTATACAGGGGAGATGGTTACAAACAGGAGCTTGGGCACACACTCCACCAGTTAGCAGAATACACATAAAGCTGCCCTGACATTCCCCCTGTATCCTGCTGCCCAAATGCACCAAGGGCTTCACCACACTGGATACAACAGTGGGACCACAAGGTAACTCTCCAGAGGCAGCAGTGAAGTTCAGGTAGTAGCAGCTCCATTTCTCATCAAAATACTATTTCATTTTCTACATCTCCAGTTCCAGCTAGAAAGGAATACTTTGGTGCCCTGGGTATTATCTCAGTGGAAAGCCATGACTTACAACAAGCACTTGAACCACTTCTCTCAGTGACAAGGTGGCATTTCAGGTTCTGCTCTACAATTTCAGAGTGAAACATCACAGATTAAAAGGCCCATGTAAAAAGCAATGTGTAAGCTCCTTGTGCCTGGAAAAGTTTAGCACCAACTCCCATTTCAAGCCCCTGCAACACAAAACCTCCCATAGTTTGTAGAACAACAGCTTGGAGAGCAATGAGGAAGTTTAAGACCCCTCTGGAGCACAGGCACCAGCTGCCTCTGCCCACCAGAGAGGCAAAATGGATTTCCTGGCAGGGCATGGATAATCCCTTTAACACACCATTCCCTTCCAGCTGCTTCTAAGACTCCCACTACTCCCTGGTCAGAGCTGCAGAGCCAAGTTTAAGGACAGGAATGGAACTGTATCTATCCAGGCACACACAGAGGAGCACCCATGGCTGCTGCAGAGCCAAACCTGTCCCAGAGGTTACTCTGCCTTTTGCAGGCTCCTCAGCAGTTCCCAAGGCACTGCAAAAGCACAACACTCAACCCAGCGAGGTCTCTGCTTCCAGATGTTGTTGCTGAGGGAGACTGAGAACCAGCTGGTTTGTGTAACTCGGAACAAATGACTCCAGAGTTCCCATAAAACTGGAGCTCGTAGCACGCGGTGGGTTCAGTTACAGTCTGGTACCATCTACAAACTTGCATGGACCTGATCCCAAACTGTTTTATTCCCCTGTGATCTAGGAAGTCTGGCTGGTCAGTGATCAAGCCTGATCTTGACCACACTGATATTAAAACAAAATCTGAAGCCAGTTCCCACTCCAGACAGTTTCTGGTCCTTAAGCACACGAAGAAGGTTTTAGGAGCTTATAAGTGAAGACTCAAACAGGCTTTAGATCAAATTCCAGTTTGAGTTACTCAGCTCCAGGGGGCTGCCTCACCCTGAGCTGGCTTTCCAGTTGAAGGCATCCTACAGAATTTAAAGTTTCTGCCACCTCCCCTACAGCAAAACACCTCCAGGGCTGGGCCCACTGCTGTCGATCCTACCATTAACCTGACCCATCTCACAGCTATTAATGAGTCCCTCAGCAAAAATGAGGAAGTGGAAGCACAGCACAAAACAAGGTTCAAGGTGTCCTGCCCAAAGGCCAAGTTGAATGCAACTACTACAACTAAATCCATGAAGGACATACCCTAAAAACTATAAAAGTCACACAAAAAAAAAAGCTGATGTTTAGGCTCCAAAATGAGATTTAAATGTGCTCCAAAGTTCCAAACAAACCAAACTCCTACTCAGGGGTTCCATGAAAGCATTTTAAGGGAGATGGAGTGTGTTTATGCCACAGACCCCCCAGCTGTGCTTCCCGAGTCATGAAAGGCATCAGCTGCCAGCGAGGCCTCGGGGCTCACAGGCAAACCAGTGCCACCAGCCTTGCTCAGCCCCACATTACCCTCATCCCCCCCCCTCCTACAGTTCTCCCATTTCCCAGGAGCTTGTACACTGCCTTGAAAACACACCTCAATCCAGGAGTTCACAAACTGCACAAGAAGCTTTCAAAGAACTACCAAACCCAAGTGGTTTAGGTCTCAAAGTTTAACCCTGAACATGTTTCAGGTTATAATTGTAAGCTCCAAAGACATTTGTTAGAGAAGTTCAAATTTATTCCTCTAGACAACAAATCCCTCCCCAGTCTAACACATTCCTGGTAAAACCTGCTCTGGCCAGAAGACTAGTTTTAAGGATTAAGTTAATGCTAATACAGCCTTCAGTAAGAATAACCAACCTAACTGGCAACCTCAAGAAGCCAATCAGGTGAGTAAAAAGTCAGCACCCTTTAGTAGTCAGCTCCAGCAATTTTATTTGGTACATAGCAGAGCTCCTTAAATCCACTCCAACACACTAGATGTACCCCTCTAGATTATCCAAAGTCCTCTTAGCTTGGACTCCATGGGCTTTCCACCATGCTCCAGTTTGAGCTGCTTTCACATTCTGTTTTACTCAGAGACCACATCATTAGCTTGATTATAAACCTAATTTCTGCCTCAGGTTGCTGCTGTGAGTGAAACAAGCTTTCCATCTGCCTTTAGCAAGTCTACTTGCCCCAAGCCCCTGAACCCTTCAGCAACAGGCAGTGTAGGGTGATGTTACAAAATCCTGACTTATGTAACCAAAAAGGAACTCGCAGCCACTTAGCCATGAATTGTTCCCAGCTCCCAACAGAGCAGAGCCAAGCAATAGGGAATCAGGGCCAAAGTCAAATCCATCACACCCAGCCTCACCTCAGGACCAGAGAGGGCAGTGCCAGTCCCTGTGCAGGACCCACGGGGCAGGAGGGTGAGAACAGCCTCTGCACCTTCCCCGGGCCAGCAGCACCTCCCTGCCAGGATCCAGAGCCTGGCTCCACCTGGCACTTCCCTCAGCTCCTCTCACCCAGCAGCACCAGGCAGTGCTCTCACGTGTGCACCAAGGTCAGGCCACCAATTCCCTGCCACATCCATAGGGGTTCTCCTGCCTGCAGACTACGATTCCCGAGCATCTGCCATTCTAATGCTGCTATCCCGATTAACAGCAGCATTTTAATCCTTCCCTTTTGACAGAAACTGCTTTTGCAATGCTTGCAGTGGCTCAGATCCTCCAACTTTGACTCCTTCCAAGACTGCAGAAGTCAGAAGGCAACTGAGCAGCATGAAAAGACTCACGATCACAGCAATAACCAAGGTAAGTGTTATAAACACACTCTGATGTAACTGTCACCTCTCCTTCTTTATTTTTTTCAAAGGCTGCACAGGAAGAAGACCAAAGCAATGTATAACTTCCTCCTGGGGTAGAGTCTGAGTATCAAAACACCCCTCCAGCTAACAGAAGCCTCCCAGCCTTCCCTGTACACAAGCTCTCCAGCACAGATGGGCTGTGCTGGCAGCTCCACGCACACAGCGAGGCCCAGCGGAAGAACCCAGTTGCTCCCACTGGCTGCTGTACAGAACTGGGAGCACTGAAATAACACCGAGTTTGCTCAGCACAGGTAGCACAACTACAGCTCAGCACACCAACTGCACCACTGACCTCACATCCCACCCACGGGCAGGGCTCATTTTGGCAGAAGTGATGCCTAAGCATCCCCAGAGGTCGGGCAGCTCTGGACTCCAGGACTACAGCAACTACCACCACCCTCCTCCACAGCTGAGCAGGAACCAATGGAAGTCAGAGTTTAGTTCTGTGAAGCATTACTTGGTTTTTGGGCCTCTACAGTACAAGCAACAGCAATCCACCACTCCTCTGCTACAGAAAATGCTTTACTTGAGCAGGGCTCAGGCACAGCTGCTGCCTTCCCTTCCCCCTCACCCGCCGATCACACAGGGGAGCCCAGGAAAGACAATGAGCCAACCTTTCCCTTGCTCTCCCATTCAGAGAACTCCAAACACTGCCCTAGTTATCCAGTTATAGGTATTGCATTCCCTACAGATAAGCAACACAGATGGGGACGTGGCTGAATCCAAAGTGCTTCAGCTTAAACCTTAAAATGGAAGCCATCCACTCTGGGCCTCCTGTATCCCTCCCATCCTGCCCCTGGATTGCTTCACTCTGCATTTCTTATGAATTTACCCATGATAAGACAGATAATTGTTATGTACAAACAACGATTACATTGCTGCACTTCACTGTTATCCCAGGGACTCTGCCTGGCAGCCCTGCTTACACCCCAAACATGTCTACAAGAAAGGATTTCAACTTTCAGGCCTGTGAGCCAGTAAAGGCACCCAAACAAGAATCCGCAGCCCCACTGCCCAAAATACTGCAGTGAGTAACACAGGCAGCAATCTGAGAGCAGGTCTCACCCAGGCTGAGCTCTTTTGGAGCATCTGCTCAGAGAACAGCTGCTGCTCCATGCACACACGTTATCCCAGCACGAGCCTCTGGACAATCCCAAGAGCAACTGTGCCACAGGGACAGGCTGGGACAGACCCTGCAGGTTCCTCTGCTGCCTCACACACCAGCAACAACGCTGTTCACCCGGTGTAAACTCCTTGTTCTGGCCCCCTCTTCCAGCCCAGAGCAGCTCAACATGCAAGAGGCCATTTCAGGTAACACTGTATCAAAGGTTTACTCTCGGGATTTTCTCCTTCTTTCCAAGTTCTCATCCCTGTGTTATCCGAGGACACAAAAATTTTGGAAAAAGCGTCACAGAAAGGCCTTTGTGGTTCGGTATAAAACCCAAACTGCCAAGAGCAAGGTCCAGTGGCCAAACCAAGCCCTGCACACTGATATACCATGACTGATACCACCCTCAAAAAAAGCCAGAGCAGCAGTTTTCCCTCCCATCCCGTCTCTGTGCTCGACTCCACAGGGATTATTCCTACTCGATCCACACTCAGCGGGCTCCTGCTCTTGCCACAAGTTGCAACAGCAAAGGTCAGAAGCTGTCTGTCCCCTCGTTATCCTGACAGGGATGGCCACCACACACTCCCAGAGCCCAGAACAACCCGGAGACGATGATAGGAGAGCTCTCCACGGGGTTTAAAATAGCCAGAGCGTAAACAACCAGCCACGATTACTGGAGCAGTCAAGGCCAGACACCCACAGCAACTCAGAGTGCTCCTTCCAGCCTGGAGCTCCACTCCCAGCCAACTTTTAAAGCACCTGGGCTGCTACAACAGGCAAGTTTATCTACCCCCACACAGGTTTTCTGCTGGAAATGCTGCCTCCAGCCCCATCACCTCCCTCTCCTCCACAGCCATCACCACACTCACTCCACTGAAACTCTTGGTGCTTTGCAGAGCTCACACAGCACTGCTTCGGCACTTTGAAGACTCTCATAACCCTACACAGTCCTCATTATCCCTCGGGGTTCTTAATCCTTGAAAAGCAGCAGGAAGAGTCAGTCCACAAGCACCCAACGTTAACAAAGACTCAACACATCCAGCTCCTCTCCTGTCACAAACCAGCCTGGAAACACAAGTGCTCTCAGAGCGTTGACTCCTGACCCTCAGCTCGCACTGAACTACAACCAAGCAGCTTTCCCGAGTTACCTGACAGGGGATTCACTGTTCCCACACCAGCCCGGTGTGTCCCCCAGCCACATTTACCCCGTTCAGCATCCACTGCTGTATCTCCCAGGTCTATCGACCCACTCCCGAGGAGGAAGAAGTATTCCCAAACACCTGTGAGCCCACAAACACTGTGGAACACTCCTCACAGGACCCCGGGGATCCCTAAAGTAAGGGACAGAACACTGCAGACAAGCAGCACTCAGCTGGAGCACAACTTCCTTATGTAACTCAGTCCTGGACCCTCAGCTGGAAAATCCAACACCCTAAAACCACAGTCCAAATCCTCCCCTTCCAAGTGCTACCTATTCCACGAGCAAAAGTAAGGCTTCAAGCTCTCTTCCATTTTCTTCTCCACCTGAGCTTTAACCTGATCATGAAGCTTCACAAAGCCTCCAAGGTAACCTACGAGCAAAGCAGAGATGTTAACACAGACCCGACAGCACACAGAAAACCAAACAGGGCTACAAACTGAGCTTAAGTGGGTGCTGGGGGGTTGGCAGCTGGTTCTAGACAAAAATTAGATTCAGGGAGTCACTGAGAGCAGAAACACCACGGGACGGCTATTTTCTACACCTGACCCTTGTATACAGACTCCAAACTGACAGCTACACATTTCGCTGGGAAAAGGATACAAATTCACTAAGGAAATGCAACTGGACTCCAATAACCCTCGAGTATTTTTTTTTCCTGGTAAAAGACACTGATGATCAAGCAAACACTTTTAAGACAGCAGGGGAGCTGGGCAGCAGCGTTTTCCCAAAAGGCCAGGACACGGAGCAGGGTTCCAGGGAGGGGAAGGCAAGGCTGTAGCTTCCCCTCGGAGCCTGCGGGATGACTCAGGCGGTAGCACAGCTCCATTAGAAGAGCTAAACCACAGCGCCGTGTGACAGCTTTACCGTGCTCGGGGCCGCGATCCGGAGCGCTGGGACGGGCCCCGGCGGAACTTCCAGCGCGGGGAAGGGCCGGGCCGGGCCGGGTCCCCGCGGGGCCGCAGCGGCCGCCGGGCCCGCACCA
>NW_020884887.1:814517-903956 GCF_003945725.1 Corapipo altera
CTCGCGGCCCCCGCCCCGCCCCGGGGGGCCACGTTGCTCCGGAGGGGCCCGGGCCGGGCCCCCCTCGAACAAAGCGGGAGCGGCCCCCGCGCTGCCGCCCGGCCCGAGCCCCGCGCGAGGCGGCCCGGCCCGACCCGACCCCCCCCCGGAGCGGCAGCCCCGGGGCCCCGGCAGGGTTATGTAAGGCGGGCGGTGCGGGGCCGGGCCGGGCCGTGCGGCCCTTACCTTGTGGATTCTCTTCAGCGCCATTGTGTGCGCGAGGCGGCGGCAGGAGGGGCGCGGGCGGAGGGAGGGGGCGGCCCGCGGGACTATTTGCGAGGGGAGGGGGGAGGAGGAGGAGGAGCAGCGCGGAGGTGGCGGCGGCGCGGCGCGGGGAGGGGACGGGGAGGGGGCGGACGGACGGACGGAGAGAGCGGAGGGGAGGGAGGGGACCGGGGCCCCCCGGGGGCGGCGGGGCCGGGGCCGAGCCGGTGTCGGGGCGGTGGCGGCCGCGGGCTCAGCGGTGCCGCACCTCCTCCTCTCCCTCCGCCACCGCTGCTTTATGCGCTGCCTCCGCGTCGCCTGCCGCGGATCACTCCGCCGCCGCCGCTTCCCCCCTTCCACGGGCCGCGCTGCCGGTTACCGGCGCGGAGGGGGGGGATGGGGCAGAACGGGGAGGCCGGAGCGGCACCGGCGGGAGGAGGAGGGGCTGGGAGGGGGGCGTGTGGAGGGGGGGGAGGGGGAGCGGCGGGGAACTATTTGTCGTGCGGCACCGCCGTGCAGAACTCTCCAGAAGGGGGAGGGGGAGCGCGCGGAAGGATACGGCGGCGGGCCGGCCGAAGGAGAGAAGCGCAGAGCGCGCGCGCGCGCGCGCGGGGCGCGTGACGCACCGGCGGCGTTGTCTCGCGAGAGCAGCGGACGGGAAGAAGTCCCGGCAGGGCCGGGAGCGGCCTGAGGGGACCGGGAGCGGATCGGGATCGGGGTGGGACGGGACGTGACACCCCGCCCGGCAGCAACCTGGGGAGTGGCTTGGGGATGGCACATGCTGTGTGTTTAATTCAGGGACGACACGTGGGCACAATATTAGAGATTGGTGGAATGGCCTGGGTTGGAAAGGGATCTTGAAGTTCCATCGCGTTCCAACCCCCTGCCATGGGCAGGGACACCTTCCACTAGCCCAGGTTGTTCCAGCCTGGTCTTGGACACTTCTAGGGATGAGGCAGCCACAGCTTCTCTGGGCAACCTGTGCCAGGGCCTCCCCACCCTCACAGGGAACAGTTTCTTCCTAATATTTAATCTAAACTTACTCTCTTCCACTGTGAAGCCATTCCCTCTTGTCCTGTCCCTCTATCTCTTGTCCACAGTCCCTCTCCAGCTCTCCTGGAGCCCCTTCAGGCCCTGCAAGGGGCTTTCAGGTCTCCCTGGAGCCTTCTCTTCTCCAGGTGACCCCCCCAGCTCTCCCAGCCTGGCTCCAGAGCAGAGGGGCTCCAGCCCTCAGAGCACTTCCATGTTCCCCTCTGGATGTGCTCCAGCAGCTCCACGTCCTTGTACTGTTCTTCCCCAGAGCTGGAGGCAGCTCTGCAGGGGGGGTCCCATAATAATCCCCCCTCCCTTGCTGCCCATGCTATGGGATCAGCCCAGCACACAGAGGGGTTCTGGGTCCCAGTTCACGTGGCTGGGGCAAATTGAGTTGCCCCAGTCTGCCCCTCTGTCTCAGGTTTGGGGGGCAGTGTGTGGTGATGTTGGCAGTGCTGCTCCTGAGACAAGGGAGAAAAGTGCCAGCAGCATTTCTAACCACGGTTGGAAGTCATAACACTTTCCAAGAAGGCATCAGATCTGTCCCGTTACAGGAAGGCCTGGTCTCCCATGGATTTTTCTCTTGTGTGACTAACGTTTTTATTGAATTTTGCCACAATTTGCTGTTATTGCCTGCTTTCTTCTCCCCTCACACTGCAGCAGGGTTGTTTGCCACTGCTCTTTTCTATCCCACACCTCCCCTGCACCTCTTGGCAGAGAGGCAGGAACGGCTTAAACAGGAGATTTTAGAGGTAAATAACATAGTGATAGGACAAGAAATAATGGGTAAAAATGGAAAGAGGGGAAATTGAGGTTAGATATTTGGAAGAAATTGTTCCCTGTGAGGGTGGTGAGGCCCTGGCACAGGTTGCCCAGAGAAGCTGTGGCTGCCCCATCCCTGGAAATGTCCAAGGCCAGGTTGGAGTAACCTGGGCTAGTGGAAGGTGTCCCTGCCCATGGCAGGGGCTGGGACTGGAGGGTCCCTGGTGCTGCTCCCCCTGGGACCAGCCTCCTGCAACAGTCCCACCTTTCTGGTGTCTTTAGCACAGGGCATGTTTTGAAGTAATTTATCTTCCCTCCTTCACATTTGGTATGGCAGAAATAAATCACAGATTCATAAAAATGGCTTTTTGGGTGGCTTTTATTTGTCAGTGGTTTTTTTTTTTTCAACTACTTTGGGCTCTTTTCCCTCTTTCCTGTTGCCTTTTGGGTTGTTGGACACCCCTTCATTGCTGAACTCCAGACAACCCTGCACAGTTCATTGATCTGATGTCCCAGCACAAGGGAGTCTTCTCCTTCCTCAGGAATGTCTTTGGAAACAACCTTCTCCCATTCCTGGGGAAATTTTCCAAGTACCTTCAAATCACAGCTCTAAGAACTTCACATCAGCCAAGATTAAAGTAACCTTTTTCCTGTATTCTCAGGAATAAGTGTTGGATTTCATCTCCAAAAAGAGACGGGCAAATAGTTTTGTTGTGCTTCTGGTACCAGGGAAAATGATGAGCTGCTGTTTGTTGCCAGCTGGATGTGAATTTTTCCAAGAGATGAGAAACAGGAGCAGCAAAGTCATTTTCATAATGTTTTTTCACAAGGTCAGACCTGTGACACCCAGGAATGAGATTTCATAGCATCGTAGAATCCCAGGATGGTTTGGGCTGGAAGGGACATTAAAGCTCCTCCCATTCCACCCCTTGCCATGGGCAGGGACACCTTCCACTAGCCCATGTTGCTCCAAGCCCCATCCAACCTGGCCCTTGGACACTTCCAGGGATGGGGCAGCCACAGCTTCTCTGGGCAACCTGTGCCAGGGCCTCCCCACCCTCACAGCCAAGATATTCCTTCCCAATATCCCATCTAACCCTTCCTGCTGTCAATGGGAAGCCATTCCCCCTTGTCCTGTCCCTCCATCCCTTGTCCACAGTCCCTCTCCAGCTCTCCTGGAGCCCCTTTAGGCCCTGCAAGGGGCTCTCAGCTCTCCCTGGAGCCTTCTCTTCTCCAGGTGAACCCCCCCAGCTCTCCCAGCCTGGCTCCAGAGCAGAGGGGCTCCAGCCCTTGGAGCATCTCTGTGGCCTCCTCTGGACTCTCTCCAGCAGCTCCACATCCCTCCTGCTGTTGTTCCCCAGGGCTGGAGGCAGCTCTGCAGGGGGGTCTCACCTGAGGGGACAGAGGGGCAGAATTCCCCCCTCTCCTGCTGCCCACGGTCCTTGTTTGTCAGGTAAATGTCTCACTTTGCCATTCCTGCTGCCCCCCCCCCCCCCCCCCCCCCCATGGCATTTTAGGAGACATTCCTCCTGCAGATTCCTGCCTTCTGTCTCCCAGGGAGGGAACAGGTCCTGCAGCCCCTGTGGGTACAGTGGTCTCTCATCCCAGGGACACCACTGTGCTCTTGGCTCCTATTCCAAAGGGAAGCACTGAGGGCTCTGCTCCCTGTGCCTGCCAACACCATCCCGTGCCAACACCTCCTGCTCCCAAACAGCAGAGCATCACTGGGGGAGTTCTCTGAGTCCTGCCTTGTCCTCAGATGACTCCTGTCTCCATGAGCTTTTCCTTCATCTCCCTCTGAACAGCTCTGCTCCACGGGGTCAGGTTGCAGTGATGTATTAGGGGAAAAAACCTCTAAGTGATTAGGAAAGGCACAAGAATTTAAAGGAACACAAACTTCCCAGCTGAGCTGGCCAAATCTGGTTTTTTAGGGTTTGGTAACCTTTGAAACCTTTCTTAGAAGTTGGAGAAAGGTCAGTCTAAAGGAGGGAAACACAACCAGGAAAGAAAAAACTCCAGTGTTGGGCACACACATAATCTTGAGTGAGGTTCAAAGAAAAAAAAACCTCTCTGAAAAATGGTCCAGGAGCAGCTCCCTTCCCAAAGGTGCTCTGACCAGCAACACCACCCCAGTCATGGAATCATGGAGTGGTTTGGGTTGGAAGGCACAATAAAGCTAAGCTCATTCCACCCCCTGCTATGGGCAGGGACACCTTCCACTAGCCCAGGTTGCTCCAAGACCTGTCCAACCTGCACTTGGACACTTCCAGGGATGGGGCAGCCACAGCTTCCCTGGGCAACCTGTGCCAGGGTATCACCACCCTCACAGCCAAGAATTCCTTCCCCACATCCCATCTAACCCTGCCCTCTGGCAGTGTGAAGCCATTCCCCCTTGTCCTGTTATTTCAGGCCCTTGTCCAAAGTCCCTCTCCAGCTACCCTGGAGCTCCTTGAGGCATTGGAAGGGCTCCAAGGTCTCCCCAGAACCTTCTCTTTTCCAGGCTGAACCATGGAAGTTCTGGAGCAGAGCCTTAAAGATCCTGGGATAGGTTAGCCAGGCTGACAGCTAAAAGCCTTTTGGTCCCAAAGGGAATTCAGTTCAAAGCATTTCTAAAAGGAACTTTTGAGCTTCCACACCCAAGTTGCCCTGTGTGTCACGAGGAGACTCCACATCAACCACAGCTTGTCCCTCTCCTGCTGCCACTCCCAGGCTTGGCTGTATCCAGATGCCAGGGCAACCACTGTCCCCTCCATCAAGAGAGCAGATGGATCAGTATCCACAGGAACATTTGTCAAGGAGCTCCTTCTGTGGGGTTTCAACCCAGGGGGAAGTGCCCTGGAAATGCTCTTTTTAATCTTGTCCCAGTCCTGCGGAGCTTGCGTCAGTGGAACCTGGGACATCACAACCAGGAAGAAAGTACATGGAACCATTCCCATATTAGTTTTGAAATTCTAGGTGACTCGAATAGATGAGTCTTACTATGAAATGACTGGGTTTCTTTCAATACTGGCACGGGCTGCCCAGAGCAGTGGTGGAGTCCCCAGCTTGGAGGGATTTAAAAGACATGTGGATGTGGCACTTGGGAGCCCCTGCTCCAAAGTGATTTCCCATTTCTGGAGTCCTTCGTGGGATGAATCCAATCCAGGACTGTCACAATTTTTAAACTTAACAGAAGTAACTCATGAAGTGACTTGCTCTTCTTCTCAGTTAAATGTGTTTAAAACTAAGTTGGTCTGAGAAAGTGTGAAAACTTTTATTCTTTAAATAAAGCCAGGATTGGGGGGGTTGGGCTTTTTTATTTTTATTTTTTAAATAAACAATGACAAGGCAGTCATGGAATGGTTAAACCTCCTCAAAGAGAAAGAGCAGGAGCTTTTGGGGCAGAAATCAGTGCTGGCAGCTTTAGGCAAGCCCTGAAGTCCTTGTCCCCATGTTCCCAGGACACTCTCCTGGCAGGGAGTTGTAGAGAGGGAGAAGGTCCCCCCTGAGCCTCCTTTTCTTCAGGCTGAGCCCCCCTGCTGCTCTCTCAGCTGCTCCTGGTGCTCCAGACCCTTCCTCAGCTCCATTCCCTTCTCTGGACATGCTCCAGCCCCTCAATGTCCTTCTTGTGAGGGGCCCAGAACTGACCCCAGGACTTGAGGTGTGGTCTCATCAGTGCAGGGGACAGTCATGGGACCTGGAGGGGACCTGGAGGAGCTATTTAAGGCATTTTGAAAAGCTTGTTTTCAAAGAAAATGGAGCATCTGAGATGCTCCAGCCCAAGAAAAAGATGTCTGAGGTCTGAACCCATCAGTGATTCTGGGAGGAGGAAAGGGCTGGTTCATGTCCCTCCCAGCACAAGAACAGTGACACCCCAACCAACACCAGCCTGTGACAGCTCCAAAATGAGCAAAAATGGTTTCTCCACCCAACACTGATGATCCTTGTGGGTCCTTTCCAAGTCAGGATATTCCTGATTTTATGAAACTGCTTGGCTGAGCGAGTAAGACACAACGTGTGCTTGGGAGCTGGAGGAAGCAGGTCCTGCTGCCACCAGATTTTACCCAGCACACGGTGGCTCCTCACTGCACCAGAGACTGGCCTGGCTCACACGCAGTATTGCAGAGCACTTTATTTTTGCTATTCTGTGTCAATAAAGCAGCCCCATCACACAGGACCTCTGGGGGACACTGTTGGTGCAACTGCAGCACTAAAAACACCGACTGCAGCACTTTTTAGCTGGGGGACTGAAAAAAAGGGACCAAAGCCACTTTTGACACCAGCCTGGCATCAGAACCCCATCCCTGCAGGTATCCCCAGTGAAAAGCTGTCACTGGGCACCCTGCCCTTGGGGTGGAGCCAGCAGCTCTACCTGCTCTTGCAGGGCAACAGAAAAAAAGGGGATTAAATGAAGGAAGAGCTGCTGCTGTGCCCATCCTGAAGAGCCAGCTCTGTCATGCTGCTGCCGCCTTCACCCAGGGGATGCCAGGGAAAACAGGGTGTTCCTGGCCTGGCTTTTGGCTGGGGACATTCCATGTGCATCCAGCACCTGCTCTGATCACCTTCAGCCCCCACACTGGCGGCCCCAGCTCCTGGGGTATGAAGGGATTAATCCCCCTCACACCTATAAGGCACCTTATGCAGAGCAGCCCGTGGGTCTCCAGAGGGCAGGGCTCAGAATCTCAGGCAAATTCACAGCATCCTACTGATCTCAGTGAGGTCAGCAGTGTTTGTAGACTGCTTTACAAAGTGTCAACTTCTGTGCCCAACTAAACCTCAAGCAGGTGTCGGCACCAGCCTGGTTGGAGGTGCCTTGGCACTGGTCTGGGAAGGTCCTTGCTGGGGTTTTTTATGCATCTAAAATCTTTCAGTGTCACTCATGACTTCTTGTTCTCTCTGCTTGAGGGACAACAGCAAACAGGGACAGAGGGAACTTCGATGAAGGCACTATCTGGAAAAGCAAATTGTTGGCCAGAGCAGGGCAGGGAGGACAACATGGGCAGTTTTGGTGCTGCCACTTCTTGTTGGCTGTGCAGGGGCACTGGGCAGCACTGGGCTCTCCGTTCCCAGGCAAGCTCAGATGTTGCAGGTGTCCAGAGGAGGCCACGGAGGTGCTCTAAGAGCTAAAGCCCCTCTGCTCTGGAGCCAGGCTGGGAGAGCTGGGGGGGTTCACAGCTCCAGGGAGACCTCAGAGCCCCTTCCAGGGCCTGAAGGGGCTCCAGGAGAGCTGGAGAGGGACTGTGGACAAGGGATAGAGAGACAGGACAAGGGGGAATGGCTTCCCACTGCCAGAGGGCAGGGTTAGATGGGATATTGGGAAAAAATTCTTCCCTGTGAAGGTGGTGATACCCTGGCACAGGTTGCCCAGAGAAGCTGTGGCTGCCCCATCCCTGGAAGTGTCCAAGGGCCAGGTTGGACAGGGCTTGGAACAACCTGGGCTAGTGGAAGGTGTCCCTGCCCATGGCAGGGGGGTGGAATGAGATGAGCTTTGAAGTACCTTCCAGCTCAAACCATCCTGTAGTCTAAGATTCTGAGGAATCTTATTCCTGGAGTTTAGACTCAGTTCTCGGACAGGACACCACATCTTTGCTCTGAATGGAAGTGAAAGAGGCAGAAATACCGCACGTGTTGGTGTGTTGAAGGTAGAACCAAAAGCAAGAGGGAGGCTCTGTGGGCAGGAGAGCCACCAGCTGCTTGAAGGGACCTGCAAAAAGGGATCTGGGAAGCCAGGCAGCCCCTCCACAGCACTGAAGAGCCACACAGAGCAGGCTGTGCAAGACCAGCTGGAATGGGACAACCTTTCTCCCAGCGCTGGAGGAGGAAGTCATTCTCTTGGTGTTTTATCCAACCTTTGGGATGGCAAAGCAAACAACAAGTTGGCTGTACCCACAGGCCCTCCTGGGGCTGGGAACACTGGCCAGATGGTTGGCTGGGGTTTCTAAGGTTCCACCAAATCAAGCAGCTCACTGCCAGTCCCTTCAGGCCCCTGTTCCTTCCTCCCACCCTCTGGGTTTGAAAATGCTTGAATTGTGTCCAGGGAAGGGCAGCGGAGCTGGAGAAGGGTCTGGAGCACCACAAGAACTGAGGGAGCTGGTGGGGCTCAGCCTGGAGAAAAGGAGGCTCAAGGGGGACCTCTTCACTCTCTGCTACTCCCTGACAGGAGGGGGGAGTCGAGGGGTGGATGAGCTCTGCTCCCGGGGAACAAGGGACAGGACAAGGGGAAACAGCCTCAAGTTATGTCGGGGGGGTTTAGGTTGGATATTAGGGAAAATTTCTTCATGGAAAGGGTGGTCAGGCACTGGTACAGCTGCCCAGGGCAGTGGTAGAGTCACCATCCCTGGAGGGATTTAAAAGCTGTGTGGATGTGGCACTTGGGGACATTGTTTAATGGTGGCCTTGGCAGTGCTGGGTTAATGGTTGAACTTGATGGTCTCAAGGGTCTTTTCCAATCTAAGTGACTCCAATATTCTAACTGTGACCTGTGGGCACATCTGAATCAAGATCCTTGTGCTGTGGGCCTGCAACAGCCTGTGGAGTCCCCAGCCGTGTGGGTCTGTGGGGACTGTGAGGGTGTCCTGGCGCCCAGGGGCATTCCTGGGCAGAAAGCAACAGCACCCAGAGCACATTCTGGACAGTCACACCCTTGCTCAGCCTGTATCCACCCGGTTTGGCTGCATGGAGGGTGCAGGTGACCATGCTGAGGGTTTTGCTGAAGTGAAAGTGCTCCCTCATCCTCACAGCCAGTTTTCCTTCCGTTCCAGGTAGTCAGGTTGGTCAGGTGTGACGTGTCCTTTGTAAATTCCTGCTGACTGTGCTCTTCTCATTCTTCAGGTGCTTGGCACTGATTGCTGGGACAGGGTTGGTGTTGGGCAGGCTGTAGTTCACCTGCTGGAGCTGGATGTGAGGTTTGCCCTCTCCCACTCACCAGGAACATCCCAATTGCTACAACCTTCCAAAGAGATCAGAGAGGAGCCTTGTCAGGGCATCATCCACCTCCCTCAGCATCCTTGAGTGCATCCCACCTGCTCCTATTGGCTTGTGTATGTGTCCCCTAATCCATTTTCCTCCAGGATGGGAATGCCTCACCACTGCAGACTCCAGCACTAGAACCAAGGAACTGGGAGGCTTGAAGGCATCCCTGGCTGCAGGAAGCCCCTGTGGTGTTACCAGCACCCATAGGCACTGCTTCCCAAGCTGGCATCTCCTGGAGGTGTGTGGGGTGGGGGGATCCAAGGCACAGAGTCACGCTCTCCTAGAACGAGTTTCATTCTGTTTTGCCCCTGGCAACCTGCTGTGCTGAATCAACACAATCTCTGAGATCTGCTGCCCTTAATAAATTAATCTCAAGAAATTCCGGTTTCCTTCCTCATTCCAGTTCACCTAAAACTGTCCTGGCAGATACTTTGGGGCTTTCCAGGAGAAATAAACTCACGGATATCGAAACCTGCCACGTCCACCCGGAGCTCCCCAGTGCCTGGATTCCCAGTGGGCTGAGACCTCGCCCGTGCCCTGCGTGGGAGGCCTCTGGTGCGCTCTGCAAACTGCCCACTGCTGCCACAGCTCCTTTCATTTTCACTTTTCTGGGCGTGGGAGCTTCAAAAGCCTCCGGGTCTGTGTCTGCAGCACCTCCGAGGGGAGCCTCAGCTGCTCGGGCGGGAGCGCGGAGTCCCTTAACCCGCAGCCCAGGAAACCCAGCACGGCCCGCGCTGGGAGCTGGGAACTGCTCCGGTGAGTGCCAGCGGAGCAGGGAGGGCTGGCACCGGTTTGGGAGCGGGGTGGCCAGCCAGGCTTGGCTCTGCCGAGCCCGTTTGGTGCCGGGGGACATCCCCGAGGGCGGGAAGCGCAGGGGAACCTCCCCGGCAGCGTGCGGAGGGTTGCGCGCTCTGGGGCTCCCGGGGAGCGCTGGATGCACCGCGCCTGACCCGCTCTCGCCCTCTCCCCGCAGCGCTGCGCTGGGGACGAGCCGGTGCCGACCCCCGCGTGTGGCGCGGATGTCCCGCGAGTGGCGGCGGCCGAGCCACCCCCGTGCCCCGCAGATCCCGCGGGCGCGGGGCGGGCGCGCTCAGCGCGCCGTGTACCTGCTGCTGGCGCTCTGCGCGGCCGCGCTCTACCTGGCCGGGGAGCCTCTCGTGCCCGCCGCCCGCAGCCTCACCTTCCACTTCGCCGCCCTGCAGATCGGGGCGCTGCTCAAGGGCGCCTGCTACCTGGCGGAGGAGATCTTCCACCTCCAGTCCAGGTGAGCCACTGAGGGGGGGCGGGTCTGCCTGCCAAACTCCTGGGACCGCCCTGCAGGCAAGGGCATTGCGCCCTCCGGGTGTTGTGGGTTTGCTCTCTGTGGCAACGCTGTGCTGTGCCCTCCATCACCCTCCTGCCTCTCTCATCTCTTCCTCCCTCTCCTCCTCTCCCCCTCTCCCACCTGCCCAGCTCCCCCATACGTGTATGGATCTCTTCCCTCCCTGGCATGCCCTTTCCCCGGGGAACAGATCTCGGCACCAACCTTTCCCCAACGCCCAGTACTGCAGGGCAGGGGGCTGCTGTGTCCCTGTGCTGTCCAGGGTGACATGCCATCTTCTCCTTCTGAGTCCCAGGGGTGCTGCAAGGGACCCAAGGCCTCTCCTGGGGTGCACTGGGCAGTGTCCCCCAGGGCTCCCTGGCTCTGTACTGCCCTGTAAGAATGGTGGCACTGGCTGGGAGGTGGGATCATCCAGTGCCTGGCGGGCTGCAGATGCTGGTGGGTGACCACCAGCCTGAGTCCTGTCTCCCTCTCCCACCGAGGCACCACGGCAGCTTCTGGCGGGCCCTGAGCACGTGCTTCCCCCCACGCTGGCACGGGTCCATGCTGCTCCTCTGCGCCTCAGCCTACGTGGCTCTCCTCGGGGATGGGCAGCCCCTCGGCCTCCAACTTGGCCTGGCCAGCCTGTGCCAGCTCCTCATCCTCGCCCTGGGGCTCCAGGTAAGGCTCCAGCACCTCCAGCCTGGCTGGTTTCCTGGGAGCCCTTCAGTGCTGAGCAGCTCTGGGGGCACGTCCCCAGCTCTGCGTGGCCCCTGCACACCCAGTCCACCCACAGGCAGCCTGGCAGCGCGAGGAACACCCTCAGCTCAGCCCTGCAGAGCTGATCTCCCTGGCCCCATGCTGCCACATGCATTGGCATGAGTGCCATGCTGCCTCCTAATGAGCACAGCCACTCTGGGGGGCTGGCAGGGACCCCCTGACACAAAAAATGGGGGTATTTTACATCTGTCAGTCAAGCTGGTGCTTGTGGGGAAAGCACACCCTGTGTGCTGTTCAGAGGGTTAATTACCAGCGTGCTGTGAGGGCAGAGCCAAGCTCCACGTGCCTCTGTAGCTTTGGGAAGGCTCTGCTGTGCCCCTGCAGTGCTGGAAGGGGAGAGAGTTCACACAGGGGGATTTGGGCACCCATCTCCACCTAAATGAACACACAGAGCTGGCAGGGGCCACTGGGAATCCTGACATCACTGGGATGTCTCCTCTCCCATGCTGGGAGCACTGGGCAGGCACACAGGTTGCACTGGGACACACAATCCCAATGGAGGATGCAGCCAGGAAAGTGCCCAGCTCACCCCAGCCCCCCTCCCTCCCAGCAGGGGCTGTGGGGGCTGTCAGGGGCTCTGCCCCACTGTCCACTGTGGTGCTGGAAGGGGGCAGTGGGGTTGCTCACTCTCTGGACCTCACTGGAGTTCTCCAATCCCTGTGGAGAACTGACTGTCATGGAAGGGCCCAGGTGGCTCTTTCATCCCCTGGTCTGTCTGTCCTTCCCTCACAGAAGCCCTCAGCAGTGGAGGTGTCTGAGATGTCCGAGAGGTCCAAGCAGAACGTCGCCCACGGGCTGGCCTGGTCCTATTATGTGGGGTACCTAAAAATAGTCCTGCCACGTACGTAACTGTTTCCCTGCATTCTCGTGCCTACAGATAGAAATAGCTCCTAATAACAATCCTCCCACTTTTACAGTGCTAGCAGGGAGATGGGGAGCAAGGCAGAAGGCAGCTGTGCTCACACCAGGCCCCTCTGCCTGATGTTCTCTTCCACCAGGGGTGAAAAAGTCCGTGGAGGAATTCAGCAGCGCCAACCCCAACCTGCTGGTGTGCAGGAAGACTTGGAAGCTCCACATCTTGATCCCTCTGAGCTGTGATGTCTGTGATGACCTGGAGAAAGCTGACAGCAACATCCAGTACCTGACAGACCTCAGTGAAACCACCATGGCCCGAGCTGGCACCAAAAAGAGGGTCTACAAACACAGCCTCTATGCAATCAGGGATGAAGAAAACCAGGTATAGTGAGAGCAGCGTTGGGACCATTATCCCAAAGGTCTTCCTGGCCTCAGATCCCAGCCCAGAAGTGGCTGTAAGGGCAGGACAGTGTTCCCTCTCCTATTAGATGCTCCCAGCTTTCAGCACCCTTCCATGGGATGGAGAGGTCCTGCTCCTGCACCCCTTCCTCCTGGCTGCCTCCTCCCAGGCTCAGCCCTTGCAGGGATGCTGGGCTCGCTTAACCCCTCCTGGAGTTGATTTAAGTCCAGAAAACTGAGGAGAAAAAAGCAGATGTGGGCTACAGAGCATCAGTTCCCAGGGGATGAATGAGTGTTTCCTTGGGCTGTGAAGAGGTGCTTGGAAATGTCTGTGTGAGTCATTGTTTGGCTCACTCCCTTTCCCCCAGTCACCTCTTTTCCAGGCTGGTGAGCCCTAAATCCCTCCATCTCACGTTGCATCCATCTCCTTCCACATCTCCAGCCAGATGGGCTGTGCCCCTGCACCCTTGGGGGAGGGAACAGCCTGGTCCCACCCTGGCTGTGGATGGAGGTGAGGGCAGAGCGATGCTCCTCACCTGGGTGCCCCTGATCTGCCCTTTGAGGGGGGCTGAGCTCTGAGCTGCTGCTTTGAGAGCCCTGTTTGAGGGACCACAGAGCCTCCTCCTGACCCTGCTCTGGGGAAAATACAGCCAGCAGTGGGATTTTCCCAGTGTTCCATCTGCCAGGCCCTGCTGAGTCACCTGGCCTCCTGGGAGCTCCAGCACCTCGGAGCCTGGACCTGGCCTGGCCCATTGCATGTTCCCAGTAAAATCTGCCCCTCAGCTTCCTGCCCAGTCCCTCACAGCAACACAACACCCCCCTGGCACCTGCTCCAGGACACGCTGCCAAGGCCAGGAGCTTGCTGCTTCACCTTACCTGGGGATCCCGCCCCTCTTCCTTTTAAGTTTATTAAACTTCCCAGTTTACCCAGTGTAAGACCTACTGGTAACCCTGCTCCTCCTTGGAATGTTTATGGCCTTAACAAATCTCTCCTTGTTTGTTTGATCAGCCTCCCTCCAGCTGTGCATCCATCTTGCCAGTGTTTATCCTCTTCTCTGCCCTCCTGCTCTCCATTAGGATGCTCAGACTTAGAATCATGGAATCATGGATTATCCTGAGCTGGAAGGGACCCACAAGGATCATCCAGTCCAACTCCTGGCCCTGCACAGGACACCCCAACAATCCTACCATGTGCCTCAGAGTGTTTTCCAAATGCTCCTTGAGCTCTGGTATCCTTGGGGACGTGACCACTGCCCTGGGGAGCCTGTTCAGTGCCCAACCACCCTCTGGGGGAAAAACCTTTTCCTAACATCCAACCTAAACCTCCCCTGACACGGCTCCAGCCATTCCCTCAAGTCCTGTCCCTGGTCACACAGAGCAGAGATTGGTGCTGCCTCTCCACTGCCCTTTGTCTGGCAGAAAATCCACGAAGAAGGTGTGATCACAGGGAAGGGGTGTCTCTGTAGGGGACCAAATTCCCTGGGGAAAATCACTCTCCAGTCTGCTCTTGGGAGCCCTGACAAAGCCAGTGGCTGCACCCTGTGGGCAGAGGCACATCTGAGCCCACCTGGACCTGCCAGGCCAGTTGCTCTTTCCCTGCTCTGTCCCAGTGTTCCAGCATACAGCACCAGTGCAGGGCAGGCCAAGGAGCTGTCCAGGGGTCCTGAGGGCTCTGCCCAGAGCAAGTTCTCTCGACAGCCCTTTCCCAGGTCCTCCTGTCCCCATGCCTTTTCCTGCTGTCCCTGCAGCTCTGGCACTGTGCAGTGGAATATGCCACCCCCCTGCAGTCCCTCTACGCCATGTCCCAGGATGAGTGTGCTGCCTTCAGCCGGGAGGAGCGCCTGGAGCAGGCCAAGCTGTTCTACAGGACCTTGGAGGAGATCCTGCAGGGCTCCAAGGAGTGTGCGGGGACCTACCGGCTCATTGCCTATGAGGGTGAGTGAGGAGAAGGGTTGGGGTGTCCAGCACTTGCTCTGCCAGGCCTTGGGTGACCTCAGATCAGGACAAACAGGAGGAAGCAGGCAAGGTTTGAGCAGAGCTCAGCTGATCTCCCCGCTCAGGGGGCCATGGGGGTCCCTGATGCCGTGGGAGGGAGGGGCTGCCTCACAGGGAACAGGAACATCCCCCAAGCACATCATCACCAGCCGGGTGAGGGAGGGGATTGTCCTGCTCTGCCCCGCCCTGGGGCAGCCTCACCTCGAGTGCTGGGGGCAGTTTTGGGCACCACAGCACGAGAAAGATCTAAAGCTGGTAGAGAGTGTCCGAAGGAGGGACATGAGGATGGGGAAGGGTCTGGAGGGGCCATACAAGGGGTGGCTGGGGACACTTGGATTGTTCAGCTGGGGAGGAGGAGACTGAGGTCAGACGTCACTGGGGTCTGCAGCTTCCTCATGAGGGGCAGCTCCATCTCTGCTCTGTGTGACCAGTGACAGGACTTGAGGGAACAGCTGGAGCTGTGTCAGAGCAGGTTTAGGTTGGATCTCAGGAAAAGGTTCTTCCCCCAGATGGTGGTTGGGCACTGAACATGCCCCTCAGGGCAGTGGGCACAGCCCCAAGGCTGCCAGAGCTCCAGGAGTGTTTGGACAACACTCTCAGGGACAGGGTGGGATTGTTGGGGTGTCCTGTGCAGGGCCAGGAGTTGGACTGATTGTCCTTGTGGGTCCCTTCCAACCCAGGATATTCCACGATTCTATGATTCTAAGGACTTTTTGCTGTGGGTCTGAGGAGCACAGAGGGTGCTGGCAGCGCTAGTCAGCCCTGTGGAAGTCCCCAAAAGCACTGGGACGAGCTGTCTACCCCTGGGATAATAGGAACACTTCCTCAAGGATTAAAAACAGCAGACATCCAGGGGTAGGAGCAGCTCCCTTCCCTGCTGTCGTTCCTGGGAGAAATGGCTGGGGCTGTTGAGCCCTCCCCAGCAGTGGGACGAGTGTGTGCTGGCTCAGTGCCATTCCTCCTGACAGGGGATGGCAGGGAGCGAGGCTTTCCCTCCTTCCCATCTTCCTTTCATCCCCTATCTCCCCACCTCTGCCAGATGAGATCAGCATCTTGCTGAAATGAATGTTGCTTGGTTTTCAGATGGATCTCAGCGCTCTCCCTGATGGGGAGAAGCATTTCCAATCCAGTGAGGCAGTTCCCATCACAACAAGCATTACTGGGAATCCAGCACATAGTGCCTGTAATTTTACTCTCTTCCCTGCACTTTGTGTTTTAATTTCTTCCTTCTGCCGTGCTGAAAATGGGAAGTAAAAGATGTATTTTGACTGCACAGGAAATTCTGCATATTTTTGGGCATCTCCCAGACTCTGCTCTCTGCCCAAACCCTGCCTGGGGCTGACCAGTGAAGGTGGCATTTGTCTTTCTTCTGTTCCAGAGCCAGGAGAAGAGGAGACCCACTTCTTGTCCAGAGAGATCCTGTGGCACTTGCGGCAGCAGCACCAGGAGGAGTTTGCTGTGCACGAGGGGACCCCCCCCCCCCCCCCCCCCCCCGCCCTCGACTCAGCAGAGCTCAACCTGCAGATCAGCGTGTCAGACCTGCCCCAGCCACTGAGGAGTGATGGCTTCTGACCCCCTGCCCAGTCTCTCAGTGCTGCCTCGGGGCTCTGCTCCATCTTCCCCAACCCCCTTCCCCTTCTGGCACATGCTGCCCATGGCAAAGACCCTCCAACTCCCACCCAGACCTCCTGTGTGTCAGGGTTACTGGAGCAGCTGACTCAGGCCACAGCCCTGTGACATGCTTCCTGTTTTTTCTGTTGTGTACAGCTCACATATTCATCTGTTGGTGTATTATTTCTTTTATATCTGCTTTGATTTGTGTTATATAAAGCGTTTTTCTCTGGGATGAGTTGCAGCGTCCTAAATCTTTGGGCATGATTTGCCCTTGGATAGGGAAAGGTTCTACCCCCACAGGGTGGTGGGGCACTGACCAGGCTCCCCAGGGCAGTGGTCATGGCCCCAAGGCTGCCAGAGCTCAAGGAGTGTTTGGACAATGCTCTCAGGGACAGGGTGGGATTGTTGGGGTGTCCTGGACAAGACCAGGAGTTGGACTGATGATCCTTGTGTGTCCCTTCCAGCTCAGGGTATTCCATGATTCTGTGGTACACTGTGGTGTTGAAAGTGGCTTTGGAAATCCCAGCACAGACACATCCAGCCAGCATGACCTGACCCATCACGTGGCTCCTGCCAGCACAAGGAGCGTGTGTGGGACTTCCAGGGTACCCTGATGGACCCACTGCACAGCCCCACACAAACATCCTCACATTCCACCCACCCGGGTGGAGCGGGGACAAGAGGAAATGAGGAAATCAGGCCATGCTGCCACAGACAGTGGCAGAGCTGTGCCGTGGTACAGCTTGGCAAGGACACGGAGCAGGGAGCACCCACTGCCATCCTCAGCTTCCCCTTCTGCCAAGAGCGGGAGGAGGGTCTCGGTGGCCAGTTCTGCCCCGGGAGGGCAGAGGGGTAGGAGGCAGCTCAGCTGGCTTGTTACCCTCTGATGTTGCAATATCCCTACCCTTTGGTCCTTCCCAGGGCTTTGGCAAAGGATGAGGTCCCTTGGCAGGTCCCAGGTGCCTGCCCTCAGCCTGGACTTCCAGCACCAGGAATGTGACACAGCTGTGACCATCCTCTGGGATGGGCCAGGCACGGAGACCCTGGGGGACTGGGGAGTCCAGGGACCCCAAGGAGGTGACCTGGCTGGGGATGGTGACAGTGCTGGGCCTGGCTCCCTCCTGGCTCCACTCTCAGCTTTGCTTGGAGCCAGACACACAAAAGCATCCTGGGGGATGCTGCTGCCTCTCTGTGGAAACCGTGAGCCTCCAGCTGAGCCAGCTGCCCTGCCAGGGAAGGAGGGCAGAGCCAGGCACGGCTGTCGGGATCACAGCAGGGCACTGGATTTTCCTGTCACTCCAGGCCAAGGGGAAAGTGTGGCAGGTTCACTCAGGATGGGGAGATGCTGATGGGAAGGGCTGGTGGGTGCAGGCTGCGGCTGAGGCTACAGCCCTGCTCCTGCCTTTGGCTGCCCAGCTCCTTTTAGAATCCCAGAATCATGGAATCATTAAGGTTGGAAAAGACCTCCAAGATCATTGAGTCCAACCATTCCCCCAGCACTGCCAAGCCCACGACTAATCCCTGTCCCCAGGTGCCACATCCACATGTTCTTTGAACACTTCCAGGGACAGTGACTCCACCACCTCTCTGGGCAGCCTGTTCCAATGCCTGACCACCCTTTTGGGGAAGAAGTTCTTCCCAATGTCCAACCTGAACCTCCCCCAGTGCAGCTTGAGGCCTTTCCCCTTGTCCTGTCCCTCATTCCCTGGAAGCAGAGCCTGATCCCCACCTGGCTCCACTCTCCCCTCAGGGAGTTGCAGAGAGTGAGTGAGAAGGTCCCTCTGAGCCTCCTTTTCTCCAGGCTGAGCCCCCCCAGTTCCCTCAGCTGCTCCTGGTGTTCCAGATGCTTCCCCAGGCCCGTACCCTTCCCTGGACATTCTTCAGCCTCTCAATGTCTGTCTCAAAGTGAGGGGCCCAGAATTGAACACAGAATTCCAGGTGCCTCAGCAATGCCTCAGGGCTATATATGCAGAATGTCAGGGCTCCTCCATCTTCCATCCACGTGGCAGGACACGGTGGGAGATGCCTCTCCCCAGCTCCAGCCCAGTGAGCTTTCAGAGGAGATTTGGCTGCACACTGGCCCTGCTGGGAGTGGGAATTGGAACCCATTTCAGGATGCAGTAAAACCTTAATCTGCAGCCTAATCTCTGTTGCGCTGCATCTGTGCAGCAGCCAAAAACGGCAGATGAGAGGGCTGTGAAGGGAGGGTTGGGACAGCAAAGGCCACTGTGAAGAGCCAGTGGGTTTGCAGGAGGGACAGGGATCTTTGCTGGGGCAGAGGGAGACAGGACAGCAGGTGAGGGACATCCAGCTCGTGGTAGGAGACACCCTGGGAGCAGGGAGAACACTGGGGTGCGGGTCCTGATCACCTGAGCAGCGTTCCCAAGGGCATGGAGCAAACACTGGGAGCACCTGCTGAGATCCAAGGGGAATGTCTGGGATCAGGGCTGAGCTCAGCGACATGGGAATGGCCACATGGGCAGCAAAGCCACCACAACCCCAGGGGCTCACATCTCCCAGCCCACCGGGAATCCTCACTCCATGTCCTCCCTGGTGCCCTGCTCCCTTCCCATGGGGAAGCTCCTTATCTTGCTGGGCTGGAAGTGCTGATAAGATGAGGCCATATTAGCAGGGGACAGGCTGAAAGACAGGCACCAGCCCAGAGAAATGTGACAGCACAGCCTTGTTCCAGCAGCAGCAGAGCTGCCAGCAAAGGCTCAGCTCCTGCCACTGCTCAAGGGCACAGCCAGGGCCAAGGTGAAAGGCTCTGCTGGCAGAGGGAGCTGCAGGATCAGAGGCAGGAAAACCAAACCTCAGGAGTGGCAGCTCGCTGTCCAAGCTGGCAAACACAGCATAACCAGTTTCCCCCTGAGCGCTCCCCAGCAGCACAAATAGCTCAGTTTTAGCTCTAACCTGACTCAGGAGTCCCGGGTTGGAGGCAGATCCACCCTGAGCCACAGGGAGCAGCAATGCCACCACACCCCAGCAGGGTGAGCCAGGCACGTCCCAGGGCCATCCCCATCCCGGTGGAGCAGGGAGGGAGGGTCAGAGCCAGGATTAGCTGAGCCAGGCCCAGCAGGGCTGCACCTCCCTCCAGCAGGGCTGGGAACAGGCTCAGCTGGGATGCAAGGACAGGGCTTCTCCCAGCCCTTCCTCACAGCTCAGCTGTTTTCCCACCAGGATTTGGTGGGATGCAAAAGCCCAGCTCCATTCCCAGCCAAAGATGGCCGGGTCATCCATCCTTTCTGAGACACACGTGGGCCTTTTCTCCTTGGGGGTGACCAGAAACCCCAGGAACTCCCCAGTGACCCATCCATGAACCTGAAAAACTGACATTCAGTTCAGAGAATCCCAAAATGGTTGGGGTTGGAAGAGCCTTAAAGCCCATCCAGTTAACTGGGCAGGGACACCTTTCACTATCCCAGGTTGCTCCAAGCCCCACCCAACCTGGCCTTGGACACTTCTAGGGATGGGGCAGCCACAGCTTCTCTGGGCAAGCTTCTCCCCATCCTCACAGGGAAGGATTCCTTCCTAATATCCAATATAAACCTGTTCTCTGTCATGTTGTCCTGCAGGAAGTCCTGGTGAGGCTGGAGATGGGTTCACCTCTGGAGGGGAGAGGAGGGACTGTTCCCAGGGCTCTGCTGCCCTCAGGTGTTGTTTTTTACTGATATCCAAATTTTCCAAGCCAGCCTTGCACTAAGTGGCACTTCTCAAGTGTTGTGGTTGTGCTCCAAAAAAAGGCCTTTGCACTTGCATCAATTTATTTTATTTTATTTTTACCTTTCACGTAGTAAAAATCCTGCTTGAAAAGTGGCTGAGGAACTGGAAGGTTCTAGTCCACACCTGCCTGTGGATAAAATCTGGAATCTGCAAAGCAAAGAAACAGCAGCTCAGCACTCAGCCTTCAGCAGTGCTTGGACCTAAACTGGCTACTAATTAATATTAATATTCATTTTATTAATATTAATGTTTCTGCTTTGGGCTGCACCTGTCACTGCCTCCCCAGTGCCTTTGCTTTTCTCTTCCCAGTTCTCAGTGGGAGCAGGATAACACACCCCGGGAATGTATCTAAATTAAGTTGCAGAGTTGCCTGACAGCCCAGAAACCTTCAGAGCCATGTGGGTGCTGCTGTAGGACCCACAAGGGTAACACACACGTAGCCCACAAAATCCCTGGGTTTAATTAAATTGTGCCAAGCACCTCCTTGGCTACCTAATAAATAATTTAAAGCCATTATATGTTGCAGGGTCACCACTGAAAGGGCTTGCTTGACTCATTACAGAGCTCTCAACATTCCACTAACCCTCATATAACATTCCATTAACCATTACTTCTGCCTAAGCAATTTACATCACTTCCCGCACCTCGAGGCTCAGCAGGAGGGTCTCCGCGATAAAGCCGAGATTGGAAGGGACCTCAAAGTCCCTCCAGTTCCAACCCCCCCCTGCCACGGGCAGGGACACCTTCCAGTAGAGCAGGTTGCTCCAAGCCTTATCCAACCAGGCCTTGAACCTCTCCAGTAAACGCCCTCTAATAAACACCAACTCTGCCTTGATCTCCTCCGAGGTAAAAAGGAATTTACACCCCCCGGAGCGCCCCCGCCGCGTCCCCCACAGAGGGGGAGCCCTGGGAAGGTGGGAGACGCCCCTCCATCCCCAGGCACCCCCTGAGGTGCCCCGACCGCAGCGAGGGGCGGCTGAGAGCTCCACTATCCCTCCCCGAGGCAGCCCCGGAGCCCCCCGTGCCGCGCGGGGTCGGGTCGAGACTACCCCGGCTGAGTCCTCTCAGGGGGAGGTGCCTCAAGATGGCGCCGAGCGGGAGGGCGGGGGTACAAGCGCCACGTGATCCCGCGCCGCCCAATCAGCGGCGGGCACCGCCGGCACGGCGGGAAAGGGAGGTGTCACGTGCCCCTATCAGCCAATCAGCGACGGGGGCAGAGAGGGGGGAGGTGTCACGTGTGCCCCGCGGCAGCCAATGGGCGGCGGGCGGCAGCGGCGCCAAGATGGCGGACGATAAGGTGAGCGGGGCTTACCGGGGCTGAGGGGTTTCGGGCCCTTCCCCGGCAGGGCTGGGAATCATCTCCGTGTCTCCCGCAGGACTCGCTGCCCAAGCTCAAGGACCTCGCCTTCCTCAAGGGGCAGCTGGAGAGCCTGCAGCGCAGGGTGGAGGACGAGGTGCAGGCCGGCGTGGGGCAGGTAACGCGCGGGTTCGCGGCGCTCCCTCTGAGGGGGCGAAAATAAACCCTGGGGAAAAACAACCCGCCCTCTGACCCCCCCGCCATCCCGCCTCACTGTGCCTTCCCGCCCCGCAGGACGGATCCCTGCTGGCATCACCCTTCCTCAAAGGCTTCCTGGCGGGGTACGTGGTGGCCAAGCTCCGGTTTTCCGCCGTCCTGGGCTTCGTGGCCGGCACCTGCACCGGGATTTACGCCGCCCAGAACTACGCCGTACCCAACGTCGAGAAGACGGTTCGGGATTATTTGAACGCGCTGAAAAAAGGTCGGGACTAGCGCGGAGGAGCCCGGAGGCAGCAGGGACTGCGGGAACGGTGCTCCTCGGGCAGCGGGCACAGAGCAGACCCGGGGCTCTCGGAGGCACGTCACCCGCACCCTTCTTTCATTCTTTTCCCTGGAAAAGGGCTTTGCACTACAGCACTGCGGCACTCAGGGGCTGTGATGGGTGTGCACAGGGCATCACGGCGGTGGTGAGCACTCTACTAACCCACAAGGGGGCCCCGAGGGGCTGCCAGTTGCCTTTTCTCCTCACCCTCACCTCCCCCGTGTGGACTGAGGGGCTGCTGTGCCCTGCCACCTGCTGTGCCCTGCCACCCACACTGTGCCCTGGGAAGGTGCTCTGTGTGGCTCCCCAGAAAGGCTTTGTAGTTCTCCTCCTAAGGAGAGACAGTGCCCAGGTCTCCTCCTGCACCACAAATGTAGCAGGGAACATCCTGCCCGAGTCAGGCTCATTAAATCCTTGGTTATTTGATCTCTTCTTCGGTGTTGCAGGGTGACAGTCTTGTCTGGCCTGTCTGCACTGACAGCTGGAAATGGGAATGCTTGGGAATGCTGCCGAGGGGCCGCTCCAGAGGGGGCTGTGGGCGCTGATGCTGCTGCTGTCTGTGGCCATCTATGGCTCCCACGCCCCCCTCCTGACCCTGTGCAAGGTGGACGGGGCCATCCCCTTCAGCTCCACGTCGGTGGTGGTGCTGGTGGAGCTCACCAAGCTGGCACTGTCCCTGCTGTCCCTGCTGGGGGAGCCACCGGCGCCCGCCGTGTCCTGGCACCACGCCGCGCCCTTCGCCCTCTCAGCCCTGCTCTACGCCGCCAACAACAACCTGGTGGTGCACATGCAGCTCTTCATGGACCCCAGCACCTTCCAGGTGCTCAGCAACCTGAAGATCCTGAGCACGGCGCTGCTCCACAGCCTCCTGCTGCGCCGGTGCCTGGGCCCGCGCCGCTGGCTGGCCCTGCTGCTGCTGCTGGGGGCCGGGGTGTGCTACAGCTGGGGGGGGCTCCGGGGGCACGGCATTCCTGGTGGGACACACCTGCACGTCACACCCGTGGGGCTGGTGCTGCTCTGCGTGTACTGCCTCATCTCAGGCCTGTCTGCTGTCTACACTGAAGCCATCCTGAAGGCACAGCCGCTGCCCCTCGGTCTCCAGAACGTCTTCCTCTACTTCTTCGGGGTCCTGCTCAACCTGGCGGGCTCCCTGTGGAGTGGCACCGAGGGCGGGTTCCTGCGGGGCTTCTCCCCGTGGGTGCTGCTGGTGGTGCTCGGCCAGGCCCTCAACGGCCTCATCATGTCGGTGGTGATGAAGCACAGCAGCAACATCACCAGGCTCTTCATCATCTCCTGCTCCATCCTGGTCAACGCCCTGCTCTCTGTCGCCCTGTTTGACCTGCAGCTCACTCTGCTCTTCTTTGTGGCCGTGGCGTGCATCGGCCTCGCTGTGCACCTCTACTATGGAGTCACGTAGCCACTGCCTCCCTCCTGCATGTCCAGGCAGCCTCAGCCCTTTCTCAGGGTTGGGGTTGTTGCTGCTGGGTGCCTGCACAGCTCCAAGGACCCCTGGACAAGGAGTGCCCTGTCCCTGCTTCCAGGGGGAAGCTGGGCCCTGCTCCAGCCTGGCCAAGCTCAGTGCCACGGGGTTCCCATGGGATCAGGTGTGCCCAGCCTCAGGGCGGGTCCTGAGCCCTGTGTGGGTGCCTCATAGTCTCAAGCTGTGCCAGGGTACGTTTAGGTTGGACATCAGGAAGAATTTCTTCCCAGAAAGGGTGATTAAACATTGGAAGGGACTGCCCAGGGAGGTGGTGGAGTCCCCATCCCTGGAGGTGTCCAAGAAATTACTGGATGTGGCACTCAGTGCTCTGGTCTGGTTGACAAGGTGGTGATCAGTCACAGGTTGGACTCGATGATCTTGGAGGTCTTTTCCAACCTCAGTGACTCTGGGATTCTGTGTCCCATGTCCTCAAGCTGCTTCTCCACACCACAGTGGCCTGGGAATGCTCCGGCAGCAGTTGGCTCTGCCAGCACACTCTGCCAGCCCAGCGTGGCACTGGTGCCATTTTGGCTCCCATGGATGCTGCTTCCTCCCTCCCCATTCCTGGTGCTGTTTCCTGGGGCCTCTCCCACTTCCACAGTTTTCCAGCCCAGCTCCTGGCTGAAGCCCTCCTGTCCTCAGGTCCCGCTTCCCCTCCTTGGGCACAGTGTCTGTGTGGAACAGACAGGGAAGGGGGGATATGGGAACTGTTTCACCTACTCCCAAAAGGGAGACACCTCCTGGATTTGTACTGAGTTCCTGGCAGGCAGAACCCACCCGGGATATTAAAGCTGCAGTTCAACAGCATCCGTGTGTCTGTCTCTTGTGTCTGTCCTGTGTCTGCCCTCCCTGCAGGAAGGGATCTGTGTCCCTTGAGGGAGGTTGGGGGCCGGGGATGTGTCCGAGCCTGGTGACAGTCATGGGTGAGGGGCACCTGCTTTATTCCACATGGCCCCAGCTGGGGGTTGCCAGTCAAGTGCCTGGCACAGAGCAGTTTTCCCTCCCTGGGGCACGTTTCCACAGGGAGCAGCAGGTGGAGGGGAGGGGCAAGAGGGGAGGCTGTGCCCGGGGTAACCACCGGGGCTGGTGACCCTCGTGCTGCCAGGCCACACCCTGGGAGGTGGCTCAGGGGGTCTGTGTGGTGGCATCTGCCAGGCACCGCTGTCTGGCCTCCCGCAGGTGCCGGCTGTGCTCGGCGAGCTCCAGTGTGTCCCGGAGCAGCTCCTGCAGCAGCGCCCGGTGCCGGCGCTCCAGCGCCTCCCGCTGCTCCCCCGCCAGGCGCCGCTGGTCCCGCAGCACCTGCGGGATGCCCGGGCTGTCTGGCACGGCCCTGGCACCGCCGGGAGGTGAGTGCCCAGCCCTCCCTGCCCACCTGCAGCAGGTGCTGCCTGCAGCCCTGCAGCTCCCGCTGGTGATTCTGCAGCAGGGCCTCCAGGTCCCACTCGGCCGCCTCCCGCTCCCGCAGCGCTGCCTCCAGGCTCAGGCCCAGCACAGCCACCTCCTGCTGCCAGCGCGCTGTGTCCCACTGCGGGGGACAGGGACAAGGGCAGGGCAGCTCTGGGGTGTCCCTGCTCCCTGGGACTGCCCTCGGGAGAGCAGCACCAGGGCAGGAGACCCGAGGGCAGGGTGGTGGGGTGTGGCTGTGCCCACCTCCCCGCTGTGCTCCCGGACTGCCCTGGCCCCGAGCTCCTGCTGGAGGTGCCGGCAGTGCTGAGCCCGCAGCCGCTGCCGCTGTGCCCTGGCCAGGGCATGCTGGACCTCCAGGGATGGGCATGGCTGGCACTGGCTCCCCGCCTGGCACAGAGTGGAGCAGGCCAGGATGGCACCGGGATCCAGTGCTGCCAGTGCAGAGCGCTGCGGGCACTGCACAGGGACCCCGTGAGCTCCCACTCACCGTGTCACCCCCAGGCCGTGGCCGTGGCTGTGGCATTTCACTCTGGGACAGCTCCTCCAGCAGCTCCTGCCCTGCAGTGGCTGGAGCTCTGCTGTCCCCTCTCTGGCTGCTCCCACTGTCACCCCGTCCTGCATGGGGACAAGGGAGGAGGATGAGTGTGATGTGGAGGCTGAAGAAAGCCACTCAAATGGAGGAGGGAGGCCTTTCCCACCCTGTAGAGCCATGCTCCGTGACCACATATCCGCCACCCAGGTGTGGGATGCATGTCTGGCTCTGTGCTCTGGACCTGCTGGCTCCAGAGTGCCACTGGTCTGAGTCCCAGGCTGGCCTGGTGATGTATTCCCTGCAGAGACCTGGTCCTGTGGGAGCAGGCAAGATGTTACAGGGACACAACCACGATTCAGGGCTTCTCCCGCACCTGGGCCGTTCCTGGGTGAGGGGGCCTGGCCTGACCTCTGCCCACCTTGGCACTGGGCTGATGGATCTCACTAGACCAGAGCACCTCAGCTGCCGCCTGCTTCTTCTCCCACCTTTGACTCTTCAGCACCTGGAAAAGGGGGCTGGGGGTCCTTGCAGGGATGCTGCAGACCTCCAGGTCTAGCACAGCTCCTGGGACACATCCCACCCCTCCATCTCACCCCCTGGGCAGCCCCAACCCCTGCCCTCAGTGCCCGACAAGGGCCTTGGCACCAGGATGGAGCCCAGACCTCACCCGAGCAGGGAAATCGGTGCCATCCTGGTCCCATGTGGATCCAGGGGTGTTCCCCCACCTGCAGCTCCCTCAGGGCTCTCCGCAGCTGGGCCACAGCTGTCCTCTGCTCTGGGAGGGCAGTTCCAGCCAGAAGCTCCATCCGCAGCCCTCGGATCTCCCTCCGGCGCACTGCGATCTCCTCCGCAGGGTCCCAGAGTGTGGCAGAGATGGTCTTGGCCAGCCCCTTCACCCTCTCAGCCAGCCCCAGGGCTCCCAGGATCTCCTCCCTGGAGGTGTCTGGGAGAGCAGCACCCCTGGGTAGGGGCATGGGGGGACACCAGCACGGGGGGTTCTGGTACAATGGGGGTGAGTGGAGCCGGTGTCCAGCTTCCAATGACCACAAGTGTTCCTGGGACTGAGTGCCAGGCATGGGGCAGGATGGGGGGAAACATCAGGGAGGGGGCATCCCAAAGTGTGTCCCTGTCCCAGGGGCTACCTTGCAGTGACACACACAGCAGCAGGAAGGTCAGACTGTTCCCCTCCAGCAGCCGCTCCATGATCCAGGGCTGGCAGCCTGTGTCAGGTTCCCTGCACGTGGGTTGAGAGGTACCCTGGGATGGCACCGGCATCCACATGCCAGGCAGGCTGAGCCCCGACCCACAGGAGCCCAAGGATGGGTTGGTCACACTGGGAGGGAGCCCACATCCTCAAGGGGAGGTGACAACCCCTTTGGCTCCCAGCCATGGGCTCCCTGTGGGGTGTCAAGGTCTCTCCTGCTTCACCTCCGGGTATGGAATCCCCGCAGCCCGCAGCAGGCACACGGGGAGCTGGAGGGGGACACGGCTCAGCCCTGGTACGTACAGCCTGGGGCAGGGCCCCGGGGACACCAGGATCCTGAGGGCTGAGCGCTGCCACCTGCCACCCTCCAGCTCCCGCTCCACGGTGAGAGTGAAGAGGCTGCCGACCCTGGGGAGAGACCAGAGTGGGAGCAGAGCTTCCAGAGCCGCCCCAGCACCCCATGGCTCAATCCTTCCCTGCCCTCACCCCTGCACCGGGCGCCCGTCTGCGAGGGGCTGCCGTGCACACCCCTGGAACAGCGCTGGGATGGCACCCAGCCCCCTGGCATAGGCACTGATGGCAGCTTGGGCATCGGGCACAGCGATTTCCGTGGCCTCCTCCACCATCCTGGAAGCAGATGGGGACAAGGGTGAGCGAGGAGGGCCATGCCCACCCACCCCCTGCATGCCCTGGGGGACATGTGCTCCCTGGGCACTGTGTTCCCTGCCCAGCCCCACCCTCGACATTGGGGTTCCAGCCCCCCAGGAGCACTTGCCCAGCCATGGGGCATCAGGTACCTACAGGCCCAGGGGTGTCACATCCAGCACTTGCAGGGCTCGGCCATCAGGATGGAGCAGGTCCCAGGCTTTGTCGTGGGTGCTGACCTGGAAAGGGGGCTGTGTAAAGGCAGAGGGGCAGAAAAAGGAGGCTGGTGGCATCCTACACTCCCCAGGGGCCTGGGCTGCTCATGGCTGTGCACAGGTGAGGGCTGAGAAGGGCTGATCTTGAGGTCACTCCCAGCTTTTCTATCCCTGGGGCCAGGGAAGAGCAGAGCCCTGGGAATGCCCTGTGTGGAGCTTGGCAGATCCCTGGCAGCATCCCAGAACCAAAGGACAGGGCCCAGCAGGGTGGCAGGAGCTGGCATCACTCCTGTGCCAATCAAGGTCACACAGAGGGACCTTCAGGCCACAGGGATCAGTGACTGGCAGGAAAAGCTCAGCCATGAGATGGGCAGGAAGGGGTTTGACGGCTCCCCTTATCCCACTAGGCTGCTGGAGCCTGGGAAATGCTCCATGGGCAACCAAGGCTTCCCACACCCAGCAGGTCCTGGAAAGAGGTGAGAAAACCTGGGATGCAAAGATATCCAGCTCCTGGTCACCCTCAGGATGAGGGTACTGGATGCCAGTATGTAATAAATACTATAATATATTATATATTACATATAATGTAATACATGCCCTTGGCACAGGAGGGTCTAGGCAGCTGCAGAGAGGAAATGGGACCCTCATTCCATGACATCCTGCCTTTCTCATGCCATACCTGGACCAGGCTGACTGTCTGCAGGCTCTGTGTGTCATCCCCCAAGGCCTCCAGTTCTTGGAAGATGGTGTCAATCACCTGGGGACAAGCTGGGAGCTGTTGGTCTCACACCAGGCAGGACTGGGGCCCGTGGGTGACCCAGGAGCCCAGCACAGCTGTACTGTCACCCCTCCCTGTCACCTCTCCCCTGTGCCCTCACCTGCCAGATGACACTCTGGAAGGGCAGCTGTGTCCCAGGGCCGTGGGGGTCCCACAGCAGCAGGGACACGCTGTAGCCAAGGGGAACCAGGGCCAGCTGGGGTCTCGCCAACTCCAGGACCTTCTCCTGGCAGGAGAGACGTATCCAGCAGAGCAGGGATGGCATGGCACAGAGGGCATTGGCATGGATCAGGGCAGGGCAACACATGATGTGGCACAGGTATCCCAGCACAGGTATCCCAGTAGGGATGGCATGGTGTGGACGCACAGCATGGCATGGATGGCATGGCATGGCACCAAGAGGGAACAGGGAAGGGATGAGAAACACCCACAGAGCCCCACATGGGACCAAGCCCCGTGTCCCAACAGTGCCTGTGACCCCCGAGGAGCTGGCAGTGCCCCTGGGTGTCCCAGCCCATGGCTTGGGCCAGAATGTCCCTGGCACAGGAGGACTTGGGGCTCACAGTACCTGTCCTGCATCCAGGTGGAAAACACCATCGACAGCCAAGCTGCTCTCCTGGCACAAGGGATAATGTTCAGCTTTCCCCCATCCCTGCACAACCAGTGCAAGGTAAAGGGGGAACTGGGATGGAGATGGCAGAGGGCGTGGCATGTGTAGGGATGAGGGGAGACCCCCTCCCTTCCCCTGCTGTGTGGGAACCCCCAGGAGCCCCCAGGGGTGTAAGACAGGACCTGCCCAAATCCTCAGCACCCAGCAGGGTCCCAGGAGTGGCAGGCGGTGGGACAGAACCCCCTGCTCCCACCTGCTCCTCCAGGGCCCCTCACACCCTGGATGTCCCTGTACCTGGGGGATGTCCCTGACCCTCCCACTCTCACCTGGGGCTCCTTCCCAGCGAAGAGGAGTTGCAGGGTGTCCTCAATGCCATCTGCCCAGCTCTCCCCCAGCCCTGAAAACACTGAGTGTGGGGTGGGGTGGGCATTATCCCTACCTACCCCCACTCTGTCTTGCTCCCCTTGCAGCCTGGGGGCTTCACATCATTCCCGAGCTCTCCCACTGTGGCTCAGAGCCACCAGGGTGGGGAGGACACTCCCTTCCCATCAGCCCAGTCCAGGCCCACCAATGTGGCCAGTGGTCCCAGTTGCTACCACGGCTGTGGCTGCCACCCTGGTCCCCTGTTCTCTGCTGTGGGGGTTCAGGTGAAGGCTCTGGGATGTCCTGAGCTCTACCTGCTGCCTGGTGGAGTCCCACGGCTGCTCGCACACTGACATCCTTCTCGGCCTGCTGGGATAGAGGGGAATGAGCTGGGTTCTGCCCCAGGATGGAGGGGGAATGAGCTGGGTTCTACCCCAGGATGGAGGGGGAATGATCCAGGTCCTGCCCCAGGATGGAGGGGGAATGATCCGGGTTCTGCCCCAGTATGGAGGGGGAATGATCCAGGTCCTGCCCTGGGATGGAGGGGGAATGAGCTGGGTCCTGCCCCAGGATGGAGGGGGAATGATCCAGGTCCTGCCCCATGCACTCAGCACCCACCAGGAGCTGGAGCCCCTGGGGAGCTGGGCAGCCCCTGGCCACACCGCACCAAAATCAGGGGACAGATCCCTCCAAACTGCCCTGGGATGTCCCCCACCATGGCACTCACCTCCCCAGCGTCCATGGGCACCTCAGCAGGAGCAGCAGCAGCTGCTGCTTTGGCCAGGGCAGGGGATGGGATTACACAGGTGGTGTCCTGTTCTCCTGCATTATTGATGGGAGTCAGGCACAGCCATGTGGGTAGAGCCAGACCCAGCCTGGAGGCACCATGTTCCAGAGGCTGAGCCCTGCTGGCCAAGGGATCAGCAGGACCACGGGAGGCAAGTGGGTGCCTGGAGCCACTCACACCATTGGTGTGCTCATGATTCCAAGAGGGACATCTCTGCAAGTCATAGATGGGAGATGAGGGACCTTGGGCTGTCATGAAGGTTTTCTAGTCATGGGAAGAGATGACAAACCACAGGAACACATTTACTGGAGATGAGTCACAGCAAGAAAGCACAGAAGGAAACGCCAAAGCTGAGGGTCTCCGTGGTCTGTGGAAACACAGATGGTGGGAGACAGGAGAGAGGTCCCAGGACAGCCCCACCCCTCCTTTTGGACAGGACCAGGCACGATGAGGAGATGCACATGGATCCTTCCATTCGCCACCATTCCCCATGTAGAAGATGACCAGTGCTCTGCCTCCCCAAAACCCCCCTCACCTGTGCCTCAGGTGTGAGGGTGATGCCAGGTGGACACAGATGGAACAGGAAGCACTGGGAGCTCCATCAGGAGCGGTACTGGGGGCATGTTGGGGCTTGGGCAGCTGGAGTTGGCCACAGGGAAAACCCCCCTGGGAGGGTGCAGCCCTGGGACAGAGCATGGCATGGGGCTTTGAGGGGTTCCCCAGAACTTGGCTGGGCAAAGCCACAGCAGGATAATACTGTGGGTGCCTGGACCCCAGGCCCTGTTCAGCCACCCTCCTGCTCCAGTCTGGGGTCTTTCCGCATTCTGGTTTCCCCCCATTCCAAGCCAGCCCAGCCCGTGTTTGCTCACAGGTCACATGTACCTGTGCACAAACAGAGCAGAGAGGGAAGGACACAGAAAATACCCATGAACTTTACCCCAGAAAATAGCCAGGACCTTAATGAGAAGGCAGAACAGGTCAAGGGGATGAAGAGCAGGGCTTGGCCAGGTGAGCTCTGCCAACCTGCAACCAGCCCCTTCTTTTAACAAGGGATGGAGGGACAGGACAAGGGGGAATGGCTTCTCACTGCCAGAGGGCAGGGTTAGATGGGATATTGGGAAAAAATTCTTCCCTGTGAGGGTGGGGAGGCCCTGGCACAGGTTGCCCAGAGAAGCTGTGGCTGCCCCATCCCTGGAGTGTCCTAGGCCAGGCTGGACAGGGCTTGGAGCAACCTGGGCTAGTGGAAGGTGTCCCTGCCCATGGCAGAGGGTTGAATGAGATGACCTTTAATGTCCCTTCCAACCCAAACCATCTTGTGATTCTATGATTCCCCCAGTCCCCATTTTCCCATGCCTTTCCCTTCCCCACTCACCCCCTCCTTTTGATCCTTCCCATAAGCATTCCCCATCATCCTGCATTCCCCATCATCCTGCATTCCTCTGCTCTCCCTCAGCACACCATAATCAATTTTCTCTTTACTATGAGATATTCTCTGCATAACCCAGAATAAGCCCATTTTCCTCTTTTCACAAAAAGTTTCTGGTTGAACGTCCTCAAGGTCACACCAGAGGGACATGTCCATTGGTGCCTCCAGAGCTCGGGTCTTGGCTGCTCCTCCTCATTGGCATTTGTGTGTGTGGGTGTTTAATTTAGTCATTTTTCTGTCTTTGTGGGTTTTCTCTTGTGCTGAAGAGCAGCAAAGCAGCATCCTCACAAGCCAAACATCCTGGTCCAGGCACAGCCCCAGGTGAGGAGATGGAGGACCAGCAGAGGGGCCACAGAGGCTCCAAGGATGGCCGGAAGGGGGGCTACAAGGTGTTGTGGGGGTCTGGGCAGGGAACACCAGACCCCAGAGAGTTTTGGGGCATCTGAGTGCCACCAGTGGGAATATGATAGAGCTGAATTCTTCTTATCCAGGGTAGGTGACATCACAGGGGCAATGGGGGCATGTTTGGGTTTGGGGAGCTGGAGCTGGCCACAAGGGAGGGTACAGCCCTGGGACAGAGCATGGCATGGGGCTTTGAGCGAGGGATGCCCCAAAACCTGGCTGGGCAAAGGCACAGTGGGATGACATTCCCCAGGGCAGCCCGGGCTGGGGACACTGAGAGAGCCCCTCACTTGGGGGGCCTGTGAGCCTTCCCTTGGAGCTCCTGTGTGGAAGCACTGCTGGGAAGGCTCCAACATCTCACCCTGTGGCAGGGCCTGGCCCTGAGCAGGCAGAGGGCCCCTGCCAGGCCCAGCAGGGCCAGGGCCACACAGAGCGGGGCAACCACGGCGGCGCGGTGACACCGCAGCACCGACACCGGCACAGCCACCACCTGCCAGCCCTGGTAGCCCGGCGGGGACTGGCACGTGTAGTCCTGCGGCCAGCCCTGCCCCAGGTGCCCCATAGCTGCCAGTGCCTGCAGCCCCCCAGCCCCAGAGCACGAGCAGCTGAAGGGGTTGTTGGCCGCAGTCACGTCCTGCAGGCGCCCCAGGAGCGTCACCTCATCCCACGGCAGCTCCACGATGGAGTTGTTGTCCAGGTGGAGGGTGTTCAGCACGGGGTAATTCCTGAGGGAGGGGACGGCCTGCAGCAGGTTTTGGCTCAGGAAGAGCTTCTTCAGGGAGTTGAGGGAGATGTCCATGGCACAGAGGTGGTTGTGGCTCATGTCCAGCACCTCTAGGTTGGGAGGCAGAGGTGTCAGCACTACCTCCAAGCCAGTGTGGGACAGGTTAAAGACCCGGAGGGATGCTGGCCACTGGCAGGAGGAGGATGGGTCTACCATGAGCTTGTTCTGGCTGAGATTGAGGTTCTGGAGCCCCTGCAGCAGCTGCACGCCCTCACACACACTGTGGTAGGACGTCAGGTTGTTGTGCTGCAGATTCAGCACCTGGAGCTGAGGAAAAGCTCCCTGGCAGAAGGCAGGTGTCAGGCTCCCATCCCCGAGGCTGTTTTGTGCCAGGTCCAGGGTCTGCAGAGCTCTGAACACCTTTCCAATGGCACAGGGCAGGCTGGTGACACTGGAGCTGGTGACAGCCAGCTCCTGCAGCATCTCCAGCCACGTGCCCAGGCTGGAGAAGGCCTGTTCATTGCCCATCAGCGGGGCAGATGTCACGTTGTTGAAGCTCAGGGACAGTATGGGCAAGCTCTGGCCATCCATTCCATGCCAGTCACCCGTGCCCTGGAAAACACAGCTGTCAAACGCCAGCTCCTGCACGTGGGTGTAGGAGAAGAACCTCAGCACACGGGCCAGGAGGATCTCAGGCACCAGCACATCAGCAATAATTACTTTCTGGATGATGAGGGAGCCCAGAGTCTCAATGGCAGAGTCGTCCAGGTCCCTGATGGGGAAGGCTATGTATTTCTCCAGCTCTCCCCCCCGAAACTCCACCACAGTTGCAGCCAGGCACTGGATGAGGCTGCCCGCGGTCTCCTCGGTCAGGTTGTAGCACACACAGCGCTCCTGGGTGCGGTTGAAGTAACACCTGTTTCTTCTGCCTTCTGCCCCCAACAGCCCCAGCCCCAGAAGGAGCAGAACAGCCACACTCATGGTGAACAACCTGAAAATGAGGGGGAATAGTGAACAGCAGGTAAAGGGACTTGCGGGACTCCCATCCTGGCTTGGGCAGGTTCTGCCATGCAGAGCCACCCCTTGGGGCATGGCACTGCCCTCATTGCTTCTGCACACCCCATGGGCACCCACCTGGCTACTGAGGGCTACCTGGCTGGCTACGTGACTCGGGGCAACACTCAGAGCAGCAGCCAACACCCAGGAGCTACACCTGTGCCACCCTCTCTGTGGCAGGGAGCCAGTGGCACTGGTCCCATCCCACCCCAAAAGCAGGGTGGCTCCTGAGGCTCTGCACTATCCTGCCTGGGCTGCCTTGCTGCAGGCTCCTGCTCCAAAGTGACCAGGGAATGCCATGGAATCAGGAGAAACTAGAAATGCCAAGTTACGGATGGGGAAGCCAGATGTGTCAGTCTGACCATGGGATGGGAGAGCCCCAGTTCTGCTTGTTCCTGTTTAATCTGGGGCAGGAAATTGCAACAGAGGGCTTCATGGTTTCCCTCTTCTCACCCAGTGACTTGATTCATCACCAGCCCCCAAAGAGATACTGGAAAATGACCTCTGAGGGTCCCTACAGGTCCCTGTCAGCACCAGGTACTGCTGAGAGGAGAGTCTGGTCTCCAGATTGCAAAAAAAGCAGCAACCAAAGATTAAAGGCTCCTAAAAAAGTGCTGACTCAGTTGTGTAGTGGTGGGGGGTCTTTGGGGGTCCCCAGTACAGCCTCCTACTTCTAGCAGGTCTGTGCTGGCACCAGCCCCAATCAGCCACAGCTTTTTTTGGCCATATCCCAAAATCCTCCAAGGATGGATCTCTCCCTACCTCTCTGTATCGCGGGGCTGCACCACCCTGCCGGGGAGAAACTCTCCTCCGGCACCTGCACCAAGCCCCCCTCACTTTGGGGGGCAGCGGGATCGAGGGTGAGTTTGTCCAGTGACTCACCAGCCGGCTCAGAAACGTTTCCTTCCCTCACGTCTGCTTCCTCTAACCGCTGCCAAATCCAGGGCTGAGGTGCCAGAGATTCCAAGTTCTCAGCTCTTCCCGGCACCTGATCTCCCCCTGCCTCGGGCTGTAGGAGCCCCCGGTGCCCGCGGGGTTGTTCCAGCCGCCGATGGCGCTCCCGCAGCCCGCGGTTGGACCCACGCGGTCGGGACCGACGGACACCCCGGAGCCGGCTCCCGGGCACTGCCCCTGCGCCCTCGGCGTGACTTCCTGACAGGGCAGCGCCGCCTGAGCCACGGGAAGCAATGCTCCGTGCAGCAGCCGCCCAGATCACCTCTGCTTCGCTGCCCCGCGGCCGCGGGCTGGGCAGGGCTGTGGTCCGAGTGCCAGCGCTTCTCGCTTTCCTGGGAAGGGGCACGGAGCGGAGTGTGGTCAGGATTCCCCAAAGGCAGTCTCAGGATCAGCCCTTTCCTTCCAGATGCTCTGGGATCGATCTGCCTCAGAGCCCACTGGCAGTGGAGAAGGGTACAGGACTGTCATAGCTGGCATCCAGACCATCCCCAGGGTTGTTCCGCGTAGGATGGGGATGGGACCAGCTCCATGCTGTACAGGGCACTTCCTCACCCAAGGCAAGCTGACAGCTTGGCCAAGGAACTCGTATCACTTGCCCTGTGCTCCTCTGGCAGCTGGTGCCTGTGCCTGCTCCGAGGGGTTAAGAGTGGAGACCACCAGGCATTTGGAAAGATCCAGAAGTGTTCAAGACAACTGGATGTGGCACTCAGTGTTCTGGTCTGGTTGACAAGGTGCTGATCAGTCAAAGGTTGGACTTGATGATCTTGGAGGTCTTTTCCCAACTTAGTGATTCTGGGATTCTGTGATCTCTCAGGAATTTTTTTCTTTCCCAGGGATTTCTCTGCCTGTGTTGGATTCAGAAAGGGCTTCAGGAAGGCAACAAAGCTGCATGGTTGGACACTACCATTCCCAGTTTGTTGTTGGTAATGTGGCATAACACATTAGTGCCACAACAGTTGGGGCTGGAGCTGCCTGTCCTGCACTCTCTGGCATTCCTGTGCAGAGGAGTTCTGCAATTCCATGATTCCTCTTCTCTGTCCTTGGGTTACATGAAACTCCTCTGCACGGGAAGGATGTGGAGCTGCTAGAGTGAGTCCAGAGGAGGCCATGGAGATGCTCCAAGGGCTGGAGCCCCTCTGCTCTGGAGCCAGGCTGGGAAAGCTGGGAGGGTTCACCTGGACAAGAGAAAGTTCCAGGGAGACCTCAGAGCCCTTGCAGGGCCTAAAGGGGCTCCAGGAGAGCTGGAGAGGGACTGTGGACAAGGGATGGAGCGACAGGACAAGGGGAAATGGCTTCTTGATGACAGAGGGCAGAGTTAGATGGGATATTGGGAAGGAATTCCTGACTATGATGGTGGTGAGGCCCTGGCACAGGTTGTTCAGAGAAGCTGTGTCTACCTCATCCCTGGAAGTGTCCAAGGCCAGGTTGGACGGGGCTTGGAGCAGCCTGGGATAGTGAAATGTATCCCTGCGCATGGCAGGGGGTGGAATGAGCTGAGCTTTAATGTCCCTTCCATGCCAAACCATTGTGTTATTCCATCAAACTGCTGCTGTGTGCACCGTGGAAAAATCACCGCTGCCCTCTGAGCTCCCGTCACTGCCCCTTTTGGCAGCTCTGTCAGCTTCTGGCCACCAGCCGCAAATTCCCCGAACCCTTTCCTGAGGAAGCACGAGCTCCTCTGCCCCTCGGCCAATACCACGGTGGAAGATTCCGGGGCCCCGAGACTCGTTGGTTCGCATTTCTGGTGAATTTTTGGGCTTTTTTTGGCCTCAGCACAGACATCCCACCCAGCACCGGCAACGCACAGCTCTCCGTGCCCGGGGCGGGCTGGGGGGCCGGGTTCCGCATCTCCCCGCCCCCGGACCGCCCCGGGTCTTTTCCTCCTGCTCCTCCTCCTGCTGCTCCTGCTCCTCCTCCTCCTCCTCCTCCTCCTTCCCGATGTGGGGCAGGCGGCGGGGCCGGCGCGGGGCCGGGCGCGGTGCGGAGGAGCTGCGGGCCCGGCGGCGGGAGCGAGAGGCAGGTCAGGGAGGGTTTGTGGGTCCCCTCGTGGGTGGGAGGGACGCCCCAGCTCAGCCTTGTCCCCTTAGACCCTCCCGGCTCCGTCCGGCCGCGCATCCCGCGGTGCGCGCAGTGATGGCACCGGGGGGTCCTGCCCGCTCGGGGAAGCGTTTTACAGCTTTAAAAATTTAATCCCGCCGACAATTCCACATTTCTTCAGCCATGCTGCCGCGGTTGGGTTTTCCAAGATCCCGCCCGTGTCTCAGACGGGATAAAAGGAGGCTCAGGGGGGATCTTCTCGCTCTCTACAAGTCCCCGACGGGAGGGTGGAACCGGACGGGGGGTCTGGTCCCAGGGAACGAGCGACAGGACAAGACAAGAGAAAACGGTCTCAAATTGCACCAGAGGATGTTTAAGTTGGATATTAGGGAAAAATTTCATCACCAAAAGGATGGTCAGGCATTGGAAGGGGCTGCCCGGGGCAGTGGTGGAGTCCCCATGCCTGGACTTGTTCTCAAAAAACAAGTAGACACGGTACTTGGGCCGTGTTCAGCTGGTGGGTATTCAGCTGGATACCGGGTGGTATTCAGCTGGAGGTTGGACTTGACGATCTTGCAGGTCTTTTCCAACCTTACTGGTTCTATAACCCTTCGTAAAAGCAGCCTCGAGTCCCTGCTGCTGGTCCTTGCAGCTGTGTCCGGCGCTCCTTCCCGTTATCCCAGCTGTGGATCCGCACATCCCTCCCAGGCCTACACAGGGAGGAACGGACAGTTTCTCCTTGGGTTAAGGGACGAATAAGGGGCTCTTGGGTGGGATGGAAAAACGTCCTGCCCTAGGTGGGTGGTGACGGGTCCTGATCCGATTGCAGCTCTCAGGAAAGCCCGGCGGGAGGAGCAGCTGGTCAGCAAGCGGCTTCTGCGGGAGGACAGCGCGGCAGAGGAGGGGGGACAGGATGGAGCAGACGCCGTGCCGGACCCACTCTCAGAGGATGAGGTGAAGAACATGACGTTCTCTGTGGTGATGGGGATCTCAGGGGTCTTCCCCAGCCTCAGCAGGTGAAGGAGGCTGGGCAGGGGTGGCTTTGGGAATGTTTCTGAGTCGCTGCCAGACACAGTAAGGTTCTCTGTGCCCATCTTTATGCCCTGTAATCCTTTGCCTCCAGGATTAATGGGATGAAATTTTAATGCTGGTACTGCTGAAAGCTCACCTGTGTTTTGATTCCGTGGCCAGGTCCTCGAGCTGCTCAGAGCTGTGCAGAGGGGCTCGGAGGACAGGAAAGGATCGCTCTGCCGCCTCCGCCGGGCTCTGCAGAACGAGGACACTCAGCAGAAGTTTGTCAGGTCAGCCCGGCTCTGGTGTGGCTGTTACCATGTCCCGAGGGGCCCTTTGTCCTGGTGGCTGGGTGGGTGAGAGCAGGGTGGGAGGTGACAGCAGCCTTTGGGTCCCACCAGGCTGGACAGCAGCATCCGGACGCTGACGGGGCTGTTCACCAGCAGCCTGGCCGACATGCAGCTGGAGGCAGCTCGTTGTCTACACGAGCTGTCCCACTCCAGTGACCCCACTGTGGCTGAGGCCTGTCTGCCCGTGACCTCCTACCTCCTCACGTACCTGTCGGGGCACAGCGTGGAGTTCACGGTGAGATCCATGTTCTGGCACCAGAGGATCCTTTGGTAACAGTTGGTATTGACCTCTCTTGGCCAAACCTGGCTCACATGGGAGTGCTGGTGGGAAGGGGCCTTCTGGAAAACCTCTGGTCCAACCTTCCCCTTGGAGCAGAACTGTTCCCAGTGCCCAAGTGTTACAACCCACCCCTGAAGGTGTGGTAACTGAGGTTCTTGTTAATGATAGACCCCTTGGGTGGGATGAGGGTGAAACAACACTGAATGACTGGGGTTTATATATATATATATATATAAATATGTATTTTTTATATGTATATGGCAGCTTTATTTTAGAACAATTTGATGGCAATGCAAAGGAGGTATGTAGATGTTTTGGTTATTATCTACAGGAATATAACAATATAAAAGTATAAAGATATCACTTAAGAAAATATATAAGGAAAAGAAAATAAAAGTAAGAGTAGATAGTGGAGAGGAAAGATATCACCACCAGTGGATCCAGTGATGAGACTTGACTGTTGCAATTTCAATGCCCTCCAAAGTGGAAGTGATCAGATCCCAACCTGAGCCAGACAGAAAAAGAACCAACTGAAGCTGACACAGCTGGGAATGGGGTGGCTGGAGAGTCCAGCAGTATCTGTGTGTCTGAATTCAGCTCTGCCCTGCTCGGAGGAGGGTGTGGGACCTGGGCCTTGCCCAGGGGAGCACAGACAGGATCACTGCTCTGGTGTGTTGCAGGAGCTGTGTTTGTACACACTGGGGAACCTTGTAGTAGAAAGTGAAGCTGTGAGGAAGCAACTTCTGCCTCAGGGCATCATTCCAGTGCTGGCATCCTGCATCCAGGTGGGTGAAACAGCTCAGCCACACTTCTCCTGCCCTGCCCTAGAGAGACTTTTCTGGCTGACAGCCCTGAGTGAGCAGCCCTCCTTCCAGCCTGGTGGTGGGCAGAGACCCCTCTGCAGGGAGCTGTTCCCTCGAGTGTGAGGGTCACTCCTGCACTCCATTTTTGGGGCTTAGCTCACCACCTTGTGCTCCTCTCCAGCTGAATCTCTCCCACCCAGTGGCTTGCTGATACAGTCTGTAATACAGGGAGCTGCAGGTCTCTCCCCTCTGCCTGGGTTGGGGCAGTGCTTTGCAGGTCTGCATTTGGGCTCCTAGACCCCTACAGCCACAACCCAGCGAGTGTGGGGAGGGGGATGGCTCAGCTTTGGTGTGGGCACAGGTTCCTGTGTCCCTCCCAGTGCCCTCTGTGCCCCCTCTCTTCCGGGCACAGTGGGACTCAGCTGCTGGGTTGGGTCTGGCACTGTGGGCCCCCCGCTTTGCCAGGGGGGATCAACTCTGTTCTGTTTGATTGCAGTCCCCACACGAGGCCGTGCTGGAAGGTGTGGGTTATGTCCTCTCACAGCTCCTCCAAGCCAAGGAATCACCCATGGAGATCATCCCGTGAGTCTGATCTTCTGAATCCTGCACCAGGATGGGCCCTGGGGTGCAGTGTGGTATTTGTGTGCTGGGGACATGGGACCTTTCCCATCCCAGTGATGTTAATAGTCTAGGGCAGAATCCCACCAGAATTGTGGGGGTTTGGATGTGGATCGTGGCACAGGGCTTGGCTCCTTTCCCTCAGCCTCATCCAAGCAGACAGCTCTGGTATTTTGGTGAAAGCCAGTGTGGAGCAGGGTGGGCTCGCAGGGAAGTTCTGACTGTGTTCCTCCTGTGAAGAAAAAGATCAGATTGACAGCCCTCAGTGCCAAAAATATGACCTCAGCCAAGGTGTCGTGAGTGCCCCCAGGCCCTGCCATGGACAGGGAGAGCCCAAGGCTGGAGCCTTTGGCTGAGAGTCTCTTCCAGGTGTTTACTGGGGGCATGTGGCTCCTGGTGTGGGGTGTGGCATCTCCCTGCTTGGTGACCAGGGTCAGTGCCTCCCTGTCAGTGTCTGTCCTACCTGTGCCTCCATTGACTCTGCTCTCTGACCCCAGGCAGGTCCTGGACTCTGTCCTCCCCCAGCACATGCTTCGCCTTGTGTGCTTCAGCCTCAAGGCTGGGCTGGGAGCAGCCGTGGAGTTTGCCTGGTGTCTCCACTACATCATTTGTAGGTAAATGTGCTTTTCTCCTCGTTTTGAGTTCCCCAGGGGCAGCCAAACAGAGGCATGAAGGCTCATGGTCCTGTGAGGGGACTGGATTTCCTCCTCTTGCCCTTTTCCCTTGGGAAAGCAATTCCTCTGCCATCCTGGGTATCCCTGCCCTCATATCTGAGCACACATGGGCTGTTTGCAGGATCACTGAGTTCCTTTATGGGGTGGTAATGGGTGATAAACCTGGGGAGGCTGTTTCTGGTCCTCTGAAATGCCCCCAGATCTCCTCCCCATGTCTGGAGTTGTCCCCCACGCTTCCCAAAGCAAGCTCCCTGAATCCTCACACTTGTGGGCTTGGCTCAGTGCCACCCATCCAGGCTGTCCAGCAATCCCTGCCTGCCACAGGAGACAAGGAATGTGGGGGTACTCAAAGAAGGGTTGGGGCTGTTGCTTCTAGACCCATACAGATAATTTCAGTGAATCTGTTTTTTATGGGCTTTTAAACATTCTCGGAAGCTTAAAAAAACCCTGCTATTGCAACATGAAATAAGCCCTGTGGTAGTTCAGGAGGGTGCTCTGAATTTCCAGGCCCTGTTGTTTGGCAAGGAGCTGTGGCAGTTTTCCCTCTCCAAGCTCCAAGAGCCACCCCACTGTCCCTCCCCTTTGCAGGCACAAATCCAACACCGTGCTGCTGGCGCTGGGGGCTGTGCCCGCCCTCAGCTCGCTCCTGCTCCACCTGGCTTCCGAAATCCCCCAGGATGCTCCCGAGGGCCTGGAGCTGGTGAGAGGCGGGCAGGGTGCTGGCTGTTCCCGGGATTGCTGTTCCTGGGTCCAGCTGAAGGGCTGTGTGTGTCACTCTCTGTCACAGCTCGTGTGTCCCGTGCTGCGGTGTCTCAGCAACCTGCTGGCAGAGACGGGCTGCCAGGTGCGGGATGAGCGCCTGCTCATCGCCCTGTTCCTCCTCCTGCAATGCTTCCTCCAGCAGCACCCATTCCTGGTCCAGGAGTGCCTGTGGCTGCTGAACAACCTCACGGGTGAGTGTCCCCTGGCACAGCCGGAGCACTGCTGGGACCTGCCCCGGTTTTACTGACATGTCCCTTCTCGGCCCCCCCCAGCGGACAGTCCCTTCCTCTGCTCCGCTCTGCTCTCCCTGGACCTGCTCCCGGCCCTGCTGCAGCTCCTGCAGTGCTCCCAGATGGCCAGTGTGCTGGTAAGACCTCACCTCGTGCCTTAGGAACGGTGGGGAAGCACTGGAGTTCCAGGAACATGAATCCCACTCTGACAGTGCTGGAGTTGGAGGGTGGATGGGGCGGTAGGGACAGCTTGGCAGAAGGTCTCCTGCTGTGACAGTCGCCAGCCACCTCCCCTGAAGCCAATCCAGCTGTATTTACCCCTGGCAGAGCCTTGTCCCAGCACAAGAGCAGTTCCAAGGGAGATGCTAACTTGGAGTGAGCCAGGGGAGGCTGCTGACACCTTGCTCTGGAGGACCCCAAAGCTTTAGAAGGCTTGGGGGGACACACTGCCAAGGGGTGGGGTGGCACAGCTGGGTCTGCCTGGCACGGGGATAAACAGTGCCTTGGGGTGGGCATGGAAAGGGCTTGTAAAGAGCATTGAAAATCCAGGGAGTTGGTGGGCACATGGCTTTGGGCAAGCACCTGGCAGGACAAAAAAAGCTGGAGAGAGACTTTGGACGAGGGTCTGGAGGGACAGAACAAAGGGGGAATGGCTTCACACTGCCAGGGGGTAGGTTAGATGGGATATTGGGAAGGAATTCCTGGCTATGAGGGTAGGAGGCACAGGTTGTCCAGAGAAGCTGTGGCTGCCCCATCCCTGGAAGTGTCCAAGGCCAGGTTGGACAGGGCTTGGAGCAACCTGGGCTAGTGGAAGGTGGTTCTGCCCATGGCAGGGGTGTGGAACTGGATGACCTTTAATGTCCCTTCCAACCCAAACCATGCTGTGATTCCATGCCATGGGAGTTGTTCCCAGCCCTCCCCAGCCTGTCAGGAATCTGCCCCTGAGGTGTTCCCTGCTCCTGCAGGTGCTGACCGTGCTGTGCAATATCGCGGAGAAGGGACTGTTCCAGTGCCAGCAGCTGCTCCAACAGCCCGTCCTGCCCCTGCTCCTGGCCATCCTCACCCTGCCCGACCCCGAGGCCCTGGGGCAGTGCCTGGAGCTGCTGCACCTCCTCTTCCTGCACTGCCCACAGGTGAGAGTTGGGGGGGGGCTCCAGGGCACAATAAAGGGGCAGGGAATTCTTATTGTGGGGGTTATTATCATGGAAGGGAGATGATTATTTAAAAAATGCTGTTCTCAGTCACCACCACACTACCCCCCATCCCTCACCACTTCCCTGCCCAAAGAGAAACTGTGATGCAGGAGGTGGAAGCCTTTCTTGTGTCTCTGGGAAGTACCTTTTCATCAAGCAGGACTGAGGTTTGGGCAGGTTGTTTGTACCCTCTGGGGTTATTATGGGTGGATTCTTTTTATTCCACTGTGGTTGCTTCATTTAGTGAAGACCACAGGAAGAAATTCTTGGCTGTGAGGGTGGGGAGGCCCTGGCACAGGTTGCCCAGAGAAGCTGTGGCTGCCCCATCCCTGGAAGTGTCCAAGGCTGGGTTAATCAGGGCTTGGAGCAACCTGGGCTAGTGGAAGGTGTCCCTGCCCATGGCAGGGGTGGAACAAGATGGTCTTTAAGATCCTTCCCAACCAACCATCAGCATGGTGGGATTTACCTGGTTTGGGAATGTGGTGTCTGTGAGGGCTCTGGGGAGTTCCTCCAGCCCCGTTCCCTGGGCTGTGGTGGCTGTGGGCAGACATGATCAGCTGTAGCCCCTGGCCAGCTCTCACCCCTCTCCTCTGGCACAGGCTGCTGCTGATTTCACCAGGCAAGGCGGGCACCAGGCCCTGGAGCAGCACCAGAACACCCCAGAGCTGCAGGAGCGGGCACAGGCTCTGCTGGATGTGGTCAGGCAGCCCCTGGGAGCCCCCAGTCCCTGCCACACCACACTGCCTGCCTTCTCCTAGGCCTTGCCACCTCCCTGCCCTCCCCCATGCTCCAAGGGGGAATAAACTGTCTGTCCACCCCATGCCCAGCTTCCCGAGGGCTGCTCAGGGCCCTGGCTGCAGGGGAGTGCTGCTCCTTGTCACCACCCCAGAGCCACCAGCCCAGTGCCCCCCCAGAGCCTGGAGAGAAGCAGAGCTGAGCCGCTGCCGGTGCCAGGGAGGGTGTGAAGGGCTGGATCAGCCATTCCTTTGGGCTTCCAGCCACCACGTGAAGCTCAGGGTAAGCACGTTGTGTTTATGGATTGATAAGTTAAAGATACATGTCTGACATTAAAGATCATCAGTCAAGTCTCCAGCATGCGTGTATTCACTGTCTGTCCTCATGCTTGGCTTTTCACAACACTCTCCAGGGCCTTGGCCACTTCATCCACCGTCAGGTTGTTCAGTGGGATGCTCTTCTCCTTCCCAAACTCTGTGGGAAACATAAAGGGTGAGATGGGGGAGGGATGTTGGCCCTCTTCTGGTGCCAGGGCAACCCAAAACCTGCCTTGGGCTTCCCCAGTGCCACTGGCATCACAGCCCAGGCTCCCACCAGCACCCTTTTAGATCTACCACTCCCCAGTGTCCCACTCTGTGCCCAAGTTGTCACTGCCACCTTCTCTTTATTCTCCTCCTTTCCCTTGGAGACAAGCCAAAGGAGGCAAACACCTTTCTCTGCCTCTTTTTGTTAACTTTGGCTGGGCAGAGACAAAAGCAGCAACCTTTCAGCCTGCTCCCAGCAAGGTGCTCACCAGCACCTCAGTAAAACAGTCTGAAAAACTCCCTGTTCCTACAGCAGCCCCAGCCCAGGGCTCCACTTCCCTGCAAGTCACACACAGACAAGAGACTCCACTGGTCCATGTGCTCACACTGGGAAATTTGTGCTTAAAGAGTCATTGCATCTCTTCAAAGGACAGTTTCTAAATTGTTTTGGTCAAGCCCAAATGTTTTTTGGAATAAAACAATGCATTTACAGAGGTGCTTTTCTGCTCCTTCCTTGGTGTTTCACTGACAATCCAGTGTAAATAAAGGAAAACCAGCCAAATTTTTGTGCAGTGAAGGGTGGGGGTGGGAGATCATAGCCACAGGCTGGAAACTACCTGCTGAGCCAAAGGGCCCTTTTCTGCCTCCCCCCAGGCCACTTCCCTGAAGTGAATCCCTCTTCCTGTCCCAAGGGCTCCCTCTCCACCAACATTCTTCACTGTAACCCCTGAACCCCCACTGCTGTATCCCATGGGAAGGAATTCCTCCCTGTGAGGGTGGGGAGGCCCTGGCACAGGTTGCCCAGAGAAGCTGTGGCTGCCCCATCCCTGGAAGCATCCAAGGCCAGGTTGGATGGGGCTTGGAGCAAGCTGGGCTAGTGGAAGGTGTCCCTGTCCATGGCAGGGAGAGGAACAAGATGGTTTTTAAGGTACTTCCAACTTAAACTGTCTTGTGATTCTATGATTTTTCCCCATCCCCATTTTCCCATGCTTTTCCCTTCCCAACCCACCTCCTCCCTTTGAGCGTTTCATGGCCTTTAAGCCCTTCCAACCCAAACCATTCCATGTAGATTCCATGACTCTCTGGCTCCCCGCAGGTGCCTCCTCCCGGCGGGCACCTCACACTCACCGTACCGCGCCCAGAGCTTGGGCTGGACACCAGAGCACTCCCGGATGAGGATGGGGAAGTCGGGGTTCGCCTTCTTCAGGGTCACATAGTGCTTCTCAATGAACTCCCTGCGGGGGGAAGGAGAAGCGGCGGGTCCCCGGCGCTCAACCCGGGAGTCCCCCGGCCGAACGGGACCCCCAAGCAGAGCACCCCGAACCCCATTCCCGGCTGTCCCCGGGTCCCCGCGCTGACCTGACGCCCTGGCTGCCGGCGGAGCGCTGGCACAGGTGGATGCGGAGCTCCCGCATCCTGAGGCCCAGCCCGCCCCCAATGCCCCTCACCGCGGCTGCCGCCATCTTGTTCTGCCCTCACAACAACACGGGGGGGCGGGACCGCGGGGCACCTCCGCCAATCACAATGCCCGCCGCGCCGCGCCGGCCAATGGGAGCGGAGGCCACGGTAGCGCCGACTAATGGGAGCGGGCGGCGTAGGGTGCGCCGGGAGGGCAGCGCAGGGCAGAGGGGACGCGGAGCAGGGCCCGGACAGAGACCTGCGAGCGCAGCGATGCCGGACCGCGACAGTGAGTGCGGGACACCGGGAACACCGCGACACACCCGGGAACACCGGGAACACCGCGACACACCCGCGACGGGACACCCGGCCCTCGCGCGGGGGGTGCTGCGGGGCGCGGGGCGGGGCGGCCCGGTGTGAGGGGGAGCGGTGTAGGCCCAGCCCGGGCTGCGGGAGCGAGGGGACTCTCGAGGGGTCGGGGGGACCCCGGGTTGGTGCGAGGGACCCCCCTGCGGGGAGACGGGGTGCAGAGACTGCCAGGAAGGGACCTCTGGGGGTGAGGAGATCCCCGGGGCGCGGGCCGGGGGTGTCGGGTGTTTTTGGGGCGCGGGGATGGAACACCCCTGGGAGGGCGCGGAGCCGCGGGGGTTGGGGCGGGGGGTGTCGCAGTGGCACCGGGACGCCTTTGTCCCGAGCACAAGTGGCAGCGGGCTGGGATCCACTCGGAGCTGCGGGTGGACACTGCTCCCGTCCCTGCTGCTGGGCCGGGTGGGTGGGCAGAGGGGTCAGTGCCACATAGACCCTGTCTGAGCTCTCTCTCTCACGTTCCCCAGATGAGCCGTTTTCCAACCCCCTGGCCCCTGATGGCCACGATGTGGATGACTCTCACTCCTTCCACCAGTGAGTACAGCTCTGGGGCACTGGGCAGCACTGGGGTGGGACTGGGCCAGCACCGAGACCCCAGCCTGATGCCCATCTAGAAGCTGGGACTCACTGGTGCACCCCATCCTTAAGACCTCATGCCCATCTCTACCACACAGGACCTGCTGGCAAACCCACTGCCTCCTTGGAAGCTGTCCTGCACCAAAGCTCTTTGGGAATGATGATTTCTGTTGCCTCTCTCCCTTGCAGATCCAAGCTGACCAATGAAGACTTCAGGAAGCTCCTCATGACCCCGCGGGCTGCGCCAACATCTGCGCCACCGTCCAAATCTCGCCACCATGAGTGAGTAGGACTGTTTTACAGGACCATGGGACAATCCAGGCTTGCTTTCCTGCTTTCCCTCTGGGGCTCCGTGCTCAGCTCATGTTCTCCCCTGCACTCTGCAGCAGAGTATCTAAAGGGGGTTTTCCTGATGAGTGTGTGAAGTGGGGAAGCACGTGGGTCAGGGCTGCTGTCAAAACCAGAATGAAGTTCATGGCTGTTAAGACACTTTGTGCATGAGGCAGATTTGGTTTCTGTTTGGTGAAAATCAGTGCTTTCCCCTCCTCTCCCTGCTGCAGAGTGGAATTAGGGAGAAATTAGGGAGAGGGACTGTGCTTTTCCATCTTGGAGCTCCTCAGTGCCATTCTGTGTCTGAGGGAATGTTCTCTCCACCTGCCATCCCTGTGGCTCTGCAGAATACACATGTGTTTTCTCACCCTTTTCCAGGATGCCCCGGGAGTACAACGAGGATGAAGATCCAGCTGCTCGCAGGAGGAAGAAGAAAAGGTAAATGGGGAAAGCATTGTATCAGGACTTGTCATTATACATCGTGTCCCTCCTGTGGAAGGAGCTTCTGAGCTCTTGAGCTCTTAAAGAGGGATTATTTTGGAGCTTTGGAGAAGAGCTCAGCCTGAGGGCCTGTCACTGCTTGTGGGACAGTTGGCCTCAGTACAGCACTTTCCTCTTGCCTGGTGTCCTCCAAGCACATTGTATCCCATGGTGGTTTAGTGTGGGTTTGGGGAGGGGGTTGGGAGCAGGACAGACATATGTGGAGCCTCAGATGCTGTTATCTGACCCCAAAAAGATGAACATGTCACTCTTAACCCGGAGGTGTTTCCCACCCCCAGCTACTATGCAAAGCTGCGGCAGCAGGAGATCGAGCGCGAGAGGGAACTGGCCGAGAAGTACCGGGACCGAGCCAAGGAGAGGAGGGATGGAGTGAACAAGGACTACGAGGAGACGGAGCTGATCAGCACCACGGCCAACTACAGGGCTGTGGGGCCCACGGCCGAGGCGTACGTGAGCTGTGGTGGGGCCTGGGCTCGCCAGCCTGATCCTTAACTGGCTTCTAACTGGCTCCATTGTCACTGCCCAGGGATAAATCTGCTGCGGAGAAGAGGAGGCAGTTGATCCAGGAGTCCAAGTTCTTGGGTGGTGACATGGAGCACACTCACTTGGTGAAGGGTCTGGACTTCGCGCTGTTGCAGAAGGTGAGCGCAGACACCACGGGGCTGCTCTGCTGCCCTGCCCTCCCCCACGGGCAGAGGGTGGTAGTTCCAGTTCCAGGTGCTCTGATCTTGGCAGTGTGGATTTCCCTTTGTGGGAAGGGTTGCTGAAGGGTCTGGGCCCTGGTGGCAGTGGCCGGGGTTGGCTGTAATGCCTGGATGTTCTGCACATCCAGGTACGGGCTGAGATCGCCAGCAAGGAGAAGGAGGAGGAAGAAATGATGGAGAAGCCCCAGAAAGAGACTAAGTGAGTGGTTGAGGACTTTGGACTCCTCGAAAAGGATTTTGCAGCTGCCTTACAGAGAGGAGGAGGCAGGGGAGGCATTTGCTTGGCTTAACACTTTTGGTTTCTGTTTTCGTTCAGGAAAGATGAAGATCCCGAGAACAAAATTGAATTTAAGACCCGGCTGGGTAAGACTGTGTGGGTGTGGCTGTTCCCCACCTTTTGTTGTGCTGTGAATGTGGGAGAAATCCTGGAGGGCGAATGGAGGAATGAAAACCTTTAGTCATTGGAGAGGGAGGAGTCCTGGATTTGAGGGCTGTAGGAAGTGTGTCGCTTAGGAGGCGATTCTTGTGTTGCTGATAAACTGAACATGCTCCATGGGCTTGTCCAGTGCTCTCCCACACTTTTCGTTGCTCTCCAGGCCGCAACATCTACCGCATTCTGTTCAAGAGCAAGACCTACGAGCGGAACGAGCTGTTCCTGCCGGGAAGGATGGCCTACGTGGTGGATCTGGACGATGAGTACGCAGACACCGACATCCCGACCACGCTGATCCGCAGCAAGGCCGACTGCCCCACCATGGAGGTACCCAGCTGGCCTCAGGCTGCCTTGCCTCACTGGCCTGAATGGGCCAGAGCAGGTTTTTCCAGGGGGGAAGTCCCTGCCAAGGGAGCAGGATGCTTCCTCGTGGATTTGCCTTCCAGGCTCAGACCACCCTGACCACCAACGACATTGTCATCAGCAAGCTCACGCAGATCCTCTCCTACCTCAGGCAAGGCACTCGCAACAAGAAGCTCAAGAAGAAGGACAAAGGTAGGAGCTGAAGGGAACTGAGTAGTAGGACTTCAGTGCTTGGAGCACAACCTGAGGGAATGAGACGTGTTTTGGGGTGTGCCATTCCCTTGCACTGTGAGGCAGTGGGCTTGGAGAACAGCACTTCCTGAGCACTGTGTCCTGAAGGACAGGCTGCTGGGAAATGAGAGCTGTGAGGGTGCCTCGTGGTGCTCTGAACTTCCTGGTGAAGACCTAGCTCCCTAGGAAATGTCCCCTGTTGGGGAGGGATGCAATGGCTTCCTGAGGGGGCTGAGTATGATGTGGTGACATCCTCCAGGCTTGCCACTCCAGGGGTTTGGAACCTGGATTGGGGACAGGGAAGCAGCGGATGATGTGCCTCTCACTGCTGTTGTGTCCTTGCAGGGAAGCTGGATGAGAAGAAGCCTCCTGAAGCTGATATGAAGTAAGTGTCAGCCTGCCCACAGGCTGTGGAGTCATAGCTCTCTGCCTTAGGGAATGTCTTTTTGGCCCACCACGTTTGGAGAGGGCTGGGTTTGGAGCTGCTGGACCCAGAGTTTGTAGGACAAGGCTGGAGGCAAGCACTGGTTTGGATTTCGGGCTTGAGGCAGGTGAGGGCTGTTGCTCTGGACCACAAGATAGAGATCCAGCAGCAGAAGGGAACAGAAATGCAGCAATACCTCTGACATGTGTGGATGCCACTTCCACATCTGCTGTTCCTAGCTCTCGGTGCTCGTGCTCTGTGCTCTGTTACCAGGGTCCAGGTCACAGGGAGGTGACTGTGGCCTCTCCTCCTGCAGCACCCATAACCACAGGCTCTTTCCCACTTGTAGCATCTTTGAAGACATTGGGGATTATGTGCCCTCCACTGCCAAGATGCCACGGGACAAGGAACGGGAGAGGTACCGGGAGAGAGAGCGTGACAGGGACCGGGAGCGCGACAGAGACCGAGAGCGCGACCGGGACCGCGAGAGAGACAGGGAGCGGGACCGGGAGAGGGAGGAGGAGAAGAAGAGGCACAGCTACTTTGAGAAGCCCAAGGCTGATGATGAGGTGAGCCTCTGCTCAGGAAGGACGGTCCCACCTGAGCCCTTTGGGAGTCATGGCTGTGGGGCTGGGAGGTCACCCTGAGGGCTTTGGGTGCCCCTACACATGACAGTGTCAGCTCTTGCTGAGCTCTGTCTGTCCCCAGGGGTTGGTGGGTAGCTGGGTGCTTGTCCTGTCTCTCAGCAATTGAGGCAGGACTAGCACAAACCTTGTAGTGTTTGTAGTTCAGCTCTGAAGGCTTGGAACAGAGTCTGAAAGCAGAGCTGCACATCATGCAGCACTGTCACTCGTCTGCCTTCAGCCCTCACGGCTAACACTGTGTCTCTCTCTCTTCTTTGCAGCCCACAGACATCGACAAAGGTGAGTCAAGTGGTGTGGACACCTGAAAGACATTGTACAGGGTTGGAGATTTCAGAACTGCTGTGACAGAGGGAATTGCCTCTGTGTGTGTGGAATGTGCAGAGGCAGCAGAGCAGAGCTCATGCTGCCTGTAAGCTGAGGAGGATTCCAGGGAGAAGGCTCCAGGCAGAGCTCATTGCAGCCTTCCAGTGCCTAAAGGGAGTTTATAATAAAGAGGGAGAGGGGCTTTTTTTGTGGGCAGAGAAGTAATAGGACAAGGGGGAATGGTCTTAAACTAAAAGATAATTTAGGTTAGATATTAGGAAGAAATTCTTCCCTGTGAGGGTGGTGATGCCCCGGCACAGATTGCCCAGAGAAGCTGTGGATGTCCCATCCCTGGAAGTGTCCAAGGCCAGGTTGGATGGGGCTTGGAGCAAGCTGGGCTAGTGGAAGGTGTCCCTGCCCATGGCAGGGGGAGGAATGAGATGGTCTTTAAGGTCCCTTGCACCTCAACCATTCTAACATTCCAGGTGTCCTGGGATCAGCCCTCCCCAGTCTGTGCCAGACTGGTTTGCTGCTGCTCTCCTACCTCACTTGCAGCCTGTCCTGCCTGTTACCCTGTCCCAGGGAGGTTCTGCCCAGCTCCATGTCTATTGCAGTGACCTGTTCCTCCCCCTGAATTTAACCTGCTGCTCTCTCTGCCCCAGGACCTGGCTCAGCCAAGGAGCTCATCAAGTCCATCAACGAGAAGTTTGCTGGAGCTGCTGGCTGGGAAGGAGCAGAGGCATATCCTTTACTGTCCATGCCAGCCTGAGTGTGGGCCCAGGCTGCCCTTGCAGGCAGGCCTTGCCCCTGCATGGCTGTGGGACTGTCTTTCCTCACCTGGGAGCAGGGAAATGCTGCCCAAACCTTGCTGTTCCTACACCAAATGTAAACTCTGCACCCTCCAATTCGGCAGTGTTGGGGCAGGAGGTGGTTTTCCAGCTGGCTGTGCTCAGCCTGTAGCTGTAGGGCTTGTGGTAGTGCTTTCCTTAACTATTGTCACCTTGAAGAAGCCAGAGGACAAGAAGCAGCTGGGAGACTTCTTTGGCATGTCCAACAGCTATGCCGAGTGCTACCCTGCCACGTAAGGAACAGTGGGAGGCTGCGGGGTGGGAGTGGGGTGTGGAGAGGGGATCAGGGTGTGCAGGGGGGCTGCTGTTCTCTGGCAGCAGGAACTTGAACATCAGCCTCACTGCTTGTTGGGGGAGCAGGCCTGGCCTTATCTGTGGTTACAGTCGACTGTTAAAATGTTCCCCCAGTCTTTGGTTGTGGCAGACATGGCCTTTCCTTAGCTGCTCCCTGCTGTACATAGCTGCTTGGAGCTGCAGCCCTTCACAGCCTGGGAGAGGCTGAAGTGGCTGGGAATGTGCTGAATTCTCTGGTAATCCATCTGGAGCTCTGGCCTCCCTCAGTGGAAGAGGAAGAGCTTTCAGCCTGTAGAGTCATCCTGGGAGCATTGGAGTGCTCTGTGGTACAGCTCACCTGCGGGGCTTGCAGCCCTGGGGGTTCTTCTCTCTGGTCCAGGAACTGAGTGCATTTGGTCTGAGGCCACAAGACAGGGCTCCCACCAGCTCAAAGGTCCTGATCTATGTCCCGTGGACCCACTCTAAACCCTTTCCTTGCTTTTTTGTTCCCAGAATGGATGATATGGCCGTGGACAGCGATGAAGAAGTGGACTACAGCAAAATGGATCAGGTATTTTGTCACCAGCCTTTAGGAGCAGCCAGCAAACTGGGCACTAGTGCTGGCTGAGGATCCCATGGGAGAGAGAAAGCCCTGGAGCTGGGTGTTGAATGTCTCCTGCCTGGAGCTTCTCAGGGAGGGGATCCAGAGCCAAGGGTGGTGGGAGGTTGAGCTTGTGGCTGGGCACATAGGGGCTGTGTCAGAAGCCCTGACCAGCAGCCGCTGAGGAGCTGCTCTGACTTGTTTTCTCCCTGCAGGGTAACAAGAAGGGGCCTCTGGGCCGCTGGGACTTCGACACACAGGAGGAGTACAGCGAGTACATGAACAACAAGGAGGCCCTGCCCAAGTGAGTGCAGCCCTTGGGAAGGGCCACCCCCTGTGGGTGGGGTGGCCATGCTGGCCAAACCTGGGTGCTGGGGGAACTTAAACAAGATGGGTGTGCCCTGGTGAGGCCCTGAGGAGGAGCTGTGGGTCCAGGGCCTGGTGATTTGTCTTTGCTCTTGGAATCACTCTCGAGGACTCCAGCCCTGATTTCAGGGGCCCAGGCCGGGTCTGGAGTGTGTGTTTATGGCTGGGGAGACGCATCCTTTCCTCTGGCAGGCTGTGAATTCCCTGCAAGCACTGAGCTGTCCTGCTCCTTCCCCAGGGCAGCGTTCCAGTATGGGATCAAGATGTCTGAGGGGCGCAAAACCCGCCGCTTCAAGGAGACGAATGACAAGGCAGAGCTGGACCGGCAGTGGAAGAAAATCAGTGCGGTGAGTGCCTGGTGCTGGGGCCTGGGGACTTCATCCACAAGCTGCCAGTGTAGCCCAGGACAGCTCCCAGCTAGTCCTGCCCTCACTGTCCCAGTCATGGCTCTTTGGTCCAGCCACACACTGCTGGGGTGTGTGTGCAGCAGGGCCAGCTCTCGAGCAGTTGGATTTGCTCCTTGCAAGAGCATCAGCCAAATACTTGGGGCTTCAGTCAGGGGTTTTTTGCTCTGGGCTGTGCAGAAGATGAATGTGCCAAAACTATAAGTTTGGAGCCATCCAAAGGGGCTTGGAGGGGACAGGGCATGTTTGGTGGCTCCCTGTTTGCCAGGTGGCAGAGCTGGGGATTGTCCTGGCAGGATGAGCTGGCCATGGGCACCCCGAGAGTATGGGATGGGATGGACAAGGTGAGAACAAATGGTCTGTGGTGGCCAACAAGGAGCAAAGGGGGAACAAGCTGCTCCAACTGTAGCTCAGCTCAGCTCGTTCTGGGCTGGATCCAGTTATCTGGGTGTATCTGGGACCCTCCAGCCCCTCTGCTGAGGTTGTGAACAGCCACATTCCCTGAGGGTCATGGGATTTTGTGCTTTCTCTGCAGATCATCGAGAAGAGGAAGAAGTTGGAGGCTGATGGGTCAGTACAGTTGTGTCTGCTCAGCTGCAGGGGCCCTCCTGGGGTCCCCTCACCCTTCTGTGGGGTTAAACTGTGGTCCCTTGTGCTGAACTCTGGATGGGAGGGTGATGGAGCTGCCTGCCCTGCATCCTCACCACCCTCCTGCCCCTCTCTGTCTTCCAGGGTTGAAGTGAAACGTCCCAAGTACTGATGTCTCCAGCATCTCCTCCTCCCATTCCTGGAAGCCCATCCTGCTGGGTGCTGTTCCCAGAGTGTGCTGGTGTGCTCTCCTTGACCCACACACCATCAACTTTCTGCTCTGGGCTGGGGGGCTCTCCTCTCTCTCCACTCTTTTCTGTAGAGCCTGTGCAGTGTAAATGTTGTACCCTTAATAAAGTTACAAGAAGTTTGCCTGAGCCTCTGTTTGTGTGGGCAGGAGAAGGTGCCTGAGCTGGCCTTGGAGCAGCAGGGATGCCAGGACTTCTTTTCCACCTACCAGGCACTCTTGGGGCTGACAGGGCAAACCCTGGCTAAGGGTATTTATTGTGGGAGACTTTTGGGGTGGGGGGCAGCACCCCTGAATAAAATTAACAGATTAAGCCTATCTGGGGGCAATAATCCTAGCTGATCATCCCGTGCCTCAGCACAGGGGGAGGAAAGGGGACCTTCATCTGGAGTACAGCAAGTGGAAGGGCCTGAAGCAGGGGATGTGCAAGCTGCCCTGACAGCTGCTGGGGGGGGCTGTGGGTGGGTGTGATGGGGCCAGCACCAGGCAAAGCTTGTCCCCACCATGCAGGGCCAGCAGGGAGCTGGGATGACCCCTCTGGACAAGGGCAGGGGTGTTGATGGTGACCCCTGGCTGGGCTGGGGCCCCTCGGGCTGTGAAAGGAACCAAAGTGCCCCTGGGACGCAGTGAGAGGAGGCTCGTGGTGTGAACTGGGGAACCCGTGGGGCTGCCACTGGTGAACAGCGAAAAAAAGGAGGCGGAGGAGGCGAGACCTGGTGAAATGGGGCCACAAGGGCCCACAGGCTGGAACTCGCTGGGGGGTGCCGGCCACAGCCTGGGCTGGCGACACCCCGAGCTGGTGACACCCTGAACGGGTGACACTCCGCAGTCCCGCCGGGCCGGGGCCGGTCCACGCAGCCCTGGAGGAATGCAGGCGGTCCTACATAAACAAAGAGGCGGTGTTATTCAAACGAGGGGCGTGGACATGCAAAACACAGGGTGCCATGGCGGCCGCCATGGAGGAGGTGAGCACGCGTGGGGCTGCGGGACCCCGATACCCCCGAGCCCCACGGCCCCGGTCCCACGGCCCCGCTGCCCCCAGGACTCCTCGGAGGAGCCGGCGGCGCGGGAGCCGCGGCTGCGGGAAACCCCCGAGGACATCTGCTTCGAGGCCACGGCCAACGCCATCGCCCTGCACTCAGAGCGGCCGCTGCTCGCCGCGGGGGACGTGGATGGCGATGTGTACCTGTGAGTGGGGCCGCGGGCGTGGGGAGGGGTCCCGGCCCTGGGCACCGCTCGGCACCGCCCGCGGGTCCCGGCGAGCACTCCCCGTGCCCGCAGGTACTCGTACTCCTGCACCGAGGGGGAGAACCGGCAGCTCTGGTCCTCGGGGCATCACCTCAAGTCGTGCCGGGACGTGGCGTTCTCCCAGGACGGGCAGAGTGAGTGCGGGGCGCGTGGGGCGGCACCGGGGGGCACGGCGGGGCTGGGGGCACTGACGCGGCTCCCCAGAGCTTTTCACCGTGTCCAAGGACAAGTCCATCCACATCCTGACGGTGGAGGAGGGGCGGCTGGAAACGCGCTTCCCCAAAGCCCACGGGTAGGTCCGCACAGGCGGCTCATCCCGGGCCCTTTTCCTTCCCTGCCGGAGGCGGGCAGGCAGAGCCCGGAGCGTTGTTCCCGGTGCTCCGGGAGCGGTTATCCCGCTGTGTGATCCATGACCGTGGGCTCTCTGCAGCTCGGCCCTCAACTGTGTGCTGCCCATCGACCACCACGTCTTTGCCACGGGTGATGACGGCGGAGCGGTGAAGGTGTGGGACCTGCGCAGGGGCGATGCCATCCTGGAGGCCCGGCAGCAGGAGGAATACATCAGTGCCATGGCCGTGGACGGCAACGGGAAGATCCTGCTCACCGCCAGGTACCTGGGGTCGGGCTCCCCGTGTCCGCTGGGGGCAGCGCCCTGTGCCGTGTCCCCTGCTCACAGTGTGTCCCTTCCGCAGCGGGGATGGCACCCTGGGCGTGTACAACGTGAAGAGGCGGCGCTTTGAGCTGCTCTCGGAGCCGCAGAACGGGGACCTGACGTCCGTGGTGCTGCTGAAGGTTGGCGCTGTCCCCTGACACGGAGCAGGATCCCTTGGATGCATGTCCATGCTCTGAGTTTCTTGTTCTGCCTCACGTGCCCAGAGGGGGAGGAAAGTGGCGTGTGGCTCCAGTGAGGGCACCATTTACCTCTTCAACTGGGACGGGTTTGGGGCCGCCAGTGACCGCTTCGCACTGAGGGCAGAGTCCATCGACTGCATGGTGCCCATCACGGACAGCATCGTGTGTGTGGGGTCCCTGGACGGGGTCATCAGGTCAGGGGGAGTGGAGAGACAGGGTGGGGTGGGATGGACAGGGATGGGGAGGAATTGTGGGGAGGTGGGATGGAGATGGGGTGGGATGGGGAGGGATTTTGGGGAGTGGGATGGGGACGGAAGGGGGGTGGAATGGAGATGGGGTGAGGGGATTGCAATGGAGATGGGGTGGGACGGGGAGGGGGTGGGATGAGATGGAGAGGGATTGTGGGGGGTGGGATGGGGAGGAGTGGGGAGGAGTTGGGGGTGGGATAGGTTGTGATGGGATGGGGATAAGATGGGAAGGGGGTGGGATGGGATGGAGAGATTGTGGGGAGTGGGATGGAGATGGGGAAGTGCAGGATGGGGATGGGGTGGGAGGGGATGGGGAGGCTGTATGACGGGCTCGGCCCTGCCTAGCACACAGGTCGCGGGGGGGAGACGGGCCCGTGGTGCCCCATTCCCCCCGCCCGGCCCTCACCTCGTCCCGCGGTGCCAGGGCCGTGAACGTGCTGCCGAACCGCGTGGTGGGGAGCGTGGGGCAGCACCTGGGCGAGCCCATCGAGCAGCTGGCCGTGGGGCCGGGCGGGACCCTCCTGGCCAGCAGCGCCCACGACCAGAAGGTGAAGTTCTGGGACGTGTCCGCGCTGCGCTCGCTCGTGGTCGACGACTATCGCCGCAAGAAGAAGCGGGGCGGGCCGCTGCGGGCCCTCAGCAGCAAGGCGGTGGGCAGCGGGGAGGATTTCTTCGCCGACCTGCGCGACGAGCCCGAGCAGGCGGCGCCGGGGGGAGGCGACAGCGACAGCGACAGTGACTGAATGGCCCCGCGCCGGGGGAGCCGCCCCCTCAGCGCTGCCGCCCCGCCCCTCCGCGCGGCGCTGCCAATCAGATCTGCGGTCTCCGGGAGTGCCCGCCCACAGGGCGCGCGGCCAAGCGCGTATCCTACAGCGTTGGTGGGCGGCGCTCGAGCGTTCTGATTGGCTGCGAGGGCTGCCACTCAAGGTGGGCGGTGGGCGGGGTCTTAAAGGAGCAGACGGGACGGGACGGGACGGGACGGGACGGGACGGGACGGGACGGGACGGGACGGGACGGGACGGGACGGGACGGGACGGGACGGGACGGGACGGTGTTGCCTCGCAGTGGCTCCCTGGTACAGCCGCGGTTTTGGGGTTCGGAGGCCCCCGTGCGAGGAGCCCCGGGGATGGCCCCAGACTGGGGGGCAAGTTTGGGATGGGCGGCTGAGGGTCCCGAGGGAGGGGGGGTGTCCCTGACAGAGGAGGGACCTGCTGGGGGTCCTTAGGAGGGGGGAACATGGCTGGGGTGAGAGGGACTGGGAAGGACATGAGCCCTGGTGGAAGGTCATGATGGGGGTCTCTGGTGGATGAGGGAGCTCTGAGATATGGGGGGGGGACAGGGCTGGGGGTTCCTGGTGGATGGGGAGGCCCTGAGATGGGGGGGGATGTGGATGGGGGTCCCTGGTGGGAGTGACTCAGGGGAGGGTGTCACAACAAAGTCCCTGGTGTGGGTGACCCAGGGATGGGGGACATGGCTTAGGGTCCCTAGTGGAGGGGGCTTGGAGGGAAAGCATCATGATTGAAGATCCCTGCTGGATGGGGGGGGATATGGGGGGGATATCTGAGATATGGGGGGATATGGCTGGGTACCCCTGGTGGGGATGCAGCTCGGGGGTGGTGGTGGTAATTCTGGGGTTTGCTGGTGTATTTGGGGCTCCTGGGACGGATGGGGGGGGGGGGGGGGGGGGGGGCGGGGCAGTTCTCACGAGTGAGGGGCTGACCTGGGGTCCTGGGGTGCCTGGGCTGGGCAAAACAGGTCCCTCCCTTTCCTGCCCTGCTATCCCCAGGGGCAATTAGCCCTTGTTAACTAATTTAGACGTTGTCTCTGTTACAAATAAACCCAGTGCCTTTTACTTCCCAGCGCCTTGTGCCCCTGGTGCGGCTCTGCCTCAGCAGGTGAGGGTCCTGCCCCAGGAGGGCCAGACAGACCTCCAGGGAGTACAAACAGGCACCTAAGGGTGCACCAGGAGGCTCTTGGAGGATCCTGGGGGTCTCCAAAGAAAAGGAGGATGGAGCTTGGGTGCTGCCAAAGGGACTTGGTAGGTCCAGATGTGCATCGTGAGCGGGGAGGGTTGAGGGCAGAGGGGTCAGGACCACCTCCAGAACTGGAATCTGACTGCAGCTGAGGCTGCACCTGCTGGGATAGGATGGGACAAGGCCAGAGGTGCTGCAGGAGCTGGGGGAGCTGTAGCTGAAAATCAGGAACGAAACTCGTTAATACCAATGTAGGAACAGCCCTTGCTTTACTGCTGCTCTGGAATATGGCCCTGGATGCACAGGGGATACAGGATATAAAATTATTCAGAAGAGTGTTACAATTTGTTACTTAAGGCGGCCACAGAGCCCCAGAAATCTGTTGGGCCTCTTGACTGATTCTCTCAACATTCCACTAAATGTTAATTCTGTGGAACTGGCAATGCAGTGACCTGGAGGATCCAGGACCCCTGGGACAGACACAGACCGTCAAGAAAGGACAGAGAGTCCCCCAAGATGGATATGGAACCCTCCAGGATGGACACTGGACCCCTCAGGACACACAGAGAATGCCCTGGGACAGCTCTAGGACCCCATCCCGGGGCACAGACCCCTGCTGTCCCTCCTGGGCCGGGGAGAAGCAGCACAGCACCATCGTGTCCTGGGTCTCCCACCACCCTTGTGCCCCATTCAGGATTCATCCGCCTGGAGCTGGGTTGGGAATTCAGGAAAGGCTCCAGGGACTGGTCTGGCCCCATCATCACTACACACATCCTGCAGTGAGTGGGGCCTTGGAGGGATTCAGGGGGGAGCCACGACCCCCAGCAGCCACCTGTCCCATCCCACTCAGGGGGGTGGTAGAATTCAGCCTGGAGACCCGTGGCCTCACTGTGTGCCAGGACTGCACCAGTATGGGAGAGCCCTCCCAAAGTGGGGGTGTGAGGGGACCCTCTCTGGTTTGATGAGCAGCCCACCAGGCTGTGGAGGCTCCAAATCCCACCCTGTCCTTTTCCCTGCCCTTGCTGCTGTGGGGGGAGAGCACCAAGGTACACTGGACAGGCAGGGAGCAGAGGATGGAGGAGGGAAAGATGACGTGACACAGCTGGTACAAAATTCTTTAATCCCAAATGAACAACTTGTGGCTGGACCTCCCAGTCCTGAGGAATCATTCATGGACAGCCGGGAATGACCACGGCTGCTTCCTGGACATGGTGCAGCAGCAAACAGCCCGCAGGCACTCCCTTCCTTGGACAGCAGCTCCTCCAGCCCACGGAACATCCGTGGGCACCAGGATGGTCCCTGTGTGTGGCCTTGTCCTCACCTCGTCCACACGTCCACCGTGCTGGCATCCAACACTGGCAGCCTTTCCAAGCAGCTGCTGCTCCTCTAGGACATGCACTGGGCTCCTCCACCTCAGCATAAACCATTGTAAAACAAGACAAACTGGGGGGAAAAACACATGTGCCCAAAACAGTGCAAAGCTGGCTGGGGACAGGGTGGCTGCTGGGGACCAGGACAGCAGCCCTGATCCTCCAGAGCCAGCTCCAAAAACAATGCAAACAAACCCAAAGAAAAGCTGGAACAGGGCCGGGGCCCCGGCAGGGCTCGGACACCGCTGGCAGCACCGCAGCTGGTAACTCAGGCTCAGTTGTGGCTCCAGCAGAGCAGCTCCCTATGTCAGCTGGGACTCTGCCGTGGAGAGGGGAGCGTCAGGCTCTGCTCTCAGCCCAAACCCTCCTCTTGCACCCTCTGCTTCCAATCAGGAATCCCACCTGGAGCTCAGAGCCAACCAGGGTCCCATCTAGCAGGGGGTGGACAGTGTTTCAGCCCTGCCTGCCAGGCTGAGTCCTCCCCCCGGACACACACTCCACACTCCCAGGAGACACTCTGGGACTTCGGGAAAGGTGGGGGGTTGGCACGGACACCATGGGAGGACTCACCAAAGGCTCACCTAACACACGGAGCATGTGCAGCGCCACTGCAGCCTTGTCCTCCTCGTGCCTGCTCTGGCCCTGCCCATCCTGCCGGACCCACGTCAACCCACTGAAGGGCATGGGGTACCCCGGGATCTGCACCTGGTACCAGAACTGCAGCCACCCGTTGGGGTTCACCCGGATGCACTTAGTGAGGAACAGGGGCGTCCCCAGGCGTTGCCTCCTGCACAGGGTGTTCAGGTGGTCCAACATGTTCTGCACTGCTGGAGGCAGGGCCAGTGGCTTGGGCACTGCCAGGCTCTTGTCCTCCTGCACTTGGCTGGCTGGTGGCCTCTCTTCCCACAGCTGCAGCTTCTGCTTCAGGTCAGGGTGCAGCCACTCCACCCTCATCCCCGATCCCCCGAGCCTCAGGTTCCCTGCGAGAGACAGGACATGCTCACCTGCCCTCCAGCATCACCCCATCCCACCCCTCAGCATCTGCTGCAGTGATCCCCAGGATTTTAGGGGCAGCCTGGCTTTAGGGACAAGGTGCAAGATGCGAAAGCCAAATGCTTCTCAGCTGGGGCACAAACGGGTACAAAACAGGACTTTGGAGGTCTAAGGTCCCAGTTGAATGTCTGGGAAGGGTGTCCCAGTGCAATCATGGGATGGAGCTCTGAGGGGGTTGGGCAGCTCCATCAGGAGGGTTTAAGGGATACTGAGGGATAGGGGAGCTCCATTGGGAGGGTTTAATAACTTGGTCAACACTCTGGATACCCTGGAATGGCACTGGTGATGTTCCCGCTCTGAGCAGGCAACTTTTTGAAGACCTCCAGCAGCCTCTTCATCCCACCACCCCTAGGACTTGTAGATATACGGGATCAACCACACCAAGAGCAGCTGGTATCCCAAAAGACACAAGGGGTGTCTCAAGGCTGAAGTTACCTCGCAGCCAAGCCTGGAGGTGAGATCAACCCTTCCTTAGGGACACCAGGAAGCCCAGCCCCAGCTGCATCCCACGGCACCACTCACCTTCCATCAGGGCTTTCTTGGCCAGGGCAGCAGCCTGGTGCGAGCTGTACTTGAGCACGGCGAGCTTGGCCTGTCTCTGGCGGGGGCTGGCGTGCAGGGTGACGCTGAGGACGCCCTGGGTGGCCCTCTGCAGCGTGGCCTCCAGCTCCTGCTGGCTCACCGAGGCGGCCAGGCCGTCCACGCTCAGCTCCCGCTTCTGCGTGCTCCAACACACCACGATGGCGCAGCCCTGGCGCACCGGGTAGCGGTTGAGGGCGGCGATGGCGTCCCTGGCCCCGCGCTGGCTGCTGTACTTGGCGTAGGCGAAGCCCCGGTTGAGCCCGCTGAAGGTCATCATGAGGCGGAACTCGTAGAGCTTCCCCACGCTCTGGAAGAGCGGGATCAGGACGTCCTCGTACAGGTCCTGCGGCAGCTTCCCGATGTACACCTCGGTGCCGGTGGGCGGAGGGTCGCCCACCCAGCCTGTGGGCACACAGACAGGGGGGCCCGTGGGGAGAGCTGCTGTGCCCACAGGGCACCAGGGTGCCAGGCTGCCCCCCTCACATACCTGGGGGGGGCCCCCCTCACATACCTGGGGGTGGCCCCCCTCACCTACCCGGGGGAGTTCCCCCTCACGTACCCGGGGGAGTCCCCCCTCACATACCTGGGGGTGGCCCCCCGTAGCGCCGCTGCCCATTGATCTGCACCAGCTCGATGCCGGTCTCCTTCTCCCAGGCGAGCAGGGACGTCTTTCTGTCCTGGTTGATGCTGTTGGTCCACCCCTGAGGAGGGAGATGATTGTCAGAGCGAAATGTTTCCAACCTCCCAGCTGGGAGCATCCCAACCCCAGGAGGGAACAGCCAACCCAGTGCCAGCCAATGCGTGGTGGAGAAAATGAACCCCTCTGCTCTCAGGAAACTGGTGAGAGCAACATGGCCAGAGCAACACAGCAACACGGCCCTGCCCACTGTCCCAGCCTGCTCCACATGACTCAGTCCAGCAACTTCGTTAGACCCCAAGGTCACCAACAGTCCCCTACAGCCCTGCAAGGGCTGGGGAAGCCACACAGGCAGCAGCTGGTGCTGCAAGAGGGAGCTGGAGCACAGAGCCAAGGTAACCCACTGCATCATAGCAGATTTAAACTGAAAGAGAGTAGGTTACATTGGATATTGGGAAGAAATTCTTCCCTGTGAGGGTGGTGAGGTCCTGGCACAGGTTGATCAGAGAAGCTGGCACAGGTTGATCAGAGAAGCCCCATCCCTGGAAGTGTCCAAGGCCAGGTTGGACGGGGCTTGGAGCAACCTGGGCTAGTGGAAGGTGTCCCTGCCCATGGCAGGGGATGGAATGAGCTGAGCTTTAAGGTCCCTTCCAACCCAAACCATTCCATGATTCTGGAATCCAGAATCTAGATGGGGCCCCAGAAAGCCAACCCTCTTCTCTCAGCATCCCCTCAGGTTTCTGAGAACATTAAGGAGAGTCTGGAGACACCACACTACGACACACTATGACCTGAAAAATGTTCATTAGGTCTTGGCCTGGACAAACAGCACCTGGGATAAGCTCCTTTTGAACGTATCAGAAACACTGTGTGTTCCAGGAGCTGTCTAACAAACAGCCTTGGACACTTGGAAACATATTTTTCTTGCCTGAATAACAACTGAAATGGAATAATATTTTTGTTATCAAACTTTCAAAGAAGGATAGTGACCTGAACTGGGGCCAGGATGGAAAATTCCTATGACTAAAGCCCACTCTCTGTTGGCCCTATAAACAGTGGTCCAAAGTGAGACCCTTTGAGCTGTCCTGGACTACAGGAGTCTACCTTAAACCTTATGACTCAACAGTAGGATCCTCCATATTCCTTTTTATCCTTACCCTTTTCTATCATTTCCTCCCTACTCCCAGTCTCCACACAGATAGTTTTTGGGGTTATTTTGGTTTGGATTGATTGATTTTGAATTTTTGTTTGCTTTTTCTCGGTGTCCTTTAACCACCTGGTAAGCAGTAGAGTGAATGCTGCCAACAAACTTTGTCATGCTGTTTTATATTAAATTCAGATTATATTAAACTTGTTTTTGCCAAAACTTTTGCTGGTGATTCTTTAAGCACTCTTAAAACACTCATTCACAACAAATAGCCAGCAGGATGGCAAGTGATGTCACTGACCACTTACAAAAGCATGGAATAAGTCCAAATCCTAAGTTCTCTGATGAATTACAATGCCTATGGGAACTTTAGGATATTGGAGAAAACATGTACCCAGATTTTCTATCATTGCTCACCCACTGTACTCACTGTTACAAAAGGGAAAATGGTGGAACTCAGAACATGAGGAGAACATGAGTCAAGACCCTAATACTGGAATTAAAAATCATCTCAATCACAGGGACCAGTGCACCCCAAAATCCCATTATAGCAGAACGGGGTTTTGCAGAGTGTGGGACCTCCTGTGACCTGTTTCAAACTGGACCTGAGGGACCAAAGAGACCTTTACTATTTAGCTTCTCTGCATTTGAAGTGACAGAATAGAGATATTCTGATGGAAAAAGAGACCTTCTTCTCTAGTCCAAGCAGCAAAATAAGCTTAGAAAAATACACCAGGAACAGCCTGTACAAACCAGAGGATAATTTATTTGGCTGGAATATATTTTAAAGGGCTCTGCTCCCCCAGAAGGACTTGCACAAAGCTCTACAGTCAGGAAATTAATTCCTACCTAAAGGCAGTTGCAGAAGGAATGGAATTAACAGAAGGACCTACTAAAGTTTCTGAATTACAAATGACTATAAATGCACATCCACTGGCATTACAACAACCTGTTAAACCTTCACCAATTTTAGGTGCACCTCCCCTCTCTGAGGGGATGCCAACAGAAGATAATTGGTTCACTGATGCCTCAGCAAAAAGGGTCAGTGGTAAATGACAATACAAGGCTGTTGCATTAAACATCAACACAAACAAACAACAGAAGAAGGCTAAGGGATGAGTAGGAGGGTTAAGAGCAGTTTTTCTAACAGCTCAGGATGGGGCAAAAAAGATCTCTGTGGGCTCCTGTGCTGTTTGGGCTGGTGCCACACAGTGGCTCTGCCAGTGGGAATCTCTGAATTGGGAATTAAACAGATCTCCCATTTGGAGATCTCAAGACTGGCAACTATTATTGAATATAGCCAGGAAAACACTGGTCAAGATAGGATGGGTCAAATCCCATGCCACGGATAACAAACCAGCCATAAACTGGAATCAAAAGATTGGTGGATTAACTAAAATCCAGGACATAAAGACAGACGACTCCCTAAATCAGAAATGGTATCAATTAGGAGAATGGTTATATCAGAAATTTGGTCACGCTGATGAAGAAGCCATTTATTTTGCTGCACAGAGGAAAGGGTGGCCCCTAAACAGGAAAACTTGTGACATTGTTCTCACAGAATGTCCTCAGAGTAGATTAGAATGATAATTAGATCACCCTGCTAAAGCATCACCCCTATATGTCAGGAAAAGAAAAGCTTTATGATCTCCATGGCAAATGGATTCCATGGGGCCGCTCAGGCCCTCTGCAGGACACAATCCACCCTCCCGGGGGAAAAGGAGTCTCTGGCCTGCTCAGGGTACCCAAAGGCCAGAATGGGAACATCACTTTGGTTATGAGGTCTCCTGATTCCACCCCAAGTGATAATGGCTCTAATTTGTCATGTAAAGAGGTTCGTGAATGGGCCAGGTGCGGGATAAATTCAAGGAAGAAATTCAGTGGAATTGTCCCCATGCAAATGGAATCAGAGAAAGGGATCACAAAGGGAGTTTAACAAAGGGACTGAGTGGGACGTTCGACTCCCCAGAGCACTTCAGCGACTCAATAATCGGTGTGGAGTCATATGGAGCCATATGTGGAGTCATATGAGCCGAGCTGTCTTTCCAAAACCTGCATCAGCTGCTCCTCCTTCCATTAGAAGGGAACATCGGACAGCACTGCAACCAGGACAATCTGTTATGGTAAAATTACCCCAAATTCGAACGGTGCCTCTGACTTTGACTAAACCTTGTGGCCCACTTGCTTGGGAAACTCCTGACAGCAGCGGTACAAAACACAGGATTAGTGCAGGGTGGATATTTCCTTCTTTTTAATGGGGTAAACTGTCCGGGCCAACCTCACCCTGACTTGTACTATTTTACTTTTTAGGAGCTCCACCTAATAGCATGAATTTGGCAGAGGGAAATATAACCATAATATGTGAAACACAACCTCCAACCAAAGAAAGGGAAATTTACTTACTCAGTTTGCAATTAGTGGAGGGTAAGTGGGCTAATATTATATTTGCACAACAAAAACTAACTTACACCTCACAATGCTCCTCCCAGGCTCCTGAAATATATCAGCCAGCAACAAGTGCTGTTTAGTCCTTCATAGTCCCTCAAACGAGTGGAATTATGAATGCAGGGTAATATCGCAATTAAACTTCCTGCTCACCACTCCTGCCTACATCCTACACTGTCAAGGATGGTCCCCTCACCTCCCCAAAACCATCACGGACAGATGTGACTGGTATTAAACATCAGGAAGTCCCAGCAACCAAAATAAACTCCGTAACAAGTGATTTCTTACAAGCTTCAGGAACTAACCGATGGTCTTTATAGATATAGAATGGGAAAGGAGTTCCTGCAAGAGGTACAGCAGCACCACCGACCGTCATAACAGAATCATCAGCCCAGTCATTAGACCCCAGATAAAAATGTCCCAAAAAGATACTCCGGAAGGAAAGGGTCACTTGCTAAGGGTGAATGCTAAGAGGTCGGCTGCGTGGGTCGCAGGGAGAGGCAGGACCCGGCTCTCCCCCCCAGCACCCGGTGATAACGGGGCTGTCGGGCACCCCCCCGGCACCGGCTCACCCCGGGGGAACGCGTGGGATACGGTGATTTTGGGACCGGGACTGGAGCCCATTCCCTCTGAGCTCCCAGCTGGGACTCGGGGGCTCCTGTCCCCGCGGGAAGGGTCACCCCAGGGTCAGCTGTGCCCGCACCGCGTTCCCCCCCGCCCGCCGCAGTCCCGGCCGCCCCGACGGCGCCCACCTTCGCCTCCATCGCCACTGCTCCAGTTGATCCTCCGCCGTCTCCCTACACCTGCGCTGTGGTCTGAGAGGGCACAGCACCACCCTCCCGCTCCGCTCCGCCCGGGGCGGGCCTGGGGAGCTTGCCTTCCCTGTCCCTCCCTCCTCTCTTGTCCTTCCTTTCCCTGCCTTTCCCCCCTTTGTCGTGCCTACCTTTTCTGCTTGTACTCAAGGCAAGGGCCAAGGGAAAGGCGAGGAGTTCCTGCAAGAGGTACAGCAGCACCACCGAACGTCATAACAGAATCATCAGCCCAGTCATTAGAGCCCAGTACAGAACTCCCCTCCCCTCCTCCTAACCCCAAACTTAACGAGCTAAACTTCGCGTTTAGTGGGCTTTCTCCCGAAACTTGCGTTTCGTGGGCTTTCTCCCGTCTCCGGTGCATCAGGACTGTGACCATCACTTCGACACACTGACATCGAAATTACAATCAAGTGTCCTCACTGGGTGCGGTGAGATCTTTCTACTCTTATCCTCCCTCTTTCTTTTCCTTATACATTTTCTTAAGCGTTATTTTTATATGTTTATATTGCTGCATTACTACAGCTAATAACCGAAGTGGCTACATACCTGCTTTCCACTGCAACGAAATTGTTCTAAAATAAACCCTAAAAATTTATATATTATATAAATTTATATATTTATAAAGATTGGTCGTTCAGTGCTGTTTCACTCTAATCTGACCCAAGGGGTGTATTAACAAGAACCTGGGTTACCCTCATCTTCAGGGACAGTGTTATTTATTTCTAGCAGAGGAATTCAGCCCCACTGTCCAGGACCTCAAAGAGCAATTCCAAAACCCTTCACAACACTGTCACATGCTGGGCTATACTGAATTATTCCATATTGCCCCTTATACAGGCTCTGCATCTTCTCTGACATTCCACAATCCAAATGCACAATCCAAAGCAGCTTTTGTGTTTCCTTGCTGAGCTCCTGCAAGTAACAGATCAGCTCCCAAAGCTCTTGCAATGAGGAGAGATCAGCAAACAGCCTGCAGGATTCACTTTGGAAGGAGGCATAAGGATGGTGCAGATCAATGTGATCCTAAAAGTCTTCAGACTGCTTTATTATTCCTGCTTTTCTTCATAGAAAAACATGAAGAGACAGTACCATGGGATCTTCGAGGTCCAGACAATGACCAACATCTCACAGAACTATGGGAAGAGGAAAAAAATTAATACTACAAACCTTGAAGTACAGCCACACACAAAAAAAATCATACCAAAGAAATGTAAATTGAATACAAAATTATAATTATAATAATAATTAAAAAAAAAAAAGTTTAAAAGTTTTGTCCTTTTTCCCTAAGGAAAAAAAAAATAGATTGTCCAGCCAGTCTGCCTCGAGTTGTCCTTTATATTTCTAAAGATAAGCTGTTTAGCTACACCACCATCTTGGTAAAAATCCAAGAAAAAGTGGAAAGGGAAATTAATGATTCACATCCACGAGGCAAAAATTCACTAGTGATCCAGATTCATAAAGATATGAAGAAACACACCTGGATTACCTTCAAAAATGGTACCTTCAAGTGGAAATCCACATTAGCAATGTGCCTATTTGTGCACTGCTGCTATAAAATGTAATTAGGTTTTTGAATATCTTGACCAATAACTGATTATTCCAAGAAATTAGTAGCTCTTACCCTTCTATCTAACACCCTCTCGCTTTTCTGAAATGTATCTCAGCAAACCAAAGTGTTGCCACTAGATGGCAAAATGAGACTGAATCTTCTACATGATCTCAAATTTTATTCAGGGGGTGGAGATAAAAGGGAAATACATAAATATATTGGTATCGATTTTAATCCTCTGATATTTATTTGGACAACAGTAACAGTTGCAGGTATTCTACCACATGAAAGGGAATTTCCCATTTTCCATTCATCCGTTTTAAAGCATCTTTGGAGTCTTGCAACATTCACAATTTCCCCCATCTTATTTTAATTAGGTAGGATTTCTCTTTTTCCTCATGCTCACCCTGATTAGATAAAGGTTTATAACTTCCTTCATAGAAATTTTCAGTTCATATCTTTTAATACCAAACCAGATTTTTTTTCGCTTCTCAAACCACCTGAAGGAGTAATTTGATTAAACAGGTGGTGCAGAAAACAAGTTCCCCGTGTACTAACCCATCAGTTTGTACCACACGTGCCTGTCTAGGCAAGGCTTAATTGTCAGAACTGAGCCCAGAGCCATAAGCACTGCCTAAGGCTCTTATTCTGATTAATAATTGCATGAAGATGTTAAAGAAATGAACTGAAAAAATGTTTTTCAGCTGATGCTGGACAATAGCTGTTTTTGTCTAAAGGGGAAAAAAATAACTCTGTAGTCAGGATTATATGGCTCCCCCAGCTGATTAAGTTACTAAATGGGGCAGAATATTTTCAGGATGAAGAACCGACTGACACTGTTAATATATTAATTTTTTGGAGGGTCAAAACACACCCATCCAACATCTCCAGAAGCCAAGCCCAGCACAGTTGTACCCAGAGTACACACGTGAGCACAGACAGACAGGGTTTGTGTGACCCATCAGGGCATCTTGGACATGACCCTTCAGTCATGTTATTTGTCAATAAGAGGGAGGCAGAAGAATCAAGACTTTTGACAAAATCAATTCTGCACCACGCAAAGTTGTGTGTTTGCTGCACAACAGTTCAGGAACGAGGATAGAACAGTTTTAAGTTTTGCCCATATAAAAAGTCTTTTTCTTATTCCCATTTCTAGTCCTCAGGGTTTCATTAGTAAATGAGCAAATTCTGGAGATCCCCTTTCTCTAGTTCTCCTCTCATTCAGAGATTGAAAATGTCCCGTGTCCAGAGCTCTAAATGGCAGTTTTTTCATACTTCCAACTTAATAGTCTACCACGTTTTGTTAATTCCAAAATTAAGCCTCTATCCTGACTTTGGTAACTTTAAAAAATGTATTCTGAATCAATGTGCTTATAGAGGCAGCTTATAAATGGTGTTTGGATGAACAGCTCCCTGTGTTGAAGTCTGCAGGCGTTTTGCATTTTGCCTCTCTGGATGTGAGAGGTTTGCAATCACCAGAACTTCACCATCCAGTGGTGAGCAGAGATGTCCAACAGAACAGTACGTGGACACTGAGAAAGAAAATCTGCCCCCAGAACCTCAGCTTGGTGACATCTGCACCCTTCTATAACAAAAACAAACAAAACTCAACCAACTCACCAAACCGTGTGAAAGACAAATAATTATAATAAAGAGCTGTTCTGTTTCTTCCCAGACTTGGTGTCTTATATCTGGTTCACACAAATGTCCAGGAGCTCAAAGGCTTTATTGAACCTGGATAAATTAAAAAGTGATATGGGGTGGGAAACAAGTGGGAGTTCTGCAGAGCAGTTAAAAACAGGCAGTTGTAGGAAATTTTCAGAGCACACAGTTCAGACACTTCAGTGTCTGTCTTCACATTTCTTTCAGTGTCACACCTTGCTATTTATAAATCACTTATAATAAAACTACCTGAAACTAGTGTCTAAATATCACAACGTGTTACGCTATACAGGGGATAACAGTCGAACAGGAAGAAACACACAAAAACTGCTCAACTTTCTCTGGGAAATGTAATTTTAATTCTGAAAGTTTAAATCTGAAACATGAAGTAGTTCGTGACTACTAGCCAGTGCAGAACATAAAAAAACCCCCAAACCCAAAGAAATCAAAATAAACAAAAAGACCCCACAAACAAATTTGAAAAAAAAAAAAGGAAAAAAAGGAAAAAAGAAAAAAAAAGGAAAAAAGAAAAAAAACCTTCAGTTACTGAAAATCAACAGAAACAAACTTTTTAATATGAATTTGTAGATGTTAAAAGGGGCATTTTTCTTTATTCAGCGTGCTGGAGGTTTGGAGAAGAGCTCCTCTAATCGAATGACAGGTGAACAGGGCTTTCTATTCCACATCCTGTCTACATATTCATTAGATATTCTTTACACATATTAATTAGTTCATTTACAGTCCTTCTGAGCTGTCAGTGGCTGTACTGGCAACCCCTAATGGCAGATCCACAGTGGACATTTTCCAGCCATCCTGAGAAATGCCCACAATTCTCTCACCCTTTGTGGCTGCGGTTGAGGGATTGTTTGTTTCTGTTCCCATCCCAGCTTCCCTTGCCCCTGGAGGGTTTCCGAAGCCCGGGTAGGTTACTGTGCTCTCGACTGCCCACGCTCTGGGTCTTGATACCCTGTATCCACTCAATCCCGGGGGAATTCAGTGGTGCCACAGTCTGATCCCAACGCTGCTGTTTAGTTTCAGTGGCTGTCAAAATGTCATCCACCTGCTGTAAAAAAACCCCACCAGGGTTTTGAGTTCTCCAGTCCTCCAGTTCTTTTGCCAATTGATTTCCAAATATTGTGGGGCTCTCTTACACCCCCCACCCCGTGGAAGGACCATTCAAGTCAACTGGTTTTTCCTCCCTGTGTTTGGGTTTTCCCATTCAAAAGCAAAAAGCTCTTGACTTTCAGAACTCAAAGGGATACTGATAAAGGCATTTTTCAAATCTAACACGTGAACCACTTTAGTGTCCAACATAATCCGTATGTTACCCATCAAAATCTGCTCTTCCAAAAACCTCCTCCTAGTTTTAACAACCATTTCTTTCTCCATACTATCAAATAACACCTCTAACACGGCATTGATATCCTTCTAGTCCAGATCCTGGGTTTTAATCATCATTTTGAATGCTTTTGCCATTTAGTCTGGGTTATTTCATGGAGGGGGAGCCACTACCACCCCTCCTTGTCTAGCTCTGGTTCTTCCTGCAACCGGACTGAAATTCTCTTCTCTCTCTGACACATTCTCTCTACCTTTTCTTCTAGATGTGCTAAATCTGCCTCTTCACATGCCAGTTCCCTTGCAAGATTGGTTTCTGCATCTTGATTATCTGTTCCCCCACTCAACCTGAGAGGGGGACCAACCATGAGATCTAACTCGTCCTCCTTATCAGGGAGATGTTTAGAACAAATTTTTCCTGTCCCATGTGTTGAAAAACAACATTTTAACTGCTTCCTTTGATTCTCCTTTTCCAGGGCTCACTCCAATGGGTCCGAGGGGGCTGGATTCACACCACAATCTTACTGCCATTCCAGATGGTTCTGCAAAGTGAAAACCGTGTCAGCATCCATAATCTCATCCCACTTTGGTTCCCATTTTAAAACCAGCATTAATTGTGACAATGTGTGTTATAATTCAATGTTCCATAACGGCTACCTGTGATTACAATACTTCATTCATTTCTCCCTGGTAGCTGTTCCCCGGGGGGTTCATCAGTCTTCCTAAAATGCAGCCAAGTGGGGACTTTTTCTAAATGCCCCCTTCGGATTGTCCACTACCCGTCTTTGAACAGCAGACCCAAAATGTTACAGTACAGAAAAAAAAACAAATGCAAAACAATATTGATCGATAAAACAAAGCCAAACACCAAATAACCCACCCAATGCACTGGAAAATCCACACGTCTTGTATGGGCAGGATTCCCAAAAAAATGCCTTATTATTGTCTGGGATCTTACCTGCGTCCCAGACAGGTCCAGGGATCCGTGGTCTTCTCCAGGAAAGTCCTGGTGCCAGCAGGAAGATCCAGAGATCCCTCAGATCCATGGGAGGTCAGGCAGAGCTGTCCCACCTGGGAGGTCAAAAATGATACCAACAGAAACAAACTTCTTAACACCAATTCATAGATGTTAAAAAGGGAATTCTTCTTTATTCAGCTTGCAGGACACTGGGAGGAGAAGCTCTTCTAATAAAACATGCCAAGTGACAGATGGACAGAGCTTTTTATTACACACACTCTTTACATATTCAATAGATATTCTGGCTTCCTTTATACATATTCATTAGGTTGTTTACATGGCCACACCCCTGGAAGTTCCTTCTTTGGTCTTTCTGGGGCATCTTCATCGTCTTGACCTCAGTTCTTGAGCAGGGACAGCATCGTTGTGTTCCACCACCCAAAACTGTTACGTTTGTTCTTTATTTTATCTTGTTCTTTATTTTTATCTTTATTTAGTTGACATCTTCTTTGTTTGAGTACATCCTTACCGAATTTTCTAGGACTTCTCTAAGATTATACTGTTCCTTGTTTGGGCATTCTGGGATACTGCAAGTAAAGGTTCTATTTCTTCTATCAGTTACCACAGTTCATTTTCTCAAAACAGTTCTGGCTCAGTTGTTCTCCCCGGATTCAAACCCACCTCTGCCTCCTCTCTCTCTTGTAAAAAAATTCTACATACCCTTTGGAAAATAAACCATCTAAAATATAAGTATAAAATATTTATCTAGTTCTTTCATAGCAAACAATATTTAGTAATTGGTGATGAATTTCCCTTGAGATTGACATGCTTTTGTTTGTTTGTTTGTTTTAAATCCTGATGTTTTGAAACAAAACCAATTATTTTCACGCAATGAAGAATCATTAAGAAGAAACAGCAACCCTGCATTTTGAAAAAGTCCTATTTCACCTGGAAATTCAATCATAGAGGAAGAGCACACATACAAATCAGAGTCTACCCAAAGTGTTAAAACATTAAAGAGGAACAAATTACTTACATTATCTTCCTCTGTATTATCATTGTCCTTATGGTCATCACTATCCTTGAACCCAGGTGGAAGTGGTGGCCCAATGAATTCATCACCTTCATCCTCATCATCACCAGTATCCTCAGCTGGACCTTTAGCAGAACTCTGGGATTGCTGGAAGTCCATTCGTAGTACAATACATGTGTACAATTTAAAATATATGCAAAATCCGTGTTTCTGAGAAAAAATATCTCCTGTTATGAATACACTGCATTTTGAACACAAGGTGACCCTGAAAATTTGAAAAGAATGGGATGTTCAAGAATTCAGCTCCTTGGAAACTCTGAGCCAGTCACAGAGAGGAACATAAATATTGAAAACTAAACTAACATTAAAAACAAAACTGTACCCCAGGCGATGTTGGCTTGTTTTCCTCCCAGACATCTGTTTTCTGATCTGTGAAATTTGCTCTCAAAAACTTTCAGGATTGGCAAAATCTTTACCCATGAAGGTCTGAAATGAGCACGTCAACGTAAAAGCTGTTGAAGCTTTTTCTCTTTGTCTCAGCATTGCAAAATCACAAATGCTTTTCTTATTGGCCAGTAAGATGTTGAAATATTTAGAGAATTGGAAATATCCTGCTAGGATCAGAATCCACTCTGAGTTTGGGTATGGACAAGATGCTCTGCAACTGCAACATTCACTCCACAAGCCTTCCTTGTGATGGCTACAATGGCCAAAATCCCACCTTGTTGACCAGTTTACAGTGTAACTCTGTAAGTTCTATAGAGTTGGCTTTGTTTGGGTTAAAACAACTGCCTGTTTAAATAAAAAGATCATGTACAGTCTGAATGTCAGAGCCAAGAAGCTGTTCATGAGTATCCACAGTTCATTTGATGAACGTATCAAAAAATAGGCTGAGTTAAAATAATCATAATTTCTTTAGCTGCAAGAATAGGTGGATAGACTTGAAATACCACTTTTTATAAAACTTTGATGAAATAAAAATTGCCATTTTTATTGCTGTTCAGTTGTCTTTGCTGCAAAAGAACAGTTTTGGGTTTTTTTGGGATTCTTGAATAAACACGTACCAAAAAAAACCCCCACCAGAAAATAAAAGAAGGCAAAGCAGATGGGAAGCCTGCTATGGAAGGACTAAATGGGAATACCTTGGACTTCAACTCCATCTGGGAATAGCAGCTCCCAGGGATGCTGATTTCCAGCAGAGCCCAATTCTGAGGGACACAGCAGTGTCAGGGGCCAGCTGGGAGCTAAAGCAGGAGCTTTATGGCAAAAGGGAGCTGGGCCAGTGGAAGAGAGCCCTGGGGGTAACTGGAGCCTTGCAGGGCCAAGGTCTTGCCAACTGCCACCTTGGCAGAGTTTTTCCTGGAGCTGGCAGGAGGAATCCTGTTCTTTGTGCCAGGAGGGGAGGATCGGAGCAGTTAGTCCAGACTAAGGGGTGTGGTTTTAACTTTCTTCATCTTCACCCTTAACTCCGTCAAACTTACACACTCAAATCCAAAGCCAGTGTGTTCACTGGTGGAGTTCTGTGCCTGGCAGATCCTGCATTAGCAGAGAAGTCTCGTATCCAAAACCCAACATCCTTTCCAGCTGTGCTTTTGGCCCCTTCGGTGTCACAGCACAGCTGGCACTGGATGAACTGAGATGAGCTGCACTGACCAGCCCAGGCTCTAGGCAGGAGAATTCCTCAGTCCACAGTTCCTCCTTCTCAAGCTTTCCTTGGGAGCACAGCCTTCCACGGGTCACAAGAGCAGCTCATTGCTGTCCCCCAGAGTCGCCAAGTTTGCCTCCTTTTTCCTTCCCTCATCTCCAACTTCCCTTTCTCACACTAAGCAAAGGGTTTGTTCAGTCTTTCCTCAGTAGACGTCTTTGCTGAGGTTTGCTGGGGGTTCCCTGCATTTTTTGGCAGCATCTTTAGACAAACTAGACACATTATGCCATTTATGACCCCAACAGAGTGAATAAGTCATATACCAGAGAAAACAATGCTCTTTTTAGAATATCTCTAACTATTTACCTTATTTTTACAGCAAATAGTGGGGAACGGACACATAACCTGAGTTATTCTAGAAAAATAAACCATTCTGAAAGCTGTTCAAAGCAAGCCCTTGACTCCACTTAAAACAGGGGCAGACCACCACCAGAAAGAGGTGAGAGAAAACGAGAAACATCCTTGCTGTTTGAAGGCAGCAGAATGTGAGCAGTGTGAATTTCCCCCCTGTGTTGCCTAAAATGGTTTGACTCTCACATTTTCAAACATCAGTCACCAGACCATCACTGACCGAAAGAACTGTACCACTGGCAGCTGCTGTCGAAGAGACACATTTTTTATGTGAAGGTTGAGCCACTGCAGGGTATAAAATGCCTTTAAAACACCAACTTTGTAAAAAGAGTGGGGAAAAAAGGTCTCAGTGGAAATGTATGCACCTGATAATAGCTGTAATATCAATGTTTCTCAGCATTTGAAAATCTAAGAGTTTAAAACCCACCTGATGAGATTGCCAACTGAATTATATAAAAAATTGTGTTATAGGACAGATGTGTCTTGTGCTGCCTATTTACTGTGTGTTCATTTCTTGAAATATAAAATTGAACTCCTGAGATTCAAAGCATGTGATCAGTCCCAGCAGACAGTTAGGATTTCCTCCTCTGAAATGTGTCTAATCATCACCAAATTTCTGCATGTGTCCTATCAAACCTGACATTCTGCCCCAGGAACCCTCAGTGGCCCTGTCTGCTGGCTGGGGTTCATTTAATTGCCCCAATGCTCAAGTCTACCTGTCTTCCTCCAAACAAATCACATGTGGTGGCTTCCCAGACATCCTCCCTTACACTCCCACCCAAATCTGACTGAAGAGTCTGGCACAAGTGTGGACATTCAGCTGTTTCTCTCTTGATGGCCGTTCTCGGGGACCAGCAGAGTTGAAATTGCCTCTCCAAGCCGAGGGGGAAACAGGAACATCTGGGAGAACGTGATAATCCTGGAGGTAACAGCAGTGAAGAGAGAAAGAGGAATAACAAACAAGTGGGAAGAGTGAACAGAGGAGCAAATAAAAGAGAAAAGAGCATTCTGGTTGGGATTGGGGGTCGTCACTCATGCATGGTGAGTTGAACAACATTTCCCATTGACATCTTCAAACACACACATAGGCTGGAAGTGCAGTTTAAAGTGGTTACACTGGTCTGGGAGTATTGCTGCAAATTCAAATGTAGGGGTGTTTCAAGTGGTGTTTCCTCAGCAGGCCTCTGTTGGCCACCACATCTGATGTGTTTGTAACATTGCAAAAGAAGTTGCAGAGAAAGATAAAGCTGAAGTGCATGTGCAGCTGGGCTTTGCAAGCTGCATGGAATGTGCATGTGGCTGTAATGTACTCACAGGGCAGAGACAGGATCCAAGCAAACAATGAGAGGAGGTGCATGGGTTAGAACTTCTGTGTTAGCTGCTCTCTAGACTAGGTTGACTTTAAAGGTGACTGATTTTCTCCTTGCTCAGCATCAGAATAAACGATGCTGCAATTCTTCTATAATGTCACCAGAATAAATTTTGGCCAGGCTAATGAGTTTTGTGTTAGTACAAATTATACTCCTCCTCGTGGAGGACGACTGAGAGAGAGAAACCAACCCATCACAGGGTGAGGTGTTCTGTTTTCAAGTCTGCCTGTGGGAAAAAAGACTTTTTCATTGCACACGTGGCTGAGAGCGGCTTTTGAACTGCTGGGACAGCCCTACCTTTCCCCCACCCCCTCCCCAGGTTGCTGTGGGTTTCTTCCCCCACCTGGGAAACTGGGACTTTGTTTTGCTTCTTCTGAAAGTTTTTGATTGCACCATTCATTGTTTATTCAGATTTTGTTAATAAAAGACTACTTCTTTTCCACGCTTCCACCTGAAGTTTCTTAGTTTCTGAGTTTTAGTCTTGTTAAACTAAGACAATTTGGGATAGAAATCAGATTAAAGGTAATGAAACACTCTATTAGAATGAACAATTAGAAGTTATAGCACAGGCTTCTTCCTGTCCCTGTGCTGTAGGAAACTTGTCTCTCTGTGAAATGCAGAGGATGTGTTGGGATGGAGTCGTGTAACCTCCCCCTCACCACTGCTGACAATGCACCAGGAGAGCAACTTCTCCTTTCGGGATTCTTTGACAGGAGTTCATTTAGCCCTGTTTCATCCCCAAACCTGGAGGTGATGATATTTCTGTGATACTGTCAGGACACGCCTCAGGTGATTCACATCACTTCAAATAAGAACCCAGAAAACACGGCTGTGTCACGTGGTTGAGAAATGCTGCACTGCTGGGAACAGCTGGGACCAAAATATCTCCAGAAAAAGGAGTAAGCTACTTTATATCAGCCTGTGGATTTCAGAAGGAAAGCTCTTATTTGAATACCATGAAGATCTGATCTCAAATATGTGCACCCATATGCAATGCAGTTGCAGGTTGCAGATTACAGATCCAGGGTTAGAAGGTCCTCAGGGACTGGAAGCAAGGGAGCATCTAATAAGCATTTCTTTGATCATTAGAGAAAGAAGAGAAACTTTCCAGTGTTTTAGGACTATGCACCTATTGTAATTAGTACAGGGCACAGATTATCACCTTTTGTGCAGCCTAATGGAGCACTTGTTAGTAGTGATCTGAGCATTCTCACCATCACAAGAAGAAAAGAGAGAATGGATATTCTGTTTTTAAAATCCATTTAAAATCCAATTACAACAATTACACTGTTGTAATTACTCAGTGTAATCTCACCAGAAGGACCTCCAGACGGGAAGGTGCCTGAATTGGCTGTACACGACAGATGAAAGGCTCTCGTGTCCCTCTGATAGTTTTATGGCTTTGTAGATTCTTTTTCAGGCACAGAAATGCTCGTAAGAGGTAGCTGAAAAATGAAGCATTGGAACAATGGCAATGTAATAATTTTACATCTAAACTTGTCCATTTTTTTTTGTTGTTTCATTGAGTGATTCCTTAATTGAAGGAACTCTGACCGTAATTCCATGAGTCCTGAATTCCTCCTGTACAACTCCAACAATAACCGTTTACTGCAGTACAAATCAAAGAAATGTACTGGACACTTCAGGTAGTGAGCTAAATACTAGAAGTTTCTCTTAATTGAACATTTTCTTCTTTGGAGGAGTAAATTTGCACAGGGAGTGCAGATAACACAATAATGTTTTTATGCTGTACAGAGTCTGTAAATACAAGAACATTTATATATGGAATTACAAGCGCACAGGGTCCATAGCAGCTGACTTATATGTAGCAGGCAGAACATTCTCACCACTTTGCTGTGCTTCCTTGTTTACTTATTTATATTCAGAGAAAGGAAGTGGTGAGGCTGACTGGCTGCAACTTTTCTGAGAAGAGACCATTTTGTGTCAGAGGAAGCAGCATCTCTCTCTGGAACGTCCTAACAACGGAGCTCTGAAGCAGAAAGGGCAGGTCTTTGACAGAACGAGCTGGGCAAGGAACTCCTGGACAGGCTGGAAGGGCTCACACAGAGGGAATCCATGGCTGGTTCATTGATAGCACTGCTATGAACACCCTCTGACCACCCGGAGGAGGAAAAACTCACCATGGATCTGCGGAACATTCCCTACCGCTCGGACGTGCTGGTCTGGAACGTGGATGACCTGGCAGAGTATTTTAGGATGGTGAGTTTAACTGGGTTTTACCTTCGTGTGACCGAGGAGGAAACTCCTGTGACATTGCCTGTGCCAGATTTAGGTCTTTTACAATGGGCACAGCTTGCAGCCACACTGAAAGCAAAACCGCTGTCAAATAAAAAGCTGAGCCAAACTGGGCAGTGAAATCTATAAATGAAGCTTGAAAGTGCTTTTTTAAATTGGGTATAAGAGAAACTGGTGACTTTACACTTTGCAGCTACGTTATTGCTTGTTGGTGTAACATTAACAGCTGTGGAAGGCATTAAGGTGTGAAGATTACAAATTTTCTGTGTCATCATCAATGATTTTCAGAAGAGAGGTTTTTTTTTTCCTCAGATTGTTCCATGTCACAAATGAGCCTCAATGTCTTTGCTAATCACATCCATGGCTGGACTTGTAAAACCTTGGGACACTTTGGGCTTCTTTTTGAGATCACGTGAAGTTTATTTTTTCAGCAGCTCCTGTAACTCTATAAAGAGAGTTTTATTTGGGGGAGTTAAGGCAAGTTTGATACTAGAATGCAAACCTGAAGCAGATCAAACACAGAGAAGTAAAACTGCCAGCTACTTACAAACCCCTAATTTTAGCGGGCAGGGGTTGGTGGCACAGGAAAGTGAAACCAAAAACTGGAGATGGAACAGATGAGATCATTATCAACAGGTAACTTCAGACAAATATGAAAAAACATTACAACTCTGATGCAGTGAGGGGGGTTATATCCCCATTTCCAAGAAATTAAGAAGGGAAGTGGCTTCCTGAAAGAGCTGATTGTGATATTCTGAACAGAGATAAATGGGTTAACTGTCAGTTCTACCATAAGTGAATGTATGTGGATACATTTATTGTTTAGTATCTGTCTTTTACTGATTGAGATACCCCCCAGGACAGAGATAATCTTGGCATTCCACGTTTGGAGAAGTGAATCAGGGCACAAGCTGCTTTAAATCATCTAAGAAATCTGGGTAAGACAACAGTGTCAGCCTAATTCAGCCTAATTCACCTGTCATAAGTGACCAGATCTCCCCTGATAAACTCATATAATTTCCTTCACATATATCACTAAAATTTATCAAAGACCAGGATTCAACTCCAAGAGGGAAAAGCATTTTTTCCTCCTTCTCAAATAAGCTAATTGTGGGATAATATTCAAAGGACAATCACCTTCCAATTTTCTGTCACCTGATGTGATTTACTCATGACACAGGGTACAGTTTTCATCAATTCATTGTTGGTTTACACCTTCACATGACCAAAATTCAGCCAGCACACACATCAGGAGTTTATGTGACAGTACTGTGATGTATTAGGGCATGAATAAAGTCCTCACTGTCTGTCAAATAGAAATTCATCATTCTTATCAAAAATAACAACATCTAATTCATCATTCTGGGTGTGTTAACTTAAAGCCTGTGTTAAATCAAACCATGCATTCAAAAGAGGAAAGAACCAACAAACCCCAAAATTTTCAAATAGTTTCCAAAGTCAAAAGACTTTCCAAAGTCTTTAATTTCTTTTCTTTTTTCTTCTTTTTTTTTTTTTTTTGAGAAAGCAAAAATGTTCATATTTGGAATATCCCAAAGGTTATTTTTAATAGCTAAACAGTATTTTCCATCAACTGGTTTAAGAATGAGTTTAGGTCTCAGTCCCAAGTGTTGCAGTTGTTCCCCCTGCACAGACTTGTGCTGACAATGCCATGATAGTGCTTATTGTATGAAAGAAATTACTCACAGGTTTAAATCCTCAGCCTGCACAAAATCTTAATCTGTATCCTGAAATATGTAGCAGTTGGCTCTTAAAAATATTCTCTCTGCTGTCTAGGTGTTTTCAGGATCCATTCACACACCAAGATTACTCCTTAAACAGAAAAATTGGGATAGAACTATGAAAGGACAACATTCCCTGTAAGATGTTCTCTGCTTTAGGGGAATAATCCCAGCAGCACAGGATCATTTGCCTCCATAACTTTCACTAACTAAAGTTTCAGGCAGGACAAGGACCATTCTTCTTCCTCAAAGCCTCCAAAAATCACTTTGTCTGCCTGCTCTTTGGGTTCCTTCTGCTTTGAACCCGATCAACTTGAAATGGAAAAATGCATTCTAGCCAGATCAAAAATATTAGTTGTGTTCTTATATTGTGCTATTACTGTTCAAATAAGGAAAAAAAATAAAAAACTTAAGACATCTACTGGAAATGTTTAAAGCTACGTCATCAACCTGTACATGACCAGCTTCTAAAATGCCTTTGTCCTAAATGTTACTGTAAAACAATATTGTGGAAAAGCTTCCCAAATATTATAAGTGATTTCCAGGATTAACAAGTGGGATTTCCATCTGGAATTGGAGGCTTTTCAATCACAGCAGTGAATTCTGTGACTAGGGTCAGGCCTTTAGCATTCCAGGTTTTTCTGTAATTCTTGTTTTCTGCAACTGCTCATCCCTGTCAGTACCAAAATATCCATTTTCTAAATATTTCTTTGGGCCAGGCAACTGTGAGGTGGTTGGTAAATGTGAGGAATTACATCTTCCTAAATGGACGAAAATCCTCAAGTCCACTGAAGAATCTCTGCCATAAAAATCCATGTTTGTGGAACCAAATGAGCCATTTAGACAGGTCATAACACAAAAAAGGGTAGCTTGAAGCATCTTCTCAAAACCAGCCATATATTTAAGTGTCTCAATTGATACTTACAATTAGGGATGCAATAATCATCTTCTTTTCATTGACAGTTAAAGTACAAGGACTGTGAGAAAGTCGTGAGAAAGCACAGCATAAATGGACAAAGGTTTCTGGTAAGTGGAGTTATAAAATTCCTTCCTGTAAAATCCCAATCAAGTGACTGTTTTGTCTCCTCCTTATTTTGCATTGGGAGATATAGAGCACTCATCTCCCAGGTGGCTATTGAGGTGGAAATTTGGGAAGTAAATGCTTTTGCTAAAATCAGCCAGACATCTTGCTTTAAATATGGAAAGCTGGGAACCCAAGCGTGTTGTTCAATATGCATATTTTTTTAGCATTTTTCAAACTGACAAGTTTTAAAACCATAACCTTGTCTTGAATTCATCTCTTCCTTTATAGGAAGTTCTTGTTTTCAACTATTAACTACAGAAGCCCCACATTTGTTAGTTGTCCTCTCATACCAAAGAAGACAAAGCCCTGTTCAGAATGACTGGCCTTGCATTGTAATCACTCCTTCATTTCTCTGGAGATAAAATTAGATTTCTTCTGTAGCAATACACAAAATCAGTGAAGCTTTAAGAGCATCAAAACCAGTAAGCAAAGACCCAGGGGGTTTAAATCAACATTGTTCCATTGTGAATCAATGTGTGATTGGAAACTTATCGTTGCCAGTAAAAAAGACTGAAAGAACCAAACTATCCCCCATGTTCCAAAGAGAATTTGTGCAGCTTTTAATTAACTAAAGAAAACACTGAGTCAACTAAATCCAAAGTTTTCACAAGGCCTGAATGTGCCCTGAAGGTGAAGCTGCTCATGCTGGAAGAAGAGAAGGGGTGACTGTGCAGGAGCATCAGCAAAGCTCTGGAACAGCACAACCAGCCGGGAGTGATCCCAATCCCACTGCTGTGTGATGGTTCAAAGGGGAACAAACACTCTCCCCCTCCCCATCCCAGTTTCTAGAAAGATTTTTTTTAAGCTACCAAGGCTCCTCTGAAGTCCAAGGAGTTTTCCAGCTACGTGTTTTGGTGTTATAGATCTTAGAACAAAACTCCAGCCAGTGGTTCTCTATCTTAAAATTTCCAGTTTTACCCTGAAGCTTTGCAATCGTGCACAGTCTTGCCTGATTTCAGTGCACAGACATGAAGGGATTCAATATATCTACTTCTGAAATCACTTAAATATTATGTGAATGGTAATTAATGAGTTTTTGTATGCAAACTTCTGTAAGTCTCAGGGTGTTCCGTGGGCAGTTTGGTGATGTGTACCGTGTGTTTCCTTTCCAGAACATGTCTGAAAACGACATTCAGAAATTTCCCAAACTCCGAGTGCCGTAAGTAAAGCCAAACCACTTCAATATTGAAAATTATTTTAGCTGGTTTGCAGTGAAAACTCACAGGAAATATCAGGCGAATGGTTTGCAAGTGATTGGTCAGAGACCTGTTTATTTGGAGTGCGCTGAGGGAAAAAGCAGAATATTCCAAAATACAAGGAGTGTTGTCATGACTGCTCGAGCACGATGATACCACACAAAAAGGCTGTCTGGGGGATGTTCAAAAGAACTTGTGCATAAATTCTTTGACTGAGAGCAACTGCACAAAGGCTGAACTTTTCTTGCAAGCATTCCCTTTGAAGTGTGATTTAACTGTTCACTGCTTAACTGTTGACTTGAACTCAAAGGGGAAAAAAACAAGTCAGGCCCAGTCCACAAGAGTTGAGGAGTTCAAAGGGTTTTCATCATGTGGTTTTGCTTTGGGTGGGTGTTCAAGATAAATCAGTCTGGAACATGTGATTGAGTGTTAAACAGCTTTCCTTGCCTCCATTAGGCCTTGAGGAAGTTCTCGATTCAAATGAGTAGCTTTCAGAATTTTGTGGAAGTTACTAAATGAAGAACAGTAATCTCATTAAGCTGATACTCAGAAACACAGAAATCAGTTTTTTCTGATATTTCATGGTGAAAAAAATGAAGGGAGTTATTTTGCTGTGAGTTCTCTGCTAGATATTTAAGCTGGAGGTCAGAAGGTTCCTGACCATGAGACACCTGGAGCTCTTCATGGTCTTCTAAAGAAACAAGGAGGTTAAAAAAAAAGGGAATTCAAGCTTTTCCAACATAGCTGTTTCTTTGTTGCTCGTTTTTGATCAGATAGACAAGGACTTGAACCTGAGAGCCTCAAATATCACAAGTTTCTTGCAATCAGATCTATATTTTCACATGATAAATATCCCAATAACAGGGATTGGTGATGTATGATATGTTAGGAAGGGGGTCCAGATGTAATGAAAAAAAGATGCCCAGATGTCTCAGAATTTTTCAATTCACTGTCAATTAAAAGCAACATTTAACAATGTTACTGATACTGAGAAACCAGGTTGTCTGTGAAAAACTCATCTTACCCTCCTGTAAAGCACATTGCTTGTAATTCTCTGATATTTTGTCCCTCCTTAACAGTCCTTTGGCAAAATTGCCTCGTGTTCTTATTGTTTGAGCTTCTATTTTTGAGAACTTTTGGTGATTTCCTTTCAAATTCCTGAGTCAAAAGTGGTCAGTGGGTGTTCTAATAACCCCCCCAAGAGATATTGTTGCCATAGTTGAAGAGATAAAATTATATCCATCAATGTGGAGTTTCTCCTATCTCCTCATCTGTCCCAATAGTGCTTTGAAAATTTGATTTTCCCAGTCCATTTACCTTGTAAAAGCAAATGAACAGCCTTTTCTAGTGAGTTTTTTTGGGTTTCTCAATGAGAACTTGAAAGAATAAGAGCTTTAAAAGAACAGTGAAACTTGGTGCACAACTTGAGGAACTGAATAAATAAGAAAATCATTAAATCTGAATGAAAGCTCTGGAACTAAGGCCCCTGTTCTCAGATTTCTCCACACTTACAAACAAGGAAAAAAAAATCATTAGATTATTGTGAATATACCTGCAAAAAGGGTGGTGTCATGGGGAGTCCTTCATGTAAAGCCACTGTTTAAAGCAAGACTTTAGAGCTGTAATAGGGAAGAGAACTGGTTCTCACAAAAAAAAACCCCAAGCCAAAACAACAACAACCAAACCAACAACAGTGATAACATCAACAGCACCACCAAGAACAAACAAACAAACAAACCAATCCAAAAGGGAAAAAAACCCTCAAGCCATCAAAACCCAAAACAAAACCCCAGGATAAAATTCATGAGTAGAAGAACCTGCCATTTATTTTACCATTAATTTCATTACTTCAGAACCCCCCCATTCTCACCCAAACAGAAAGTCCTTGCTGTTGATTTCCACTAGAACATATTCACAGTTTTCTTTTCTGTCATAATACAAACCTCAACTAGGAGAAAGAGTTTTTCTACAAGCTGAAAAAGCATCACCATATTGTAGTTATAGTGCCTGATATTTAACAGCAGCGCTGAAATCTGAGCACATTCTGTAAAAAAGCTTAATTTAAATGGCAAATGTTACACTCTCAGTACTGGCCAGTGAGGAAATGAATAAAAGGTCCTGGTAGAAGAGGTTGTTCCTGTAACTTTAGCAGGGTTTGACTGAGCTGCAGGGCTGAGAACAGAACCCAGCACTGCAACCATGCAAGGTTTGCAAACCACAGCCTCCCTCTGCACAGACCTCCTGAGCTGGGTGTGTGGTTTAAATAGAAAATTATATTTCAGCAAACCTGCTGCTCAGGTCCTGAATAGCACTGTGTCATTATTTGGGGATGATTCTGTGGCTTTTAAGGAGGCAAAGTAGCTAAGAGTTGTCATTGCAGAGTATGATAGGTCATTTCCTGAAGCTAATTAAAAAACTCCACAGTCTTCTGTTATTACTAAGAGATTTATTAATTTGGAAATTAATCTCCACCAGCCCTGTTACAGGCGCACATCTTCACGAAAGTTTTGGCTTGTTTTTAAAAATGAAATGAAGCAAAGAAAAAGATTTAAGCCCTGTTTTGAAAATTAAAATCCTTAAAATGTTTAGAATTCTCCATTAAAAGGGCTGAACTCTTCGTAGAAAACTTTGCTAGGAAAATCAGTATTTTGATACCATTCAGTTAAAATACACACCTGCAGCCTCACAAACAACACACATTGTCCTGAAAGAGTGAGAGGGATATTGGTTAAACTGGGAAGGGATGTGGCATATTCTACACAGAGCAGGCATGGAATATCTGCTCTAAGCTTTAAATGAAACTCAGACCTAATCATGAGGGTGTTACTAACATTTTGATAGTAAATCTAATGAAACAAGAAGCCAATACACAGCTTAAGAGACATATAAAGTTTTCCTGTTGCTCATTAACACTGTTGGCAGTCACAGAGGGTCATAAAAGTTTCAACTTGTGGATAACAAATGTGAGTCTTGAAAAATATTCTAAAGCTCATTCAGAATTCAACAGAATGTGCCTTACTTAATGTGGTCAGAATTAATGAAGAAGAAAAAGCAAAGATCTCATTAAAAATTAAAAATAATGCTGATGGTTGGCTGATACATGATATAAACACTGAAGTTGGTCTTTGCCACTCCTATTGTTCCCTGTCTTAGAGGAAAGATTTCCAGGTTTTCAGGAGGTCAAGGCAGGCTGTTGATCCCTTTGACTGTTCTGTGTCAAGCTCCTGGCAAACCTGAGATTTGGAATTTTCAGCCTTGCTCAGAAAGCCATAGGCCATAACTATATCCTATAGCACTCAGAACTGTATCCCATAGTACTCAAAATTATATCCCCCAGTTCTCAAAATTATATCCCACAGCTCTCCTGAAAATTTCCAGAAGCAGGAAGAGCATCATTGCACTCCTGGCATGTGCCAGCTCAGTCAGTGAGCTGAGCTCTGAGTGAGACACATTCAGAGCCTACAAACATTGCACAGTCTGAAAGTTGTGCTACTTTCAGAAGAGTCAAAATGCAAACCAAAAAAATTAAGGAATCTGAGCAGCCTTTCTCTTTCTAAAGGGGCAGAGGGGAATCTGTGTGCACACATTCCCTCAGCTGGACGCCAAAGGTTGTTGCAAGGTTTAGAACATAACTGATAATCAGTTTTAAAGCCAATATAACACATTACATCTGCCCAACAGACTCTTCTCAAAAGCCAAAATAACGACTTTTATCACCAACTAAGCTCTTGACAGGGCTCAATATGTAACTATGCAACTTCCTGGCCCTGAGGACTTTGTATTCCATCTCTCCTACCCATCTTAAATCCTTTATCCCAACACATGTAGAGTGGACCCTACTCCTGACACCAGGATCTGCAGCTAAGTGCACAAAGCCCATTTTTGGAGGGCAGCTTTGGGGGCTGGCTGTGTGGGTTTCTTTAAGCTTCAACTTCCTGCCAGTTTTAAGTTTAGCAACTGGTGGAGGAGGCAGAAAGAGAAAGAGAAGTCTGAGTAACATTTTCTGCAAGTGCTGTTGCCTTATCCTCTCCCATCATCCACTCCCACAGCTCGGAGAACACTGTGGTTTTGGTACTTCCTTCCCCCCATGGCGACACACTCAGTGCCCCAACCTCCTGTAATAATGTTACTTATGAAGTGTCACCCTCCTAAAATTCTCCTCCTTCTAATAACCCCTCTGAGCCACTGCTTTGGAGCATTTCAAATAAACTTGAAGTTGTATTTTAAGTAGCAAATGATTAATTTCTTTTAAAACGAGCGAGTTTTTCCTGTCGCCTTTTCCTCAAAAACCAGTTGGTAAAAACCCCTACAGCAGGCAGTCCAGGTTTAGTCCAGAAAGCTTCCAAAGACTCAGCTCTTATTCACATCCAGGGAAGTCTGAACTAAAAGAATTATTATCTCTAAAAGCATTGATCTTCATTTTATTTCTCCAGCTAAAAAAACCCTAAATATAATGAAAGATCCTTCCTCTACCTCTTCTGCAAGACAGAATAAGCCACACACAAGTTCCATAATCCCCTTCTTGACCAAAGCACTGGTGCACACAGTGCACTGCTCAGCCCAGGACGTTTCCTGGTGGCTCACACAGAATTTATTATTCACACAGCAACTTCCTCATCCCCTGCAGCAGAAGGGAATTCCTGGTGCAGAGCAGAGCTGGTTCCATGGCAAAGAAGAGCAAGAGGAGCCCTGTGTCTATAACCTGGCATTTTTCTTGCTCTATACAATTTGCTTGGGTAGCAATGTCAGATTTAGACAGTTGTAATCCTTCTGAAATTATTAACACTTGTGTGTATTTCAAAAGGGGCAAATAGGACAAATATTGGCTTCAAATCAGAAGACTGCAAAGCAGTGCCTTAAAAAAAACAACCCCAAACTACATTATTCCTCTGTATTTTCATACTTGGATCCTTCAGTACATATCCTCAACTTCTCATCCCCATCTGCCTCCTTTTCAGACCTGAAATGGCTTGGGTTTGTTGGCTTGTTTTTAACCTTACATCACTTGAAAGCTTGTCTGCCTCCTGTCCCAGCCCAGAAGAGCAGTTACACATGAAAGATGCACAAATTAGGTCATTTGGAAAAAAACTAGGGGCACTGTTAATGCTGAGTAGCAGAAAAAGTCAGAAAAGGAGAAGAAAAACAAAATAGAGTGGAAACTGCCTGGCCATAAACAAATATTTTAAAATATTGATATCAAGTTTGATTGACCCAATCTGAGACCTTGGGAAAGAATTCTACATTAAGAGTGAAGTTAGGATTTAACAGAATTCAGAACCTGAGGCAAACAGACATGTTAAGTTCCTGATTTTTTTTCATACTGCTTTTATTTCCACAATTACTGTCTCTGACGGATCTAACCAACATTTTTAACCAGTTGTACATAAACAACCTGCTTTGGCTGTCACAGGACTTTCTTGGTCAGACATTCCTCAAACAAAGAAATAAGGAGAACTGAGAATCAGAGCGTGGCTCATCATAAGCTTTCTTAGAAGAAGAGTAATCATACAGGAAAACTTCTTTACTGTCCTCGCAGTGGAGATAATCCTGTGAATCTCAGTAATGACTGACCTGTACCCTCAGAGTTGCTCTCAGGGACTCATTTAATATCAGAATTGCCAATCCTAGATATCTGGGCTGGCTGGGGGTGCCATGGACGGATCCTGGATTAAGTATAACTTGTTTGCAGAGGAAGGAACACAAAAAGACTGGAGAGGACCCAGGGTATATTTAATCCCTACTTTTGGAACCCTAAGCTCTGTTTCCTGAAGCATTACTTGATTTTTCCACCCAAAATCCAACAGATTATTTCAAACTGTGTTCTAATGTCTGTAACACCCAGAGATTCTGAGGCTTCCTGGCTTTAAGGTTAATTTTTAAGCATGGCACAGCAACATGGGGTTTTATCTGGGTAAAAAAAGCCTAGTTTTCAATTGGATGTGCTGTGGTGCAACTTTGCAATAAGACGGTAAAGTCAGTGTTCTTACCACATAATAAACAATTTAGTTTTAATTTAGTAAATACTGAGGGAAAGTAGCTGAGAAAATGACTCGGCTGCTTTGACAAGTGACAGGTTTCGAGGAGTTTTTTTAAACTGTTTTTGTGTTTCTTTTACGCAGAATTGTAAGTAAATTAAGTCAAGAAATAAACAAAAATGAAGGGAGGCTCTCTTTCCTTCCAAAATGGTAAGTAAAACAATTTGGTTTTCTTTTTCAAAGCTTTCAGATAGATCTTTTATTACATAAAATAAAGCTCTGTTTAGTTAATATCAGCTGTGAAGAAAAGCAAAACCTGAGCCCATGAACACCTCAGGTGCTTCTGCCCTGTCCAGAACAAGTAATGTGCACATTTCACACAATTTTCCACCCCAAGCACATTAATCCTTAGGAAGCCTACAAAGTCCAGACACATATTATTGCACTAATAAATCATCATTAATGCATTTCAAGGACTACACATCATTACAATTTTTAATTCTTAATGACTTGTCACTGAATAGAATATTCCTGCAATAGGAAAGGAGCAAAAATTGCAAGAACATTACATCAGAAAAGAACAATTTATGTTCCTACACAATGAAAACCCAAGTCCAGTCTATATAACATAGTTTTGCATTGTCTGATCACATGATTTCACATCTTTCCATTAACTGGAGTCCAAAACTAGAATTGAAAACCATAAAAACATTTCTCAGTGTTACAAATATTTGTGATCTTGACTTTCAACACCTTGATCTGAATTAGTAAAGAAAACTTCTATTTTCAGGACTGGGCCCCTGATAAATGTATTTACTGAGTCTCTTTGCTTCAAAGCACTTGACCTCTGACTTGAATTCTTTTCCAGACAGTTTAGTTACATTAGGTTCCTTTATGTGAAATATGAAATAATGTGGTTTTGGCATTTTTAACAGAGTTAAACTCATCTAGATAAGCTTCATTCTACTGTTATAGCTAAATATTATAGCAATAAAAGCATCAAATATTCGAGAATTGCAAATAGAAGGAATTTATTTTTTTGTGTCTTTGTTGTAGGGCCCAAAGAAGTCCTGAAAACCCAGGTAAGTGTGTACTGGCAGAGAGCCTCTGACAACAAAAAGTGTTAAAAAGTTTTAAACAAAAAGTTTTTAAAATATTAAGTTAATACTTTCAGGGCAGAGTCAATTGAGGGGAGTGGGGGTGGGAGTCAAAATTCCAAAACAACAAATAGATATATAAGAGCATAAAGGAGTTTAAGAAAAGATTAAGGAGTAGATACAGGAAAACAAGCAAGAAAAAGTGCTTTTAAGAAGAAAAGGTGGTGAAGGAAGGCAAGAGCAGAGACATTTACAGGAGAATGCCCAAACTGTCTTTCTTTGACCCAGTGCTCAGTATCAGTGTTCATATATTTCTATTCCAACACCTCTGCCTCTGCCTTTGCTCCCAGTGCGACAGGGAAACTAAAATTAGAGAGGGAAACTAAAATTAAAAAGCCTTCTGCTACAAGAGCTAAAATAGTCTTAAACAAAGGGGTTGACAGGAAGCTGAACAGGAGCCAGAGTGTGCCCAGGTGACCAAGAAGGCCAATGGATCCTGGACTGGCTCAGGAACAGTGTGGCCAACAAGTCCAAGGAAGTGATTCTTCCCCTGGACTCAGCGCTGGTGAGGCCACCCCTGGAGTGCTGTGTCCAGTTCTGGGCCCTCAGTTCAGGAAGGACATTGAGGGGCTGGAGCAGGTCCAGAGGAGAGCAACGAGGCTGGGGAAGGGACTGGAGCACAAGTGCTGTGAGGAGAGGCTGAGGGAGCTGGGGCTGTTCAGCCTGGAGAAGAGGAGGCTCAGGGGAGACCTCCTCACTCTGCAACTCCCTGACAGGAGGGGGGAGCCAGGGGGGGGTTGGTCTCTTTTCCCAGGCACCATCAGCAAGACAAGAGGGCTGGGTCTTAAGCTGTGCCAGGGGAGGTTTAGG
>NW_020884887.1:904056-921380 GCF_003945725.1 Corapipo altera
CTCACTCTCTGCAACTCCCTGACAGGAGGGGGGAGCCAGGGGGGGGGTTGGTCTCTTTTCCCAGGCACCATCAGCAAGACAAGAGGGCTCGGTCTTCAGCTGTGCCAGGGGAGGTTTAGGATATTAGGAAGAAATTCTTTACAGAGAGGGTGCTCAGCCATTGGAATGGGCTGCCCAGGGAAGTGGTGGATTCTCCATCCCTGGAGGTTTTTAAGATGAGACTGGATGTGGCATCAGTGCCATGGGCTGGGAACCACAGCAGGGTTGGATCAAGGGTTGGACTTGATGATCTTGGAGGTCACTTCCAACCCAGCTGATTCTGTGATTCTATGATAAGAAGCCTCGGCTCATTCTGAAGGCATTCTGCTTCAAATTGTATTTAAAACTGGAAGTGCAGGACAAACTTGAAATGCCAGCACAGAAATCATCTCCCCAAAGGGAGCTTTGCTCTTGGTTTGCAGTCAGAGTGTCATTCCCGACACCCTCTGTGGCTGCTGGGCTGCCTTTTAAACACCAGCTTGTTCCTGTGACCTTCTACTGAGGTTCAGAACTCACCTGGGGTTCATTGCGTCCTTTTTTTGTTGAGTTATTCCATCTTTCTGCACACTAAGAAGTCTGTGGCTCTGCTTCTTTCCGCAGGGTACGCTCAGGATGATGGGGGCTGGTCTTCATTTGTGAGTATTGGCACTGACAAACCCCCCTGGTTCAATGCCTTGTCTGCTCAGCTCCCACAGACCCCTACCTGAATTTTATTCACCTATTTCAAGCTCTTAAAAGAGGTGGCCAGTAAATGAAGTGTTGCTGTGTTTTTCAGTGGCAAATCCGTGCCATTTTATTCTTTAGAGTTGATTTGCTGATGAATAATTTGTTTTAATCCAAGCAGACTGCAAAAGTTCCTTTTGCCTTTTGGCGTTTTGGCAAACATCATTACACCTCAGCTGCTGATGCACAGGCTGGGTTCATGAAGATCTCTAAAGTTAACCAGTGCTAATTTTTTTTAAAAAATGGAGAGACATTTAAAAAAAACCCCCAAACCACTTGTTACTCAGTTCACAGGAGATTTGCTGCTATTTTAGGAGCATGGAAGTTAAAAATATTCTCCTACAGAGCACTTGGGCTCTGTGCCAATACAGAGGGCTATGGAAATTTCAACCAAGACACCAATGGAGTGTTTTTTTTCTGGTGGGCACAGATATGTGCACTGACCACACTGGCACAGTGATCTCATGAGCTCCTGCAAGTCCCACTGAGCTGGTTTGGGTCTGGCCAGTGGAGGACACCAAGACCCAAATCAAAGACCTTGTTTTTCCTGAAGCATTTTTAAAAGCTGGGTTGCAGGCTGTAGAATACGTGTTAGTAACCAAGAATGGACATCAACAGGCATCAGCTGCTGCTCCAGTGTGTTTTTGGGAACACTGGATCGTTTGCTGGTGCCTTGTCCCCAAACAAAGGCACTGTGCATTTTGGTGAGCTCTCACCTTATCCTGACCCTCCACTGCACTGGTATAAAATGATACTTGTGTCCTTTCTGAAGCTGTTCAATGCTCCCTCCATTAACATCAGTGTTACCTCCTTTCCCCATTTTCTTTAAATGGAATTTTCCCCCTCAAACTCATTGTAAAGCCTTGAGATCCTCCAGAGGGAAAAATACCACAGGGAAAGGCCACAAGGAAACTGCCCTGGAGTGTTCAGTGCTCTGTTCCAGCACCCACTTTTTATGCTCATTTGCCAGGAGGATGAGGATGATGATGACTATGAAAGCCCTGATGAAGACCAGGAGAAGGAAGACGAGGCTGACTATGAATCCCCAACAGAAGAACCTGGGGAAGCAGAACATGACAGTGATGGCTACGAGCCCCCTCCATCCAACAGTGATGAAGCCCATCACAATGTCATATTTCCTGCCAAGTCACTTCCAAGCAACACTGATTATATAGGTAATTACTGAAAATGAAGCGCTGTCAATGATTTGTAAATTCTGTTTTCACGCATTACCAGCCACGTTTTGGGTGGCTGGTCGTGGGATGGAGAAGGTTCTGTGGAAGGTGCAAACCTGCCTTTCAGACTGGTTGGTGTTTCACACAGTCACTGAACTGCAGGGCATGGCAATAAATACTGTGGACAACAGACTGGCAGAGGAGTCACCAGCACAGGGACAGATGGGCTGTAACTGCCAGCACTGCACTGATCATAAAACAGCTGCCAATGACATCCTACAGCAATGTCTTTAGGATCTATTAAGCATCCAGGTTCTTGCAAGGGCTCTTTGCTCTAAAGATCTAATGAGTATTAAATGACCAAACTCTGTGCAGGTGTTTAGTTTTGGCTTTTTGTTTTCTTTAGACAGACCTTCAACAACCAGATCATCACATCAGCCTCCAGTGCCACCCCAGAGACCTGGCCCATCCCCAGGACCAGCCCCATTTGGGGCAAGAGGTGCTTCTGTATGTTCCTTTCCTCATGTTTTACCTATTTCCCGTGCCAGTAACTTTTTAAAAGTCCAAGTGTAATGCCATTTTTAATCAGCTGCTGTACGTAGAGGGAGAATTTCAGCCATCAAAACAGATTTGAACTCTGTTCCAGGGTGACTGTTTTTCCAAGCAATTAAATTTCATGGGACAAATATATTAAATTACTTGGGTGTTTCCTACACTGGAAATTTATATCTACTTGTGAATGTCTCTAACATACAAATTATACATTTGTAAGAGATGCCTCTCTGTTTCTTCAGTGATATTTGTAAAATAAAAAAAAGTTAATTCTTTCCAAGCTATTCATCCAGCAGTTGTCCAATTGAATTAAAACCACATAGAAGTGTGAGAGACTGTATAATGAGAACCTTGATGACCCAGATTTGACTCCTTTTATTTTTTCTGCTGCTGTGAATCCTTCAAAACTGAAAGCTCTTGTGCTGTTGACAGCTGGCACTATAATAGGTTCAATGTTTGCCAGGACAGATGTACATTAGACCTACTACACAAGGTAATTCTAGGATGTGATAGAAGGATTTTTGGTCTGACCCAGTGACATAGTTCATATGTAGAAAACACAGAGGACTACTGGGTGTCCTGAGCTCTCAAAAGTGTCCTAAATTGAGGCTGAGGATGAACTTTGGAAGGCAGGTGTCTGGAGAAATCCAGGTTTGGCTGCTGACAACAAAATGCTGTTTGACCCCAGCTCTCCCAGGAGCAGAGAACAGCCTGTTCTCTCCCTGCCTCAGTCACCAGTCAGTGACTTATTACATATTTCTCCTCTTCAAATGCACATCCACTCGTTTCAACACATTTACAAAACCAACACTTGCTGCACTGGAGGGGCAAACCCACAGCAGTGCTGTTGGAGCTCCTGTTTCTTTCCTTTGGCAATAAACACGATCCTCCCCCAAAATACAGCCCACTGGAGTATCCCTTGTGAGGTGAAACAGGTGGAGGCAATTCTGCATCCAACGAGAAGCCAAGCACGTGGGACATTCCTAAGGAGAGCTCCTGGCTCCTGTCCTTCCCACAGGGAGCTGGGATCTGCCGTGCTGCACAGACACGGGGATGGGCAGATGTGTGTGCTGGGGTTAACACACTGAAACTAAACCAGAAAGGTGAGGACAACATTTTAACCACGTGTGAAATATCTGTTTCAGCTGCCAGCTTTCCCTCCTCCACCAAGCAACAACGACCTGGGGAGAGACAGGAATATGAAACCTTTGAAATGTAAGTAGGGCTGGGGCTGTCCTTGTAAAGCTTTTCCCGTGGGCTGTGGAGCTCTTGGCTCCTGCCTCCATCTCCTCACTTCCACTCTCTTCTACTCTCACACAGAAGCCTCTCTTGTTATTCTAAGTCACCCCAGTTCATGGCTGCACAAAATAAAGATATATTAAGCTATCCCAGCCCATTGTCTCACACAGCTGTTGTGTTTAGCCCCAGCTCCTTCTATAGACAGAAGCACAAAGCCCTCCCTGGACCGCCTTGCTCCCCCCTTTGAAAGAGAGAGCCCAGTAGCAGGTCAGTATTTGCTTTATTAATATAAATGTGATTGTTTTAATTATTGAAAATTATCACTTCGAATATAATTGATGCAAAAGATCAAGGCTCAGCCAGATGTACTCTAATCCAGTCCCAGGCAAGGTAATCTGTTTGTGAATAAATGTTGTGAGCAGGACTTGCAAAGTGAGGGAGAAATTGTATTTAGAAAACAGCAACCCAAGGTCAGACAGGTGAACAGAAAGGCTTGATGAGATCCATGTGCAATAAAGGTTTGGAGTGACACTTAAGTGAATGAACAAGGAGATATTTAGTAGGTTAAAGGAGAAATAGAGAGCTAACTCTGCACACACTACTGTGTGTAATGTTGCAACTTAAACAGACTTAAAAGAATGCTGAGAACTAGTAAGACACAGAAGAAAAATTACATTTGTTTCAGAGCTCAAAACCACATTACACAAAGAATCTGAAGATATGACTCTATGATTTTTATTTATTATCTGAACTCTTTCATCTGTTATATAATGGCAGAAAGGTATCCAGTAATTCAAAGCTGAACCCTAGAAAATATGATTGTAAAACATGCCACCTTGAAAATGGTTAAATATGCCTTAAAAAAGAGGTATTGCAATTTTACCTTCACTCACAAATCCAGCATATTTTTCTGCTTTACATCTCAGGGGGCTGAGGGCTTCAACTTGCAAAATTAACTTCCAATTATGTTCAAAACTCACCACTTTCGTAGAAAGCTTGATTAATTAACTTTCATTTTTTTCTAAATGTAAGCTTTTACTATTTTCAGGGAAGAAGCCAAGCATTCCTGAAAAGGTAAGATTATTTTTTTTGTGTGTGTGCTTATTGATGTTTTTTGCCTGTTTTGACACACACATTCAACTTCTCCTTGTTGTTTTCCAGCCTCTGGTTTCACAGCTAAGGTAAGAGTTTTTCCTCTGGAAATGGTCCTCTCAGTGTCAGTATTCCCCAGTTATTTCTCAATAAGCAGCTTTTTGCCTTTATTTCGTCATCTTGCTCCTGCTTTAGGTCCCTGGGGGAACAGTTGGCAATGATGCCCAAACCTCCTGTCCCACCAAGTGACAGATATGAAAGAGGGAACCCCCCTCCCTTAAGGAAGCAAAGCCCTGGAAAGTAAGTGCTCATTTCACTGAAATTTAATGAAGGAGAAATTAAATGTAACAAAAATCTAGACAAGCAACACAAGGTGGTACAATTTACAGGTACTGACAGCAGGGGCTGTGGATATTAAGGATTTTAACTGGTGGATGTTTTAAACTACAGGAAAGTGTGAATGTAGGAAAACCTCTCTCTCCTGTCCTGTCTGAAACAGCCCCAGCACACAGGGCAGGACTCACTGCCAAGCTGGGCAAAGAAATCCATGATCCATGTTTTTTCCACCAGCTCAGGTTCTTGCTCTAGGGAACATTATTTCACAAGTTCTATTGCTGGGATTTTTAAGTGTTAGAAAAAAGAAATCTTTACTTAGCCTGCAAACCTTTACTTAGCCAGTCACATTCTCCAGCAGAATTAGATCATTCTCCAGCATTTTCTAGATAAACTGGGGCCTGGACACTGGAACTGAGCTTAAAACAAGTTAAGAAAGTAATTGAGATCTGCTAATCAGCCAGGATAATTTATCAGAGAAACAAAGATAAAAACGAGATCATTCATCAGAGAAACAAAGCCTGGAAGTCTTATGCTGAGCTCCAGCAATGTTGCCAGGTATTAGAAGTGAGTTCAAGACTTGAAGACTAATGTTTCATCATTGCAAAAACTCATTTTAATCTCTAATCTCATAATCAATGCATCAGTTTTCCTTGTTGATAGACTCAAGCTGGGCTAAGGACAAGCATAACGCCTTAGATTAGGGTTGAAATTAGAATTTTAGGTATTTTTATGAGAAAAAAAAAGGTTTGGCATTCGTTGGGCCTTTCAAACTTACTATAAAATCATATTCTATTTGAAAATGATGCACATGAATGAATGGGTAATGTTCCACCTGTGACGAGTGTTTTGTTTTCATTTCAGGCAGAGTTGGCCACCACACAAAAAAAATGAAGTAAGTGTAGTCCCAAAGCATATATTTAAAATATAGGGACTCCAATAAAATTAAGTGCCTGTATTAACTAATAATTCTGGACAAGGTAAACTTGTTTCTTTTATCAGTTGTAAAGAACCCTCCTGCATCTTTCACAGCACGCGGGGTGTTTTTAAGCAGTTCTTCGGTGTCAAGCTCATATTCCCTGAGTACTTTATCTTAGATAAGGGAAGAATAAAACCAGATTATTTTTTTTTTATATATATATATAACATGGGAGAAGTGATTTTGCTTACACTAAATCTGGGGCTTTGGGGGATTTTGTTCAGCTTAAGGTGACCTGCAAGTTTCACTCTCAGATAACTCTTGAGAGCCTGCACTTGAAGGAATGAGGAAAGTTTGTATCTGCTGAGAGTTTCTGAGTGCTTTGGGTCAAGAGCCATTATGGGACATCCACCACATTGCTTTAACAAGACCTTTAACAATTACTTGGTGTTGCAAGTATTACAGTCCTTGTATAACCAAAATCCACCAACATCCAGGTTTTGTTTTGTAAAATACTCCTAAGAACTCTGCTGTAATATGCTGCTAATGTTTATTTTCTTTTGGCTCCCCAGGAAGAAGAAGACAGTAAGTATTTCTACAGTGATTTTTTCAAGCTTAGGGTCTTTCTTTGCCTTAGTTCTGTTAAAAAAAACCCAAAAACTTATCTCAGAGTTGTTTCTTTAGAGCCATTTCAAAAGTCAGGTTGTGTCTGGTGCCACTCTCTGTGTAATGTTGTTCACTTCGATGAGCAGAAGCAGAACTTCTTTCATGTAACGACAGTATTTATAATGCTAAATTCTAGAGTTAAGTTGGCAAAGTGACTCCACAAGAGAAGCAGAGGGTTTGACCAGGTCTCTGAATTATCACAGCCTCTGAGCCTCCGTAAGAAATCTGAGCTGTGCAGAGCTCAGTTACCTGTTCCCTCTTACTGGAAGTTCAGGTCTGAGGCCGCTGCAGAAGGAAAATGTTTTATTTCATGCCGGGAGAAATCTCACAAAGGAATAGGGCTCAAAAGGTGACTCAAACCTGCTCTTTAGAAGCAGTGCAACAGAGAACACCTGGTCATGCACCACCTTCAGCTCTGCTGCAGGGAAAGCACCTGAACTCTGGCTTATCCAAAACAGAGGTTAGGGAATGCCAGTGTTGCTCAAGCCTGTGCCAGTTTATTTTTCATTTTAATGCTCGATTTGAAGCTCAGCTGACCATCTGAGTTTACAACCTGTGACTAACATATCACGGGCTGTTTACAGGCTGTTTACTCCGGGATGTTTATCCAATTAAGCACCAGTTATGGGACAGAATTTCTTCATTTAAGAATGTCTCCCATAAGATTTCAGTTGCCTTCTCTCCCTTCTCCACAGCTGCACCCCAGAGAGCAGTGCCACAGCTGTGCCTGCCCCCCTACAGCTCCAGCTCCCTCCCAGCCAAACCTCTCAAACCTCCACCCAAGCCAGGATCCAACAGCCTGCCTGGGGCAGAAAGGTTCGTTTCACCCTTGTTTTGTTATTCCTCTTGGATCTCAATCCCTTGGCAATCCAGCAAATAACAGAGTGTGGAGCTACAGGGATCTCAGACACCTGAGGCAACCATGTGGAGTAGTTCCTTACTTAGGTTGTATCCAGTAAACCAGCCCAAAATGGCACTGAAATACCCCAAAATAGACCCAAATCCACACAGAATCACCCCCAAAATGTCCCAGAAGATCCCAAAATATTCCAAAGTTCCTCAAATCCATTGAAATCCCATAAAAAGCAACAAAAATCCATCGAAATCCCATAAAAATCAACCAAAATCTACACATATACCACCAAAATCCATCAAAAGTCACCCAGAATCCTCATAAAATCCTCCTCAAAATACCTCCGAATTCCCCAAAATTCAGTCAAAATCCAGTTAAAATCCCAGTAAAATAGCCCAAAATCGCACTATAGTTCCCCAAAATAGACCCAAATCCACACAGAATCACCCCCCAAATGTCCCACAATATCCCAAAATATTAATAAATTCCTCAAATCCATCAAAATCAATGAAAATCCGTATGTGTACCACCATATTTCGTTGAAATTCACTGCAAATCCACACAAAATTGCCCCCAGAATATCTCCAAATTCCCCAAAATTCAGTCAAAATCCCAGTAAAATAGCTCCAAAATTAAAGTACCCCGAAATAGGCCCAAATCCACACAGAATCACCCCCAAAATGTCCCAGAAGATCCCAAAATATTCCGAAATTCCTCAAATCCATCGAAATCCCACGGAAATCAACCAAAATCCACACATATACCACCAAAATCCATTCAAAGTCACCTAAAAGCCACACAAAATCGTCCCCAAAACATCATATTCCCCATAATTTAATAAATAGCCCCATATTGCACTGAGGTACCCCAAAATAGACCCAAATCCACACAGAATCACCCCCAAAATATCCCAAAATATCCCACAATATTCCTAAATTCCTCAAATCCATCAAAATCAATGGAAATCCACAAATATGCCACCAAAATCCATCGAATTCACCCAAATCCACACAAAACCATCCCCAAAATATCTCCAAATTCCTCTCAGTTTTATGTCAAGGAAATATTTTGATTCTTGAGACATCTCTCCCTTATGGATCTGCAGGATCCATAGGAATGAAAAGCCCTTTTGGGAAAGGCTTTCTACAAAAAAATGCTCCATAGTTTTCTCCAAAACTATGCAGGACGTAGGTCAAAGAGGTTCCTGCCCACTCCAGGAGCCCAAGTGCTAAAGCTGGGACCACTAATTCATTTCAAAACTAAAAAACCCACAACCTCACTCGTCTGGAATTGAATCAGAAAGAATTTCACCACCCCTTCCTTTACTAAGTCTTACCCTGATGGTTGATAATTCCTATTTAAAACTGTGAGCCTGGCTTCCAATTTTTTTCCTATTTTCAGCTTACAAATATTTGATTGCTCTGTCTTCATTTGCTAGATGGAGGAGCCCTTAATTAAATTTTCATTCCTGATAATCTGAATTCTGGGAATCTTAGGCTTTGCCGAGTTAGACTGGGCTCCTTGAGTCCACGTCTGACGCACATTTTCTAATCCCTGTATTTTTTTTTAATGGCTCTTTGATGAATTCCTCCATTTGCCATCACTCTCTGGAACTGCTGACACCCCAGCAGAACAAATACTGCAGTAGCAATAGCCAGGTCATATGCAAATGGAACTGTTGCTATGATGAACACTTCTGGTTATATTCAAACAACATACCAAGCATTGCTGCAGCAGAGGCCCCCATTTGACAGATTCTCTCCCATTAATCGGACCATGATGGGGTGGTTTTGTTCTGCAAACACAATTAGCATTTTCCTCTCAGAGCCTTTTCAACAGCCCATTTAAGTAGAAGAGAAACATGAACTGTAAAGGACAAAGAGTGCAGGCCATTTGTCCCCAGCTAGGTGAAGAAACAAAAATAATAACAAACACTGAAGGTTGGGACTCAGTTTTGAGAAGTTTTGGGTGTGGGCTGAGGTTGGCAGGGGCCTCTGGATGTCACCTGGTCCAAGCCCCAACCCAAGAAAGGTCACCTTGACCAGGGTGCCACATCCAGATGGCATTTGAGTGTCTCCAAGACCAGAGACTCCTCAGTTTTCTTGGCAATCTGCTTCAGTGCTTGGCTGCCCTCACAGTGAAGGGTTTCCCGTTCAGAGGGAGCCTCTGGAGTTTCAGTTTGTGCCCACGGCCTCTGTCTCATCACTGGGCACCACTGACCAGAGCCTGGCTCTCCTTTCAGATATTTATGAGCTTTAATAAGGGGATCCCTCCCAACCTTCTCTTTTCCAGGCTGAACAGCCCCAGCTCCCTCAGCCTTTCCTCACATGTGGGATGCTCCAGTCCTTTTTGTTGCTGGCCCTTCCCAGACTGCAACATTAATGAGAAATGGCATTTTCATCAACAATGTTGATGAATAGTTTTAGAGAAGCCACAAAAAAAATATGACTCTGTGACCCTGGCTATCTGTCAAGGTGTTCCCTGTGCTTCCTGCTTTAGGGGAATAAAGGAGTCATTCCCTGAGAAAACTCAACCAGCTGGAGTACTTTTCTGCATTGATCCTGATCCAAAAGTCTCGGTGGCCATTACTGATTCCCTCTACCTTATTCCCAGATCTGAGCTCCAGGTAAACTTCAAGGTGGATCCACTTACCCAGGGAAGATTAAAAATCCAAAGTGAGGAAGGAGAAAACTTTCCTCATCCTGCATGGGTCATTCTGTAAAACAGGCACAAAGTCCCAGTCAGATGTTCAGAGCACAGAAATGTTGCATAGAAATGTATTTATACAGGCTACTTTTGTTTTTTGAACAGTGCTAGAAACCTGTCTTCAACTGGCTCACTACCACCTCGCTTACATCTAGGTCTGTATCCTGCATTCCTTCCTTTTTTTTTTTTTTTTTGTAAGAACATGACTGAAAGTTGAAAAGTGGTTTCAGTGGTTTCAGTGCAGTTAATATATAATATTTTTTTTTCTGTGGATGTTTCTGGTTGGGCTGTGAACAGAAAACTATCAAGTTCCTGAAAGGTATCTTGTGTAACTTTCTTGGTCTTTTGGGGTTTTTTTCCCCACAAAGCTTGGGCTCCCTACCTGGTTAAACCAGTGTCACAATTTGATGCAACCACCTTTTTCAGTCCAGCAAACAGTATTGAGAGCTGAGGTGTGCTAATGCTCTCAGAAAAGGGAGAAAACACTTCCCATGTGAAAACACTGCTTATTTATCTTGTAATAGCAAGTAAAAAATAAAGAAAACTTAGAAACTGATTGTTTTGCAGGTAATTTTTCACATATGGTAACAGCTGCCAATGTCCTACAGTGACAGTTTTTACTTTCTAATGGCTAAGAAGGCAAAGATTGCAGAGAGATAACATTACTTCTGAAGAAACCAAGATGCTCTCAACTGAGTAACTGTGGTCCAGAAACTAAAAAGGTGTCACTTTTATTTCAAGTTCATCTGGTCTTATGGAAATGCAAGAGTTCATAAAAGTCCCTGGGGTGAAATCAGGCAGAGGACGTGGTGCTGACGGAGAAGCCTGAATCTGATTTCAAATCAATTCCAAACATCTCAGCACCAGGATGATGGAAACACTTCATGCCCTGTAAAACCGAGATGCTGCACAGATGAAATTATTCTCCTGGCTTGAACTTTTTTTTTTTCCTATTTTTCTATCTTTGAAGGCAACAACAGCAGATCCCCCTCGAGAGGCCCGGCTGATGTGAGACCTCCACTGCCAATCCCCGGCAGACAGATTGTCCACCAGACAAACCCGGAGGAAGATGAGGTACAAAACATCACAAATGCTGTTAAACCCAGCAAATTCTCTGGTTTCGAGAGGGAACATCTCTCAGAGTTGTTTTTCTCGGGTCGCCAATAAGTGCTTTCAGTTTTCTTTTCTGGGTCAAATTTCAACACCTTGTTTTGTCTTCACCGAGAAAAACAACAACAGCACAACCCTGACAGAACAAAATAAGAAAAACACTTGTTTGCTGGATTACTTGTTTGGCACAATTGCCTTCAACTAATAATACATATTCTGTTCTCCTTCCACAAAAATTTCATGAGTAAAGAACTCAGCTTTGTAAGTGCATTTTTTGTTTCACATTTTCTTTAAATAGAACAAGTTGAGAACAAACCCCTGGTGATAACACAGCTGGGCAACCATACATGTTATATTCACAGGATTTATAGCATTATGGTTTCAGATGATAGTTAAAAGTGAAAAAAAAAAATTCATTTAAAAACAAACAAACTAAAAAAGGCAAAGGATGCCAGCGTCCAGGTGGACAAAAGAGAAAATGCCATTTAAAATATCGTACTGAAAATATTTGGAAGTATCTGTTTATTTGGCTTAATTGCAGGTGTATTACAGCCAGGTCTGCAATATTTTCAAATTTATCAAAACGAGCAAATAATTTAAAATCCCTCAGTGTCACTTCACCAGACTGTAAGAAATACCCTGAAACTCGAACCTTCGGAGATTCTGCACATAAACCCAAATATCCCTCACACTGAGATTTCTCTCTACTTCCCTGTGTGTTGCTCGAATTACAGACTCAGTCACTGACAGCTGAGTTTCTCTTTTCTCCTCTCCCCCAAACCATCCCTTAGGGCTCCCTGAACAACGAGTGGTACGTGGCCTTTGTGAGCCGGCCCGAGGCAGAGGCAGCTCTTCGGAAAATCAACAAGGTACTCTGGGAATGGCGGCTGTGGGAAATATCCCTCTCCTTAAATTTAAAAAGGGGGCCTGAACTTAGGGAACAAAGAAGCAAGGAAGAATTTATTCAATGTGTTGGGTTTTTCTCTCACCGAGTTTCCGGGGGAAAAAAGACACCTTGGGTTTAAATTTCACACATTTTATAGTTTCACAAAATCCCACCCTTTCCAGATAAGTTTTAATGTGTTCATCTTTACTTAAAAAAGTTTTTTTTTGAAAAGGGGCTTTCCCTTTTTCCCAGTTGGCTGCAAGCCATCCCCTGTCAGAGGTGATGGATCTTCCTTTGTTCTTAGCCCAAAGAGAAAAGGAACCTCGTGTACAAAATGGCCTCAAAAGATTTAATTTTTAAGAATTTTCTCATTTCCCTTATCCCGCCAAAAGAGACCCTGATACCCAAATTCAGGTCTTGGAACTTGGATATCTTACAACTTCACGATACACCTATTTATATAAAAAACTGTATTTTTATTTCTCATGCAGAGGATCCTCCCACCCCCTCACTGGGTGTCCTTGTGCTCCCATGGGAAGGGTGCAGGTCAATAAAACAAAGAAGTTGCAGCACCAATGTAGGTGCTCAGAGGGAAGGATTGTCTTGAATCTTTCCCCATGAAAAAGTTTCACACCAGGTCTAAATCACCCACAAAAGGCTGTTGTTTGCCAAAATCCAAAAGAACAAATTATGTGTCTCCAGAAAGCCGTTTGACCTTGCCTGCCTTAGGAGGAGTGACTTGTTCTCTGGAAATAGTTTTCTGTCATCAGTGAGGAGTTTGTCCCAAATTCCAATTTTGAGGCAGCTTGAATTATAAGATCCCACCCTTTCCTAGGCCATACTGACCAGCAAAATGAAGCACAGATTCAGACAGGTGAAACCCAGGCTTATCTGTGCATGTGGAGATAAATTAAAATTATAAATATAAATGAAATAATATTCCATCACTGAGGGAGGTGTGGTTACTCCACTATTGCCATGAGCTGAGGGTGACATGTACACCATTCCAATCACTTGGAGTAAGGCCCAGCTTATGGGATCACATTCAGTGCCCTTAAGAAAGGGATTTCAATGGAAGACTTGTCAAGCCAGATCTGAAATGAAGAAAAGCAGAGAGAGAGAGTGGTACAGTGTCGCTGCCTTTGCCTAAATTACACAGCCACTATCAGTATTTTAGGCTGTCTGTAAATGCATCACACAGGAACCTTGACTGGCACTCGGCAGAAACGAACTTCTTTTCTGGTTAATGTGATGTCAGGTCTGGCCTTTGATATTTTACTTCCTCCTTTAATGGAATCTCTTCCTCATAGAACATCCTTCCTTCCTTCCCTAAAAATCTGCTTTTGTAACAGGCAGGAAGAGTTAAGTAGCAAATTTGCAAAACAGCACATTTGCTGAATGACTTAAACTCTCTCACAGTGCAGCTTCTCTTAGCAGAAGGAAAAAGTTTTCAGAAAGAAAAAACACTTAAAAGGGGTGCTCTAGTTAAGGTTGTTATAGTGATCAAACCCAGGAGTGACTTCTATCTGTCATCTGTCATTTTTTCGTCTTTCAGGATGGAACATTCCTGGTGAGGGACAGCTCAAGGAAAACTGTCACTCACCCCTATGTGCTGATGGTGCTGTACAGGGACAAAGTGTACAACATCCAGATCCGCTACCAGGAGCAAGAGCACTTGTATCTGTTGGGAACTGGCTTAAAAGGAAAAGAGGTACTGTGTGTTTTCACACTAATTCTCTTCATTGTGAGGGATCTCCTCTCTTATTCCTGACTGTCAGGTTTTCCTGGGGTGGAATTCTTAGAGTTATTCCCGGTAGAACATTGTTAGTGCTGGAAGTAAAATCAGATTCTCCTGTTTGCACTCAGAGAATGAAGAGACGACTTAGAATACGGCCATAAGAAATCCACACACCTGGTTAGGGAATGTTTATTTACCACTAATGCACCAGATGAGGGAAATAAATACAGAGCTGAGAGCAAATCCATACCTGCCAACTTTACTGTGCTCCCAGGCTGGTGGCTCAGCTGCACCAGCAGCTCTGTGTGGATTTACTGGCACCAGTGAGCCCAGTGAGCCTCATGCTGCAGTTCTGATTGAGCCAAAACACTCTGAATTTATCCCTTTGAACTTCCAAGCACAGTCATCACATCAAGCAGAATGACAACATCATGTATTAAACAGACTACACGAATTAATTATAACTTTTACACACAGTTATTGAGCTACAGATGATGGCAGGAATGATAACAGTTGATCTGACAGTATTTACTGGACCTTCTATGTTTTTTGTAAGACTGCTAAATATTTAGAGTTTAAAAAACCCCTTTTGGTTGTACTGATTACTAATAATTCTGACATTTCTGCCATAGTCTTCTCATTTTTTCCATCCCACAGGATTTTTCTTCTGTGGCAGATATCATTGACCACTTCCAAAGGACACCCCTTCTTCTGATTGATGGAAAAGACAGAGGTTCCAGAAACCAGTGCATGTTAAAATATGCTGCAGGACATATTTAAATAAGATCTTAATGAAGATCACGCATTGTATCGAAACCTAGTGAAGTTTGAAAACTTGAAGATACTTCCTTTTTCAGCAAACTAAAATCATGAAGTCATTAAAAATCATCTCATTTCAAGGAAAAAGGATTATGTTATTTTTTTAATTATGCCTTAAATGCAGTATGCTTTAAATGTGATTTTCCTATGATGTGTTTGTTACTGTCCATTAATCATACAGTACCTGAGAATTTTTTTATTTTCCAAGATGTGTATATCCTCTTGAAATTATTTCCACACCAAATTAGAGGATCCAGGAATAAACATGCACACAAATCTCTGCTGTCACAGGAGAATAAAAATGTAAGCTCTTTTTTTTGGATGAAAACTGCAGCAGCAATTATGTTACTTCATGTGATACAAGGCAGACCCAAACCTTATCAAAGCTGAGGAGTGGACAAAAGACAATAGAAGCTTATTTATTTCCCAATAAATCTGGCTGTGTCCACTTCCCTGAAGAGGCTGTGGCTCCAGCCAGGATCTGAAGGGCACACGGGCTTCAGTGACACCAAAAATCCCTCCCACCCCAGATGTGCAGGTGCCTGTTGGGGTTTGTGTCTGGGTTACTCAGGTATGAAACTGGATTTTTCACTGTTTTCTAGAGAACTCCCGCACCTACAGACACCACTTTCTGCCACACCACTGAGGATTCCATGCTTTATCCCACATGCTGGAATTAGGTGTCTCCTGGCGTCCTCTAACCTGAGTCAGAACAAGCTTTTCCCCTTTAACACGGACCTTCCTTCAGCTGTGTCTTCCTGATTAAATCCAGCAACTGCGTTTTACAGGAAGCACATCCACGAGTTTATCCCATCATCATGTGATTCCTGACTGGCAGAACACACCCAAAGCTCTTAGAAAGCACAGGCAGCAGCCTAAATTTAGTTCCTCTTACACCACTGCCCTCTGTTGTACCGTGTTTTTAAAAGAAAACGTTCTCAGATCTAAAATATAACTTGCAACTGATGAGCACTGAAGCACCAAGAGTTTTCCCCTCACCTTTGTTAAGTGGGATTTATCCAACTCCTTGCCTCAGTTTTCTGATAACTTTTGTGTTCTGGTAAACCTTGGTTTGATATGGTAGATTCGTCACATGTTTTTTCCTTTAAAGCCATTTGTGTCTTGAAATATAGAACTGAAATTCAAGGTAGACAAATACTTCCCATAAAATCTGTAGAGCTTCTCAGACATAACAATCAGATTTCATAAACAGTTTAAATAGATGTGTTTTTTAAATGTTATCTGCCTTTCTAAAATATTTAGAATTCAAAGTTAGCGAATTTCGTCTCCATGCAGCCGTGGGTCCAGAAATAAAGATGAAAAATAAAATTTTAAAAATTCTTCAGCTGAGAAAAGCTGTTTTTGGCTCAATATTTTTTAATCTGGTGAAAGGAGAATCAGTTCTAATCCATGTTTTTTAAAAAATGCTAAAATTTAGACCATCTCCCATATTACCACTGACTGTGAATTGGAGGCTGTAATTTTATTCCACTGCATTGCCTTGAAAAACATGGATCAAGAAACTTAGAAATACCTCCTGTGCAATTGTGTTTTATTCATTTTAAATCATCTCACAAGTCAAAGAGAAACAAAATTTATACCAGCATAACAAATTTTAACACTGCACATTTTTTTTCCAGTAGAATAAATCACAGTTTTATTATTCAGATATACATATTTGGTAAAAGAAAAAAAAAATACACCAAACGTTCAAACACTCAAAGATGTCCACAAGTAAAGTGTGATTGAATATTAATTGGAATGAACTACGTGAAAAGAGTGGCTGCTCAAATTTTGGGCCAAGAAGATTTCAGGGTGGAGTATTTAGGCCCTTTTTTTGTAGCCAAATGCATTAGGGAGTCACTACAGAAACTAAAACCAAAAGTACTTTTGGTTTTCCAGTAATCTGCTCTCTGGCACTGTTTTTAGAAGGAGGGAGGCAGCTCAAATGCAGAGTTGCAGTTCCTCTTTTATCGACTGTTTCTTATCCCATTTCCCAGAGCACAACTGAGATAAAAGAGGAATGACTTGACCTGAAGTCATTTCAGATCTTTGGTGCTGGTCCAACATGCCTTTGTTTAAAAGGAGACAACCACATGTGAAAAACTTCATGCCCAGTTTCCTGACCTTTCTAATTAATTAATTAGTTACATCAGTGTTTCCAGCCCTGGTGGGCTTAATTTGGGCAATGTGGGCTAAAAAACCCTCTCAAAATCAGTAACCTGCTTATGGCTTTTTCCACTCCACATTTTCTGTTCAAAATAAAAATAGTCTGAGTGTAGGAAACCATACTATCATTGTACAGTTCAACCTTCAGTCTTTTGAGGGAAGAGGAAGAAAAGAAGAAGAAGAAAGAGTAGAAGCAGAAGAGGAAAAAGAGGAAGAAGAAGTAGAAAAAGAAGAAGAAGAAAAAGAAAAAGAAAAGAGAAAAAGAAAAAGAAGAAAAAGAAAAAGAAAAAAGAAAAAGAAGAAAA